>NC_052623.1:50416024-50719054 GCF_016161935.1 Mauremys reevesii | reverse complement strand
GTATGTTCAGTTTACCCTGCGTTGAATTATCTATAGTGGTATTTATTTTGTATGTAGTTCAAGACCTCTGTCATTAATACAATCACCACAATATTTCGCTGCCACACATGCTGTACTTCAATACTCTACCCACATTCCTTGACAATGTGTCAATCAAAATGGTGAATGATGCAGTTAAGTCTGAACTTTGGAGAATCTCCTGACTGAACTTGCTGAGAACTGGCTGTCACTGGTAATTTTTCATTTACAGTAAAAAAAAAAAAAAATAGAAAGAAATACTGCTGCAAGGACACTGGAAATGTACAGCCCCTATGACAACTTTGCTACATTTGTTTATTTTGAAATTGCCCGGATTTGGTGTTTTTCCTGCAGTTCAGGACTGGTACACAACCTTCGACATCAGTGCGACAAACAGAAACAGACACCCGCCTGGATGCACAGCACCCTATTTATCCGAGTTTGTAGCAATGGGAACTGCAGAGATGAGAATCCAGACTTTATTTTCACTAACATTCTGCAAATAGAACAAAGTTTGATTTTTTGAAGTTTGGCCAATTTGCAATCACTGATAAAAATTACCCTTCACAAAATTATATCATTTTAAACATCTTTTGGGTTTTTTTAATGTCAGACCACAAAACCACGGTGTGCAAAAATCCCTCTAATTTTTCATGCAACTTGGAAAACCATCACCACTACTGAGTGGCAGCTATTTTTTACCAAATAAACACAAATTTAGTGCTATAAATATTACTATTACTAAGCCTGATTTGTCCCTACAGGCTTAGGGGTTGTAATTTTCACCCTCTTTGTTTAAACATGATTTACCCCTGATGGAAGGGCAGATGATGGTCCAGCTACTGATCTCTGCCCAAAGTAGATGACTTTAAACTCCAGCCTGGGCTCTATAATTATTCCACTAGCTGAGGCTCCCAAGGAGATGTGCTGAACTGATGCTTCTCCAAAATGCACTCTGCCCATTCTCCTACTATCCTGGCACACCCATCGGCTCTGGGTCTCTGGCAGAGTGGGGTTATCTTTTGCCACTGTACCATCTTTCCAAGTAAACTTTCTGCTGCCAGGGGCCTGCAGCCACAGTTCTGCTGGAAGAATCAGCATCCAGGCAGTGACTCTGGTCTATTAGTGATGTGTAATACACAGGTTTCAGAGTAGTAGCCATGTTAGTCTGTATCCGCAAAAAGAACAGGAGTACTTGTGGCACCTTAGAGACTAATACATTTATTTGAGCATAAGCTTTTGTGGGCTACAGACGCATCTGAAGAAGTGAGCTGTAGCCCATGAAAGCTTATGCTGAAATAAATTTGTTAGTCTCTAAGGTGCCACAAGTACTCCTGTTCTTTTTGCGGATACAGACTAACACGGCTACTACTCTGAAACCTGTCATTATGCAAGGCACTGCGTTTAGCCGTATGGAGTGGAAATCCATCAACTTCATGGTGCATCTGAAGAAGTGGGCTGTAGCCCACGAAAGCTTATGCTGAAATAAATTTGTTAGTCTCTAAGGTGCCACAAGTACTTCTGTTCTTTTTATGTAATACGCAGAGGCTCTCCTTCCTCTCCCCATTCCCCTCCCCTCCCTCCAGCGCCTCCTGCATGCCACTGAATAGCTGATCGTGGGGAGGAGCTGATCTGCAGGGCCTGCTGGTGGGTGCTGAGCACCCGCCATTTTTTTTCCATGGGTGCTCTAGTCTCGAAGCACCCACAGAGTCAGCGCCTATGGTAATATAATACTGCAACAGCTTCCAGGAGTCAGAAAGATTTGGACTCCAGGATGAGGAGAGAAAGGAGTTGAGACAGGCCTAGGATATCCTCAACTAATCTGCTTGGAAGTATATGCCCTTTATAACAGGATCATCTACATGTTCAGCTCCTCAGCCAGACTTTCTCTGCTTCTGTCTTACGCTCTATCTCTTATTAGAATAAAGGTTCAAATGGCTGCTTTAAACAACCTATCCAATATAAAGAGAGCAGTTATCCTCACTCATTAGCTAAACGGGTCACTGAGCTGGGTAGGTCTATAGTGGCCATTTACCATTTCCTCTGGGAGATGGAGACATTTAAAATTACTACGATGAGTGGTACCAGGGTAGTGCCTATGGACCCCAGCAGAAATTAAGGCCTCTTTGTGCTAGGTGGGTGCTGTACAAACATATAGCCTGGGGCAGTCCCTGCCCCACAAAAGCTCACAGTCTCAGTGTACAAGACATGCAAATAGTGAGAGGAGAAAGAGAGAGAGGAAGGTGACATGAGCTGCTCACATTAAGCACAGCAGGTTGGTGACAGTCCAAAACTAGGCCCCAGGTCCCCTGACTCGCAGTGCAGTGCCCTAGCCACTATACAATGCTGCCTCCCAAATATGAGCTATACCAATTGATTATTTTCCGATCTTTCCCATTTTAGTTGCCATCTATTTCTGCTTAGTCCATTAGTGGTGTTTGGAGGGGAACTCCTGTGCCTCCACATATTTTACTCCAAAGGCTCTTGTAATGTTCCCACTTCCTCTCATTCATTTCAACGCTACATTGGACCATTGTTAGTTCCCCCATTCTCATCGGTTGCTGCCTTCCCCATTTTTCCTACATGTGTGTCCCCACATGGGTCATTGTCACTCCCCTCAAGTGAACCCAAAATAGCTCCTTTGTAGAGTGCATCTGTCCTTATATGGCATGAACCACCATATAAACTGAGCACTGCACCAATATTAATAAATTAGCTTCACAACTCTTCTTTCTGAAAAAACAGCCAGTCTAAGAAACACCATTAGTCTCAATGCCATAGAGACAGGAAATGCTTATTTGCAGTGTTCCTTATAGGAACTCAAAACAGTGGCCAGCAGAGCGAAGAAGGCAGGTCAGAGACATCATGGGCCTTTAGGGACACAATCCCTACAGGATCAAATGCCAGGATGACAGCTCATTTGTGCCCACACATGGGATGACTGTGTGTCTTCTTCTTCCCCTATGAGAACTTTCACGTGGCTGTGGGTGTCTCCTCTCCTTTCCTGGGGCTGTAGCAGCTGTGCAGTGTATGCACATGACCACACTTCACATGCTGTCAAAAAGGCTGCACGTATTTTGGGCGTGTGTCGCTTATATGGAACAATGGCTGTATATCCTGAATCACAACCAGAATGAATTGCACAGAAGTGACACCCAAATACTATGGCTGGATTCTAAAACTGGCAGAGTCCACGTCTTTCTCGTGTTTTTATAACACAGAAAACAAGTAACAATTCACAATTAATACATCCTGTCACATAGTTATTACAGTATCCCAGTTTTTTGTTAGCTGTTTCCCTGGGGGGAAAAAACCCAACCAACCGTGGGCTAGATCCTGAGGTCCTTACTCAGTTTTTCTGAGACAGTCCTCCCATTGACTTCAAGGGAGTTTGCCTGAGAAAGGACTGCAGGATGATCCATGATGATGAGTAGCAGTAGTAACTCTTCAGCAGAGCCTATTGTGTTAGGCACTGTTCAACACTTACCTAGTGAAAAGATGATCCCTGCTCCAGACAGCTTACAGTGAGATTTGACTCATTTTTAAAGCATTGTGATTTAGAATGAAGCAGCGCCTGCAGCATGCTATGTATGCACTTTCCAAATACAAATGATTTCCTGAAGAAAATAAAGTCTAAAAATAACATATGAGGTGCTTCTAATGTTGTTTCTGGCAATTATTTTGTAAGAGCACTAATAATGCGCAGCGTGAAGAATGTGAATTATTCATACGCCTTTCTCCTCCTCCTCAAACATTTATTGCTCAACTGCAGGTCTGCACACACATATTTGCATTAATTCAGTTGTAAGTTGGATCTTGTGCCATACAAATGTTAACAGCCATAACCGGAAAGTGGGTTCTCTAGAATGTTGCATGATATGGGTCTCGTATCCTTTTAATATTTGCACGAAGGTGGTAATGAGAATAGTGCCAGATGGCAATGGGAATGGAAATGATATGACGTCCATATGTGTTGCACTTCTCATTTTTCCTGAATAAAGAATCTTGTGAAAAGAGGAATTACAAGTAGTATTTATAACAGCCTTTCATAAACATCCCCCAATTCCAAGCCGAACACAAAAGGCATGAATCATAGCACAGCAGGCGTTATAGCTGGGGAAGTGGCCCTTCTGAAGATTGCTTCCGTAATTTGGGTTCCATAATGACTGAAAATTGCTCTTAGAAGATCTGTAGGAAGTTGATAATGGCTTATTTAACTGTAGTATCACTACTAAAAATCTGGGTTTTGATCAAGAGCATTTCCTTAGCTAAAAATGTCATGATTCTTCAGGCCCTAGTTTGAGCCTGGTAATTATATATGAAACTGCTGTAAAGTGAGAGAACCAGATTAGGACATTGTGGTTGATAAGCAGTGGCTGCAATGTATGGTTTTAATCCTCCCACACATGCAGTGGCTTAGAGCATCCACCAGTTTCTGCTATTTATTTTGGCCTGGTGTGTTCAGGCTTCTGGGTGTCATGTTGATTGATCTGTTTTTTCTCTATATATTTTTCTGTGTAATTGTTCTGTAGGTCACCCTCTTTGTCTCTTTCTGGGCGGTGTCCATTATCACTTGCCATGGAAGTCCTTAAGGAGTGTCTTAAATATGGCCATCATCGTGTACCAGATTTGATGCTTTAGATTGGTTTGCTTTATTTAGAAGGTACAGAGAAGGGCACCAAAAATTATTAGAGTTATGAAACAGCTTCCATGTGAGGGGACATTAAAAAGGCTAGGACTGTTCAGCTTAGAAACGAGATGACTAGGGGGGATATGACAGATGTCTACTCTAATATCATAAACGGTGTGGAGAAAGTGAATAGGGACGTGCTATTTATTCCTTCACAGAACACAAGAACCAGGGGTCACGCAATGAAATCCATAGGCAGCAGGTTCAAAACAAACATAAGGAAGCACTTCTTCACTCAACGCACAGTCAACCTGTGGAACTCATTGCCAGGGGATGCTGTGAAGGCCAAAAGAATAACTGAGTTAAAAAAGAATTAGATAAGTTCATGGACGACAGGTCCATCAATGGCTATTAGCTAAGATGATCAGGGTAGTGTAAAACTAACCCCATGCACTGGGTAGGGTAAAACAGTTTCTTTTAAGTGACATAATGCAAAGGAGGCAAAAAGATATTATTTTCAGAGATTAACCAGGAAGTGTGGCTAATATTTTACAGCCCTTTATTACCTGACATTCAAAGATCTGGAAGCACTTTATAGACATTGACAAAATTCTGCTTTTACATAATTTTCCATTGGCTTCAGTGATATTTGTGCATGTCTATCTCACAGCACAACTTTGCTCTAATTGATTAAACCCTCACAATAGCCCCTCAGGCTAAGTATTACTGGTGCTCATTTTATGGATGGAGAAATACTGAAACATGGAGTGTTTAAGGTCACCCAAATCAATCAGACACCCAAATCCACTTTTAGGCACTTAAATAATCACCCAAATGTTCAGAGGTGCAGAACCCCAACTGCCATTGGAGTCAATGAGAGCTGTGGGTGCTAGTTACCTTTGAAAACCAAGCCAGTTATTTAGGTACCTGACTTTAAGCACCCACATTAGAAGTTGTTGACCTAAATGATTTGCCCAGGGTCACATTGAGCCAGAGGCAAAGGTGAGAATAGATCTCAGGAGTCCTGAGGACTTCAGCTCTCCAGCTCGGATTTGTACCCTCACTATTCAGCTTGGAAGTATGTCTTAAGCCAACAATTGAAGGAGTTTCATGAGCTTAGTATAGGGCTCAGTTGCACCAGGAGGCATTGATTGGCAGGGGTTGGCATGCTGGGTCAACTGAAGCACTGGAATGGGTGCAGAGTATGTTCCCCTGTGCACCTGGTCAGTTCTGCTGGCCGGTGTGAAGTAGAAGAGAACAAGGCCATGGCCCTGCCTCCTCCTCCCCATCCCCTTTGTAGCGGGAACACTAGCAGCCTGGGCGTGCAGAGGCTGCAGTCGTGCCCATGTGATGACAATGAGGGCACTGAGGATGTATGTTGGTGTGGATGGAGGTTTTTGCACCCAGAGGCATGCAGAGCCAATCATCCTCTTTAGCAGATGTCTGTATGCATCACTAGACTACCCCATAACTGGACACCATCAGTAGTTTCTGTTCATGGCAGGCCGAGAATTTAAAACAGCAAAGGTGCTGCAGGCCAGGATTCAGATGCATTGGTAGAGATGTGCAGGAAAGCTTGTACAATGTCTGCTATCATCCCTCTCATGGCTAAGCACTGTGAAAGCAATATGCAGGTGGACAGAATGAAATGCTAATAGGAGTATATCACTGAGAGGACAGGCCTCCAGGCTGCCAGGACTTTAGTCAGAGCAATGAAAAGAAAAAGCTGGAGAAGCCCTTTGCATCATGCCATCAATCTCTAGTACTGCAAATGGTATCTGACAGCTGCACTAAGAAAGGAGGAGGGATGAAAGCAGAGCTATCACAAGCAAAACTTCAAAGCAAGAACAGGCAAAGAATTCCTGGCTCCCTCAGATGTCAGGCTGCCTGCAAATCATTCAAGAGAGTAATGATAGCCTCAAGGGGATAGGGAAGACAGAGCATTATGATAAACACAAAATCAAATCTTGCCAGCTACCACATTAGCAATGCACATCAGGTATGGCTGAAATGATAACTCATGCTTCCTAATAACAATTTCACATGCCATATAATAAGGCCTGGTATTCTAGAAAGTCGATCGGTGTTAGAAATGTGAGGGGAAACAGTTTATTTCATAGAAATTTACAAATTTAATCCTGCCTGAAATATTTGCATTTCCATCATTTTTACATAAATTGTTCCAGCAAAATTGATTACATTCTGCCCATAAATAACCTGGGATTTTCACTGTGGAAAAAAAACCTCACCTTTCCATTTTTTGGAACACAAGAAACTCAAGGTGTAATTAGAAAACAAGGCATCATTCTCTGACAGTTTTGCCAATTGTGTGAATCTCCAATGCACAGAATGAAATGGACTGTATTTTTCTTAATTGTTACCTTGGTTTTACAGTTGTTGTTTGTCCTGTGATTATTAGGGGTGGGACTCAGTAGCTGTGTCAGGCTTGCAGTGAAAATGCTGACTGTCACAAGAACAGAACAACAGTTAATTTTTCACCATTGCTTAAAAACATGAGGGAAGTTCTAGCAGACATCAGCTGTTACAAGTCAGTGACTAGTAACCATTATTAGAACAATATTGTAGCTGCATACACATTAGTCAGTCGATTGGCATTTGATGTGGACCAGAGGGACTTCAAGGCAACCATTAATTTTAACCTTGCTGAAACAAGGGCTTTCACCCTGCACCTGCAACATTGTCACTTTGCTGAGAGCCAGATGTTTTTTATGTTAGAGCAGGGTGTCAGCTATTGAAAGGGAATATGTAATAGATTGTAAGCAAATTCATAGGCGCCTATTTTTAAGTCATCTCTTTTGTCTTCCTATAATTTTGTTATCACCATGCAGTACCCTAATTTATTATAATAGACACATTCGTGACCCCCAACTTGTCTCTGTCCCATTCCATCCATCATATCCAGGGTTCCACACAGCTGAAGGGGATGCAGTACTAGTATTACTGTAAGATTATGTTTTGTGAAATTTTGCAAAACAAGTTTTTTGTATGGAAAACAATAAATCCCCCAAACCCTGTATTTTTTACTTTTTTTTCCCATTGCAAATCTACCTTTGAGGAAAATTCTCAGCCTATTTTTGCAAAATCTCACCTTTTACTGCTCAAAAACAGGTCAGTTTTCTTTGAAATTATCATGATTTTTTCCATAAGTGTAGGGCAAATTTTTAATTTTCAGTCAAGTTCAGAACTACTCAGCATTTGATTGCCCCTAACAGCCCCCCACCTTTTAGCTTCTGAACAGCCTCTGGACCTTGGGTCCAGGCACACAGAAGCAAGGGGGTGTTGTGCGGATGCTATTCCTTCACCTGAGCAGGTGGGTGAAGAGGGGGAAGAACCTTGGTCCCACCCTGTGAGCCCACCAGCAGCAGAGCTGAGCCAGCGCAGGGAGTAGCATTGTAATTGGCTACTGGTATTGTTTAGCAACAAATTATGACTCCCTGTCCTGGAACAAGGGGGAAGCCAGAGGAAATTGTGCCTCTCAGAGGCTCAGTTCTTCCCTTGTGCTGCTCCTCAGGTGATGCACCTCACATAAAGCTTACGGCAAGTACAAGCTAGCTTTTAACTTGAAAGTGTTCCTTGTTTCTTTATGAAATCTGCACACAGCACTAGAGATTGGTGCATTAACTAGACACTTCTACTTCTGCCCTACAAGCCTGTGTACTTATTCTATATGCTCATAATATTAACACTGATTGTGCGGTCAGGGAGCATGATGGTTTTTAAAAGGAGTTTGCTGAAACTAACTGAATATTGATTGGATTTATTCTGAGGCCCCTAGGTGGTAAGAAGACAGAAGATTGTTAGTATGAGTGACACCCCAAGAGTGGAAAACTTTGGGACCAGAACCACTGATGCTGGTGTAGAGAGCTGGAAATTACCCTGGGTGCCAGACTTGGGGAGTGAGGGCTTCCAGGAAAAGGAGAGAAGAGGGGCCTCTAATGGTCATCTGGCCAGCGGTGCTGTGTCTACTCACCACTACCACGGCTAAGGAGCCAGGAGAATAGGGATGGGCTTGTCTTCCTTCAGATAAGGAGGTTCAAAGCACCACTGCTCAAGCTTCACCTTCAAGCTGCCCTGGTGCTTGTCCTGCCACATGAGCATCCCACCTGCCTTTTGCTACTTCCTGAGTTTGAATTTAGCATGCTACTCTGCTATGCCTCAGATCACGTCGCATCGTGCATTATACAGTAGCATGATAGGCCCGACCCTCCCCACAAATCTTCTGTGCTTCTTAGCCACTTTTTGCTCCCCCTACCCAAAAAAAAAAAAAATTGGTCTTGTGGATGTACATTCTGTTTGCCCTCTATCAGCCAGGAGTCACATCCACAGATCAATGGGACCACTGCATCACATGCCACTCAATAAGGAGGTTTTAGGGAGTGTGTGTGTGCATGGGAGGGTGTCCCTGGAATTGTCTGTGCTGGCCAGTCCCTCTGTGATTACATCTCTCTCCACCAACCTAGCCCTCTGCATCCCAAGGAGAATCCACGCAGTGGAGGGCAGGTGGTGATACTGCTGCTGTCCTCCCTCCATTTTTCACCAGGGAAGGACAGCTTTTCATTATGGCCAGGGGGGCTCGTAGGAGCCTTGCTGGCCAAGGCAGTTGCACAGAGGCACGGAATCAGCAAGACCCTAGCTGCCCTGGCCACTCCCTTCCATGGCCAGCATTACCCATATTAAACTAAACAAAATTATGAGCTTAAAAGAAATGATTGCCCTAGGAAGTTACATTTCTGTAGTTCCTCTTTCTCGTTTCTTCAGCTTTTCCCAGAGCTCTGGCCCCCAAGAATGGTCCATAGAAGCCCATTATCAACTATGTTTCTTTCCAGTAATATGACCATTGTCAAATGTACCTGCTAGACTAGGGGAACTAAACTGGACTAGTTTGGAAAATTTGCTTTTATCCTCTATAACTGATTGTTCGTTAGAGGGATAGTGAGGGGTCTTGTACTTCTTTTTGAAATAATCAGTCTCCTTGTTACTATAAATTCCTTAAAGGAAATAAAATAGATTCATGTTGTCTGTTAAATCAGTTTGAAATGGTGCCATTTTCTAGTAAGTTAAAAACAAGCTCTTTTAAAAACAAAATCCTGCTTGTAATGGTGAAAAATATAATATTCCTTCCCCTTTCATAGAATATGCTGTGGGCCCTTTAAATGCACCCCATGTCTTTAGTTGTTCTCATCAGAGGTGCAGGTAGTATATTGTGTTTGTAAGTGTATCAGAGGTGATTATTTCACTTAACAGTTCAAATATTTTATGCTGAATGAACTGTGAGATTTTATGGGCTTTAAGACTTGGGCAACATAATTTCATTAAAATGGGAAATTAACTGAGTCTTTGATCAATAATTTCAAGTTACTAACTTAATACAAAGCAACCCTATTTTGCTCCTAAATTAATAAATCAGGTTTGAGGCTATGTACGTATATACATTATTTTAGCAGGCCTTCAAAAATGGAGAAATAGTACCAAGCTCATTAAGAATAAAGAATCAAATTAAAAGAAAATGAATTAAAATACCAACACCAAATTTCCTTAGGAAAATGCAGCACACTGATGTACTGATTAGATGTGCAATGAACAGTTTCTGCCTAATAAGCATGCATACAAAAATGTGGATTAAGCCTCCATTCCTGCTGGGCTCACCCCTCTAACCTTGTTCCATTATGCCATGTTTACCTGGCTGCATTAGAGAAACTATGTCTGTTCTGGCCTGCCCTCCTGTCACAACTGACTTTGGCTCACGGAGACTCCAGCATAGTATTCCTCGCAATGCACTGTGCCGTGATCAAAACACTGTAATCTGGACAATAAATGAAAATATTTCAATTTCAAAGCCATCGGGGTTTACATTATTATGTATTATTTTTTGAGTATCATGCTGGGGTCTCCAGACATGTACTTGACTTGAAAGAGCTCACAGTCTAAATTAAGCCATGACACTTCTGATTGCCATAGGCAGATTTAGGCTAGATTTCAACCTTAGAATCCAGTCCAAGTAAGGGTTTATGCCTAGCTCAGCCATCTTTAAATCAGGACAGGAACAAGATTTTATCATGTGGTCCTTGCCTCCAGTAATCACCACCAGACCTTTTGCTGGTGCAGAGTACTTCCCCTCTGTGTCAGCTCAGCTGTGCTTGCTGTTTGGAGGCATGTGAATCAGAACTAAGACTCCACTCACGCCCCGTGCAGGAGAGAGAACAACAGTCTGGCAGAGCCTGCTCTCCTCTCCTTATGCCTTCTTGTATCGCTTCATAGGCACGCAGCAGAGCATAAACCGAGCCCGAACAATGGGAAGACAGAGAGGAAATACAAGGGTTACAGTTATAAGATTATGCAACCACTCAATCTGCCATGTTTATTATCTATAATCTGCTTCCAGTATCGCCCACCCACCATGTGCAAAGCACTTTCCACAGATACAAAGCCAGCAGAGTCCCTGCCTTGCAGAATTTATCTTGGCAGTTCTCTTATGTTAGCTTTCTTTCGTTCTGACGTTTCTTGTAGGTAACCATGCAGAAGCACGTTTCTAGGGGGGGGAGGGATAGCTCAGTGGTTTGAGCATTGGCCTGCTAAACCCAGGGTTGTGAGTTCAATCCTTGAGGGGGCCATTTAGGGATCGGGGCAAAAATCTGTCAGGGGATTGTTCCTGCTTTGAGCAGGGGGTTGGACTAGATGACCTCCTGAGGTCCCTTCCAACCCTGATATTCTATGCTCTGAATGAGGAAAAAGAAGCTGTTTGGTAAACAGGTTTGGGAAGGCATTCCAGTAGAGGGGGCAGCACGGAGGAAGAGGCAGATGTAGTAGTGGGAGAAACAGGGCTGGCCTGACAGGTGGGCAACTGCCTAGGGTGCTGTGGTTGAGGAGGGGCACTGAGCTCCTTGATAATGATTAATAGTCATGCCCACCTGGGGGCATGGCATGGGAGGGGATAAAGGGGGCTGCAGGGCAGAAGACAGGTGCTCACACACATCCCCTCTCCACCCTCCTGGGAGCATGACACCTGCTGAGTGGTTGCCTGCTGCTCGGGCAGCCCAGACAGGGTGTGGGCACCTGGGTTTGCTTTGCCCATCTGCCTTACCCAGAGGAGGAGCTTTTCCTCTACAAGGGCTTCCTGTGGGGGGGCAGGCAGCAAGCTTGCCCAGGGTGCCTTTTTCCCTAAGGCCAGCCTTGGGGAGAAAGGGAAGTCAAGGTAAATGTTTGTGAGATCAATTTTACTGGGGCCCATTAAACCAACTTTTTTAAAGTGTGTGTCCATTTGCATGTGCAATATGAGGGATGTGGTTGTTAGCCTGTATTTGCTCCTACTGTTACAGTGAATGTCCATAGAGTATTTGTAGATACACATCATCTTTCAGATGTCTAAAGGGCCATCTGCATGTGAAAATATCCACTTTGTTCACACAATTGCACTTACTGTGCCCTCAAATGCAGGTGTGCTTGTGCAGGGATTTCAGGCCCTGAGAGTTGATACAGACTAATACAGCATTTTATTGACTAGGAAGGGCCTGCTTCTGCTACAGTTCAAATGAGTGACAACATTTTCACTCGCTTGATTGGGCCCTGTTGTATCTAGCTAATCTAATGATTTATAAAATACACCAGTCAAATATTTACCTACATCAGTGTTTTCCAAACTTTAGACAGCTGAGCTCTTCTTCAGCAAAATGATACCAACTGTGCCCCCGCTCAAGCCTGCTGTACATTGTTAAGAATCGGTCTAAAGTGTGGCCACTCCAACTAGATTGTGCAAAACTTCATAATATATTGCATCTCTTTTTTCACATGCTTTGATGAGCAGAGAAAGAGCTACACTTGGTATTTAAAGAATTAGCACTGGCTTCTAAGTTAGCAATCATTGTAATAAATGGGACAATTCACACCTCCAAACTATCCATTCAGGCTCTCTGAAAACTCAGGTAGACAGTGCTGCACCAGTCATACTTGGGTTGGATTTTTTAGATCTTCTTCACAACTATAACAGTTAGAGAATTATTATTTATTTAAATGAGAACTGAGATTCTGGAGAATAATTAAGAAGGCTGTCCATATCCAACAGCTAATTCTTGGCACTTCTTAGGGGAATCACTGTGCTATATGGCCTGAAGAATAAAGCACCCATTATTGTAGTGTCTAGGCCCTAACCTGGATCCCCACTTGAAGCCTGCACCGGCCAGGCAAAGTTGCAGTCCTTTCATTTTAACTGAGCACAAGGACTGTGCAAGGTTCAGACTGCTAGTGGTGATTAGACATAAGTAAGAAAAGCCAGAAAGAAAAAAGATGAAAGCACTTAGGGTTCTACTCCTTGATTCTCACATCAAACAGAGACTGCATAAATAGTTACAATTCTCATTGCTATATTTTTTGTGGGCCGAACTTTTTTTCTTTTCCTCTTTTGTGGATCTCTCTTTTGTATACTTTGCACTTGTTCCACGTGCAGAACTCCCACTGATACCAATGGAGATCCATCCATGTAAAGAAAACAGTATAGCACATGAAGATATACCATCCAGGGCTCAGATAAGAATTTTTACACTTCAGTTGAATATATGGAGCTCAGACCTGTAATTGTTGCACACCGAAAACTTTCTTTGAAGTCAAGAATACTGGGTACTCAAGAAAATCAGACTCAAGCACAAGAATGTATAATAATTCCTGAAGGGTTACCAATCATTTAAGGCTAAACAAAAACCACACTCGGGAAATAAACAATAGAAAAGACGAAACTTCAAGCTGTGGTTCTTCTGAATGAATGTGTCTCCAGTTATCTCTTAAAGCACTTACTGGTTTTAAACCAACAATCAACTTATGGCAATGTTAGTTTACAATCCTTGGAAAGTCTTAAACTATTGCAGTACTTTGACCAAACTGAGAGAAAGAGAATACTTCAAGTGTCCTTAATGTCAAATGCTTAGACTTACACAACATATAAGTGATTTATAGTTCAACTATATACGATTACAAACAGTGCATGTTTCACTAGTGATATTACTGGTGCTAAAAATGTATTTTAAAATAATCTGAATGGAGGGTCATAACAAAGACAGCAACACTTCCACTGATGTTCATGGGAGCAGGAATGTCCCAGAGAAAGTGTCCAGGGCCGCCCAGAGGATTCCGGGGGCCCGGGGTCTTCGGCGGCGGGGGGGCCCTTCCGTTCCGGGACCCGCCGCCGAAGTGCCCCAAAGACCCACGGCGGGAACCCCCCGCCGCCGAATTGCCGCCGAAGCGGGACCCGCCGCCGAAGCGCAGCCCGGTCTTCGGTGGTAATTCGGTGGCGGGGGGGGGGTCCCCGCCGCGGGCCTTCGGGGCACTTCGGCGGCGGGTCCGGAACAGAAGGGCCCCCCGCCGCCGAAGACCGGACTGCGGCGGCAGGTCCCGTCCCCTCCCCACCCAACCCCAGCCCAGCCCCAGCCCCAGCCCCAGCCTCTTACCCCTGCCCCGGCCCCGAGCGCGTCTCTGGCGGGGCCTGAGCTCCGTCCCGTTCAGAGCCGCGTGGTGAGGGGGCGGGGCTGTGAGCGCCACGGCGCGCGGAGGCAGCTGCCCCGCCCCCTCCCCACGCGGCTCTGAGCGGGGCGGGGCTCAGGCCCCGTTGGAGCACCCAGCCCCGCCCCCTCCCCACGCGGCTCTGAGCGGGGCGGGGCTCAGGGGCTCGGCCGGAGACTCGGCGCTTGATGCGCTAAGGCTCCAGGAGAGGGGCGGAGGCGGGAGCCTCCGCTCTTCTCTTGGGGGGCCCTGCGGAGCCCGGGGCAAATTGCCCCCTTTGCCTCCCCCTCTGGGCGGCCCTGAAAGTGTCATAGTATGGGCCCAAAATTTAGGTTTTGTAAAGTGATTTTACAAATAGGGGTGACCAGACAGCAAATGTGAAAAATCGGGACAGGGGGTCGAGGGTAATAGGAGCCTATATAAGAAAAAGACCCAACAATTGGGACTGTCCCTATAAAATCGGGACATCTGGTCACCCTATTTTACAAACATAATATTAATAGAATTGTTCTGAGGTAACTGAAAAGAAAATGCATTAGCTCAGAGGTTCTCACACTGGTCTGCGAGCTCCATTCAGGTGGTTTATGGACAGTTCCCTCTAAAGTGCGCAAAAGAATGAAGGGCCACCCACCTAATTAGTGGAGCTGTGCAGGGGTGGCTCCACTAATTAGGTGCTTGGACCCTGGAGAAGACACACATGTAAGGCGAGGTGGTGGCCTTGTGGGGAATAGGGGGGAGGTTGGAGGGGGCAGTGGGGTGACAAGAGGGGGTGGGGGAATTTGGGATGTGCAGGCCTGCGGAACCAGAGAAAGAGGCAACTTTCTCCTGCTCCAGGGCTGAGGCTGCTGGGGAGAGATGGCCCTCCTTCCCAACCTCAGCTCGGGGGCTGCTGTGGTGGGGGAGAGACCCCCCTCCTTCCCAGCCCCCTGCTTGGGGGCTGCCGTGGTGGGAAGAGAGGGAGATACCCCCCTCCTTCCTAGCCCAGCTTGGTGGCTGCCACGGCGAGGGAAAGAGGGCACATCCATCACATTAGAAAGGTATTAAGTGTTAGAGGGGGGAAAAGGATGGAAAGGCAAAAGGAGGAGTGTGTGTGTGTAAAGACAAGAGACACTTATGCTTTCTGTCTCCCTAGGTCCGGCCTCCCTGTCCAGCGTCTATGATCTGGTAGGATCCCTTCTCCTGCAAAGCAGACCCCTCCCACCCTAAATAATGAGGAGTCAATTCATAAAGGTAAAATCAAATAAAGTGTATTGACGAGTTTATAACAAAGAGTTGGGCAAATAAAAGGGGAATAAACAGCAAAATGGCGCGATACAGTGATTACCCCCTCAAACTCAACCCTATAAAACAAATATATAAAAAAAACCTTCACAGATCAAAGCGACGGCAGGTGCTTGGGACCTCAATCTTCTGGCTAATGGCAAGCCTTTGGGGGGGAGCTCCAAGGAGTCCCTTCATGTTCCTTCGGGATCACGGGAAAGCAGAACAGATGTTACACTCAGGAGATGTTGTTTCTTCTCCTTCTCTTTACAGGTGAGGAAGCTGTTGGAGGAAAATCCCTAAACCTTCTATCACTAGGATGGATAGATGCCTGCAGGTAAGACCCGTGACTGTTCCTGGCTGCCACTCAGATGGACAGCCATGAGGCCCTGTCCGGGGCAGCCTTTTATACACTGGCCCGGGAAACTCCTTAGAAAAGGTGAGAAATGCCTTCTGGGAAACCCCTTAGGAAAAGGAAAAAAAAATATTCTGACTGGAAGTTGTTTACAACTCCAGGAGAAATAAAAGAGCAGGAAAAGTAATCTATAGCTCATGTGGACATAAAACTCCATTTTGGAACCAGCATGGATTCCTGCAGTCACAAAACATCTGAAAGTGAACCCAACCTAACATAAGATATGAGTTGTGCGCTTTTATTTGTAGAACAAAAAAAGTTAATGATTATTATGGTTTTTTTTATATAGCACTTTGGATAAAAGTTAGCTAACAGTACAAACAACATTTGGAAAGATCATTAAGTGGCCTGCCAAGACCCTCAGCAATTTTCAAGTGGTCCGTGGAAAAAAAAAGTTTGAGAAACACTGCATTAGATTTAAACCTCCCCTTCAGTGGTTACAATCCAATCATTGCAGCATTGTAGTCATGACACATGACAACACAGAAAGTGAAACTGACCAAAAACAACAAAAGGGAAATTAACTACAATAGCCATTCTCACAGAGTGACTCGGAAAGAGAAGCCAGATCTCACGATGTCAGCTCATCTGTTTTGTTTCCAGCTGCTTTGCATGTGCCTAGATTTTTTATTGCCTGGCACCTGAACAAGCAGCTGAAAACAACTAGAGTAAGGTGGCCTAGCTGCCTCAGCAAAGATCCAGTGTTATACAGGTAGAGAGGAGAGAAAACAGGTGCTATCCTCAGGACTAAAAGCACCAATGGGACTGGAGCTACCAGAGACCATCACAGGATTTCAGCAAGAGAGAAATGGTCAGGGGAGAAGAGGGCCAGGCAGCTGATGCATGGGAGAAGAGCATCAAGTCACAGAGAATTGTGAGCAAAAGGGAAGGAGGAAATCACCAGGTGGTAACAAAGCATGTAGAGGGAAGCAGCGGGAGAGAGAGAGGAACAGAACAGGAGAGAGAGGAACAGATGGGAGGGAGAGATATGGATCAAAAACACAGGGAAATAGGGTGAGGCCTTTTGTTTTATTTTTCAAGAAGTACAAACTCTTGTTGCAGTCCAATACTTTCCTAGTATTACTCTTCCACATAAGCAGTTTTAGCTGAGACAGGGATGTTGCACAATCACAAATAGGTGGTGGAGGGTTTGTCTGGCCTGCTTGGTTGTCAATAAGAGAGGAAGAATCCATGAGACCCTCTGTCTATACTATGTGATCCATTCTATGAAAATTCTTGAGACTCATGTTTCAGTGTCCCCTTCCCAAGCCCCACTTTGAAAAGGATGGTAGGCTTAACTTATCCCCCCAGGCAAACATCCTGGTTCCTGGGAGTACTCTTACCATATGACCAAAGTCACATGGTAGGCTGCATGGAAGATGTTTTAACTCCCATGGCTTCCAGACCCACAACACATCCAGGCCCATTGATATTTTCTGAGGTGTCTTTCAAATTCCTAGCTGCCAGCTGAACAATACAGCTCTGGTGTGCAGCTCTCCTCAGTTAAAGAGCTTGCTGGTTTCCATCCTTTTTCAAAGCACCAAAACAATTTTACCAGTGCCGACTTTATATACCTGATCTACCAAACATGGCAAACTTTCCCGCCCCCGCTTAAAAAGTCAGATCCTATGAGACATTGTGAGGTTCATGGGAATGAACTGAGCACCCTCTGTGATGTTGGCAGACCAGGTGCCAGCTCATGCCAAGGCCCCTAGGTCTCAACTGAGCCCTGACAAATACATAGCTGGAACCAGTCTGGCTTGCCAGTGTCTTAGTATTGTTAAAGTAGGTATTATAATTATTAAAATATGTTTCATGTATAGACTTCATGAAATGCTTGTAAATTGCTGCATGCATTAATCTCACTTATATCATCTGTATCTCATGTTGCTCTGTAAATGTAAATCACCAGATAGGAGAGAAGGATTAACAACTGTGAAATACTAGTTCCCAACAGGAGTTGTTATCTCCTGCCCAGCAAAAGTCCCATCAACACCAGATGAACCATTGGGGAACATCAGAGGACAAAAGACTTTGTGGATTGCTCCCTCCCACCCAACCGAAGAGGAGACATGCACCTGAATTCTTCCCAACAGCTAAATTTGCAACTCAAAACAGAAGGGGATAAGGAATAAAAAGCCCGAGCAAGGAAAAACTCTCTTATGCTGCTTGGACTCTGAGGGGCAAGGATTACTAAGCATAAACAAAAGATCCCCAGTGCTTGCCCTGGGTTAGCATGCAAGGACATATAGAGCTTGCTTATTATTGAAGCTTCTATTATCTTTTGAAATGCAAGACTAACTCATTCATGTGTGTATACATTTACCTGCTTTAACCTTGTAAATAACTCTCTTGTTTCTTTTTCCTAGTTTATTATAGGATTGGCTACAAGCATGGTCTTTTGTGTGAGACCTAAGGTGCAATTGACCTGGTGTACATGACTCGTCCTTTGGACTGGGAGTAACCTGGATTTTTGGTGTAAGGGACCAACTTGCTTGGGTGGCAAGATAGAGACAGTCCCCTTGGCTACTTTGATCTGACTCCGTGGATAGGCTGTTATAGTGGCTAAGGAGTTTACACCTGTGAATTGGTCAGTGAAATCTAAGTACAGAACTCACAGCCAGGTTGGGGTTTGGATCCTGCTTCTTAACAGTCTGCCCTGAGGTTGGTACTCACACTCAAGCCACTGCAGGACAGCTTGACCCCTTCAGTTTCCAATTAGGTCACTGAAAAGTGACAGGCTTTTGGCATTTCCAAGGGTGTATTTAGCAACTCATAGAATTGGGTCCTAGAAATGAAGTTAAAAATATTTTTCTGTTGTCCTGTGAAGAACAGGGGTAATGTAACCGCTCTCATAACTGTGCCAAACCAAAACTGACTGCGGTGTGAAATAAAACAAACGTTGAGATAACAGCAACGGTGTTTTCTTGAACAGGGTGGGAACAGGGCGAATGAAAAGGGAGGGCTGTGTTTTGCTGTGAGAATTTGCACACTCGGCAACCACATGCCATAACTAACCAACCTCATCCATCAACCCCAGTCAGGTGTACCAGTGTCACGTACGCTCAAGGCTGCCAGCAGTAGAGTAATTCTGACCTAAAAGTTGGCAGTGGAGGGTAGTGGAAGACAAAGAGCTAGATTCACAGATAACCTCAGCCCCTTTATGCCCAGCAGGCTGCCAGCAGCTTTACCCTGAGCAACCCACTAAAAGTCTGTGTGTGGAATGACAGTGGGTTTTATAAATAAAAACACAATGAACATTTACATAACAAGGGAATCAACATCACAATGGCTCCCTTGTTTTCCTTCCTTCTCCCCACTCTTTTCCCCTAGGGCCTTCATCATATTCCCTCCTCCCCATGGCCACACCTTTGTGAAACCTTCTCAAAAGTTCACCTCCACCTCTGTCCCCCAGGATATCCTACCAACCATAGACTGTATCTCATCCCTGTTCCCCCAACCCCATTCACACATGTGGTACTTCCTCCATCCACTCCCCTGCAAGTCCCCTGTGTCCCACTGCCCCCCAACACCACCATCCTCCTCCATTTCAGGGACTCCCTGCAACTCCATCCCCTCCCTCCTGCCAGGGAATCTGTGTGCTCCCCTGCCTTCCTTCCCTGTATGTACCTTTCTCCTCTCCACTGGAAGGGCCAGGTGGATGGCTGGTGCCCTCTTTCTCTCTGCCATCATGGATCAGGCTAGAGAAGGAAAGAATAAAAAACTTCTTCCTCTCCAGCTCCCTCTGGTGGCTGAGCATAGGGCTGCTGAGGAGAGCTCTTCTCTCCTCCCTAAAGGAGGTGGCTCTCAGCAGGCAGGGCTGTTGGTATTGTTGACAGCAGCACTTCCAACTCTGGGGCTGAGTTCCCTGACACCTCTCCCCCAGATTTTTTTTCTGCAGGAGGGGCACTGTTGTCCCACCTACTTCTGCTGAAAGTTCCTAGAGAAATGTCACTGTTAAAACTCTTAAAATTAGGCCTATGGCTGCCAGACCCCCAGGCAGTCAGGAGTTGAGCCTGCATCGGCTATGGCTACTACTCTAGGTGTGATGGTGAATCACAACTTGGCAAATGCAGAGCTGCTGGGCTTAGATAGAACCCAACTGTGACACCCTGGCATCCCCTTATTCATCACTGTCATATAATTAGGGTATGTTTTGTACAAAGTCTGCCTTGTGAGGTATCATTCTAAAAGTCTTGATCTGCTAGACGTTAGTATCTTATTGGATTGTATGTGCTACTGTTGTATGTGAAGTTATGAAGTTTGGCTACGTATGTTTTTACTGAAACATATTGTGAGGTTGAAAATACCCACAAACAGCCTTTCAGGTACAACAGTAAAAAGGCCAAACAGTGTTAATGGCTTATTGAGGAAATGCACACAAGCACAAGGATTACCCCAGGAACAGTGTACAATAAAAACGTCTCAGAGATAGCACTGCACAATGGGGACTGTTTGACCCTGGTCACAGCAAAAGAGCTTTCCAGCAAGTAGAAAGAAGATATAAGAGGGGGAAATTACATCATGATGGTACCTCACTCTCCCTACAACAACACAACTGGAAACACCTGAGGAACAGACTGAACTGAGGGAAGTGATGGTCCCAGGCTAAAGGAATTTCTAGCCCATGTATGAAAACCTGGGAAACCCAAGTTGAAAAGCAAAGGCAGCTTGTGCCTTAAGAATCTGCCAGCCTGTTTATCACTCAGGGTGAGAATTTTCTAATTCATATCCTACCTGTCTAGTATGTTAAGCTCAGTTTGTGTTTTTGTTTATTTACTAGGTAATCTGCTTTGATCTGTTTGCTATCACTTATAATCACTTAAAATCTATCTTTTTGTAGTTAATAAACTTATTTTATGTTTTAATCCAAACCAGTGTGCATTTGACTAAGGTGTCTGTAGAAAATCTCAGCTTGGTTACCACAAGTGTGCATGGTCCTCTTCACATTAAGGGAGAGGTGGACCCGGTATTAAACCCATATACTGGCCAGATTTGACCAGGGCAGGATGGTACTTCTCTGGGGTCCTAGGCTAGGAGGCTGGTGGTTAGAAAGCATGCATGTAATTGCAGCTGAGTGTGTCCCTACCTGTGTAAAAGCTGATGAAAGTGCAAGCTTGGAGGGCTTTGCAGCTTGTTATAGCAGCACAGTGTGAGAGGGAGCCCAAGCCAGTGGGTCAGAGGGCTCAGTGGTACCCCAGTTCCAGGTGCCACCCTGGGGGGAACCTGTCACACTGACCATCTGTTTTTGGGAACAAACCCTTGGTAATGGATCCTGAAAGTAGAAACAGGAGTAGGTTGTGTAATCCAGGTGCAAACCCAACACAGCAAAGTGGAAAGATTAATCTGTAGTTGGGGAGGAGAAGAGGAAACAGATGAGAAAAGGCTTTTGTGAATGAATAAACCATTCCACTGAAATAAAGTTGCTACCAATGAAATTCTTAAGTGGATCTTTTAATTGCATAGGCAAAGGTTTTCACACCTGCATGCTTGAAAGTTAGGCATAATACTTGATAATTAGGCCACTTATTTAAAAGTACTGAATAGCTTTATCTCCTGTTCCGACTGTGGGAGAGGTAGGCATTTGACACCACTGAAAATCAAGTCATTTTTATTTAGGTGCCTCAATATGGATTTGGGCACTCAGGGTTTGAAACTTTTGGCCACATATTTAAACATTCCACACAAAATAATATTGTCACACTTTTCTCTCTGAGGAGTCATTGTGGGTACTTGCATCAAATAGTTCAGGACTGTATGAAGGTTCATTTAGTCACTATGCTATTTCAAATATAGCAAGTTAATTGGAGTGTATTTACTATTTGAATTCCATGCTGTCGCTTCTGAGGGAACATAAGGGAACTTCACCCTCAAATGTTTTTAAACAAAAGTGTAGTAATGGGATACCTGTATTACTTCTGAGGGAATTCTGTGCCAAAAAATTAAAAATTCTGTACAGAATATTTTAAAATTCTGCAAAAATCTGCATATTTTATTTGTCTAAATAGCACAATATAATTATGCTGGTTTAAATTATTTAGGTAATTTATTTAAACTACAATACCATGGATGGACAATGGGAGTGAGGAGCATTGGAGGAAATCCTCAAACCCCCTTGCCTAATAGTAATGTAGCTAGGTTTGATCCTTTATTTGTAGTTATTAGTCAACAAATATATGCAGCCATATACTCAGTGTTACATGATAGGCAACTGAAGAGCAAGTGAGGGCAGAGGAATCAAACTCACAATGTATATTGGCTACTGACCACCTCCAGAAAGGTCAGTAGCAAACAGTTCATGGAGCACATTTTAATAGGAAATTTTTTCAGTCCAAAAATTTAGACCAGTTCTAATCACTAAAGTGCCATAAGCATTTATAAGGCCATACTGTCCTTTACACCACTCTGACAATGTAAAGGAGCCTTAAAACTTTTACACTTGTTTTATACTCCTGGGGGAATTCACAAAGACAATGGGAACAATTCACTAAGCAGGCAGGCTGCTACATTCTGCTCTGCCTGAGGGGATAGAGCCTGTCCCATGCCTAGCTCCTCAGAAACACCCCAAAGCCCTGCCCCTCCACACCAAGCATGCTGCAACAGTGAGCGAGAGAGACAGGATCTCTCTCTCTCTCTCACACGCATGACTGTCCAGCCCCTCTTTCCCAGCAGTGATTTACGTCTCCACCGTCTGCTCCAGGTGCACAAACTGCCTGTCTGTGCTGCCCGGGAGGGGCGCATGACTGCTCTTGCAGCTTCCTTTTGCTTCCCTGTCAGAAGTCATTTTTCTGAGGGGAAGCAAATAAACCTGTGGGGGACATGAATTCTGCACATGCGCAATGACACAAAATTCCCCCAGGAGTAATGTATCAGTGATGTCCAAGTGCACTTAAACAGAGCAGAACAATGACAATACTTTATTAATAATTAATGACAATGATTTCAATGAAGGATTAATAAGCAGATCACATTGAAGAACACTGTTCTACAGGTCTCTCCTGACAGACTAGGACAATCATTTGAAAAGTGAGAAAATGTTCTAGTTAATAAATATTTTTCTGGGTAGGCCGGAAGGAAAGCTGATAATTGGTAATAGTTAATTCCTGTCTCAGCTACCAAGAATAGCTCCTGTGATTCCTCTGTAGAAAAACCACAGAAAGACAGAGTAAAATTCTGGTTCTGTTGAAGTCAACAGGAGTTTTGCCATGTCACTGAGGAAAGACATGTTAAATCAACCTCTGCCAATGGTATATTACCATTTAAAACTAGAATTGACTAGAAAATATGCCAAGTGATGGAACTGTTACAACCTCCTTTCAGGTTTATGGCACAGCCTGTTGAGGCCTGATCCAAAGCCCATTGAAAGAAATCAATAGGAATCTTCTAATTGACTTTAAGGGGCTTCAGAACAACTCCCTGGATCTCATTACCAAGAATTTTTCCTGATATTTACCTTACATTTCCATCTCATTATCTCACTGACTTGTAGCACCCTAAAGGTTATGTTGCTTTCTGCTCACCAATAGTTGTACACTGAGGCTAGATGTAACTGCTTTCTTTCATACTGATGACAGACAATTGGACTAATATCTGAAAGGAGAATTTTAGCAGAGCTGTGCAAAAACTGATATACATGCAGCAAAATTAAAGAGTCAAGTCTGCCTCCTTTCTGCTTTCAGAATGGGGATGGGAATGAGTTATTATATAGGCCAGCATTACTTCTCAGAAGTGAAAAGGCAGTTTTCACTGGCAAACAAAATATGAATGGTACACTGGAAATGAACTTCTCTGAGATGGATTATTTAATTAGATTCTGTTTAACTGAGGCAAGGGACACTGATTCAAGGTCAACCAACAAGAGACATTTTAGCAAATGCAGGGCAAGTTTTAACAAGGTCCCTCCTACAACAGAAAAGAGTATGCCTCAGACCACTACCTCTCTCAGTCCACACAGCAGCTGCTTAGTTTCACTTCCTCATCTTGCATGGGAGGAGTGGTTTATACTGAAAAACTGCTTAATTTAGAGTTACACTGTTGTCCCAGTGAGGCAGAAAGACTTCTGCAAACACCTGAAGTGGTAGCAAAGGTTGAAGAGGAAACAATTTGCTGAATACAAACACTAGCTATATGATGATCAACAGAGTTCAAAGAAAACCTTGTCGAGCAAGAAAGGGAGCTTAGAGGAAAACTCCAGTGGACGTTTGAGTAAATTAGCAAAAGCAGAGAGAAACATTTATCTGTGCTTCATAAATTTCCCCCACCTCGTGATGCATCATTAAGAACAGATAGTTAACTGCAATACGCTTTGTGGGAGGGCAAGTGGGTAGAAATGGGGAAACGCAGAAGGATGAATAGCACACAAGAGAGAAGAGATGACACAAAATTTGGGGGAGTGGTAAATAAAGAAGAGGACAAGTCACTAATACATTCTACAAATACATTAGAAGCAAGAGGAAGACCAAGGACAGGGTAGGCCTGTAACTCAATAAGGGGAAAAAAACAATAACCGAAAATGTAGAAATGGCAGAAGTGCTAAATGACTTTTGTTTTGATTTTCACCAAAAAGGTTAGTAGTGATTGGATGTCGAACATAGTGAACACCAGTGAAAATGAGGTAGGATCAGAGGCTAAAAAAGAGAAAGAACAAGTTAAAAATTACTTAGACAAATTAGACATGCATCTGACGAAGTGGGTATTCACCCACGAAAGCTCATGCTCCAAAACGTCTGTTAGTCTATAAGGTGCCACAGGATTCTTTGCTGCTTAGACAAATGAGTTTTCTTCAAGTCACCAGGGCCTAATGAAATACATCCTAGAATACTCAAGGAGCTGAGGAGACATGTGAGCTATTAGTGATTATCTTCAAAAAGTCATGGAAGATTGGAGAGAGTCCAGAGGACCGGAAAAGTGCAAATAGAGTGCCCATCTATAAGAAGGGAAATAAGGACAACCCGGAGAATTACAGACCAGTCAGCCAGCTTAACTTCAGTACCTGCAAAAATAATCGAGCAAATAATGAAGCAATCTATTTGTAAACACCTAGAGGATAATAAGGTGATAAATAATAGTTAGCATGGATTTGTCAAGAACAAATCATGTCAAACCAACCTAACAGCTTTCTTTAACAGAGTAACAAGCCTTCTGGATAGGGGATAGTTTTCAAGTACATAAAAGGTTGTTAGAAGGAGGAGGGAGAAAAATTGTTCTCCTTAACCTCCGAGGATAGGACAGGAAGCAATGGTCGTAAAATGCAACAAGGGCGGTTTAGGTTGGACATTAGGAAAAACTTCTTGTCAGGGTGGTTAAGCACTGGAATAAATTGTCTAGGGAGATTGAGGAATCTCCATCAGTGGAGATTTTGAAGAGCAGGCTAGACAAACACCTGACAGGGATGGTCTAGATAATACTTACTCCTACCATGAGTGCAGGGGACTGGACTAAATGACCTCTTGAGGTCTCTTTCAGTCCTATGAGTCTATAATTCTAATACAGAGCAATCTAGATCACTTGGTAAACTGGGCACAAGCAAACAATTAATGTTTTAATATGGCTATCTGTAAATGTATACATTTAGGAACAAAGAATATAGGCCATACTTACAGGATGGGGCACTCTAGTGTAGAAAGCAGTGACCCTGAAAAGGATTTGGGGAGTCATGGTGGATAATCAGCTGAACATGAGCCCCCAGTGCGATGCAGTGGCCAAAACAGTTAATGCAATCCTAAAATGTATGAACACGGGAATTCTTGAGTAGGAGTAGAAAGATTATTTTACCTCTGTATTGGCAATGGCTGATGGAATACTGTGCCCTTTTCTGGTGTTTATAATTCAAGAAGGATGTTGAAAAATTTGAGAGGGTTCAGAGAAGGGCCACGAGAATGATTAAAGGATTAGAAAACATGGTATATAGCGATAGACTCAAAGCGCTCAATCTATTTAATTTAGCAAAGAGAAGATTAGGGGGTGACCTGATTACAGTCTATAAATACCTACATGGGGAACAAACATTTAATAATGGGCTTGTAACAGGGTCGGCACCCGCCTCTCACAAGCACCCCCTTCTGGCCAGGTGTGAGCCTCCTGTTTCTCTGTTTGGAATGGGGATGGCACCCACCTCTCGCGAGAGGCCCCTTGGCCGATTGTTTCTTCAGCAGGTCTTCAGTGACTCAGCCCTCTAGCTGAGTCACACACACTGTCTGTAGATGGAACAAACAAACCCCTTCCGGGGTATACAGTCTCTAACTTCTTTTTCACAGCCCGGGTATAGGGCCGTACTGCCAAGACTTCCTTTCCGGAGACACTGTCTTCTCACTCACTCTCACTCATGCCCGTCACCCCAATCGGGGTATGTGCCACCAACCACAGATCTCCAGAGTCTTCTATCCTGGGCCATTCGCTCTAGCTGGTTCCAGGTATAGCCCATTTTTTTGCTATCAGCCTGAAGGTCGCGTCTCCAGGTATTTCTTGGACAGCCTCTTTTCCGCTTGCCTTGGGGGTTCCACCGCAGTGCCGTCTATAACAGTCCAACTGGGGCCCATCGCGGTACCCTCAGTTAGTGTGTCCTTTTTGGAAGCCCTCCCTGGGCTCAGTCTCTAAGCAGACCAACAGGGCCCATTGTGGTACCCTCACTTGGTCTGGCTAGGTTCTGGGCTCAGTCCTTACTTGGTCCCCACAGTCAGCCGGGAGCTCCTTCTTAGCTCTGCCAGTCTTTGGCAGCCCTCCCTGGGCTCAGTCCTGCTCGCACTGAGCTGTTTGTGCTCCTGCAGTGAACATGAGGCAGAAACTTAGGTGATGAGGGAGCTTTTAGCATGAAAACTTAGGTACCAATTGAGTTTGAGGTTTATGGATCACAGTGGAGCCTAAAACGGGGACTTAGGTGCCTAAATCTGGGATTTAGGCCCCTATGTACCTTTGTAGATCCCAGCCTTGGAGTCTAGGGTATGTAGGGCACAAGGGTGGTATTCAATTCAGTTAATCCAAAACCGCATCTACACTTGGATGGTATTTGCCTTGAATCACAGGGTATGTGGACCAATCAGTTAGCCACATGAAGTGGATAATCCATACTAATTAGCTTTTAGTTTGATCTGATTCTGAGCTAACAAACACATGACAGGGCAGTGTTGTACACTCAGTATTCACTCCAGTCCCTAAACCTGAGACTGAATATATCCAGCTCACATGCCACTGAAACAAGAAATGCTTTATTGCGTCTCATATGACCCATGTTACAGTTAATCCAATATCAAATCAGTTTATGAGGGAAGTGAAACTCCATGCAGGTATAAAAAGAACTACTTATGTTTTAAAAGGAAACACTCCAGAGGAAGGGACTTCTCCAATTTTGAATAATTTATGGTTTAGAAATATTTGTGCTCATAAAAAGATTTGTAATGATATTTTATATCCGACAATATTTTAAGACTGAAATAGGGGCTTCTGAGCATGCCCAGGCGCTTCACCCTGTTAAACATGACTTTTCTTTATGATACGTCATAGGGCTGGATTGTTGCTAGCATGGCAGCATCTACGGGGTGGTGGCAAGCACGACAGGGTGCAAAGAACACTCTCTATGCACCTGTGCAAGGGGCAGCGGAAGTCTCAGTCCTTGAACTCCTGGTGCAGTGGGAATATCCAGTATCCAGAATGTCATTAGAACCCCCAAAGCAGCCAGGTAGAGGTGGTCTGTGGCTCTGCCCCTTTCTGTACTGGTCAGTAGAACAGGGCTGGTGAAAGGGGAACCTGTTCTGCACCCCTCAAGAGTTTAACACAGCTCCCACTCTGGTGCATGCTCCCAGTACTATTGGCGACATCACAAATTGTCAGTCTGGAGGAGATTTTAATGTCCCAAACTGAGATGAGATTGTAAGTACAGTGAATAAAGTCCTTTTATGCAAATATCCTCCAGTCTGAAACTGCCGGGGAGAGGAGAACAGGGGGATCAATTCTGATGAAGAACGGCCTGAAAGCACCAGCTCACTTCCAAATGACCAGGCGATGGTCATAGCTTGTGCTTGCCTAATGTGGCCTGACATTCCTGTCACAATCCTTATATTTCATTGATGTACAAGGACATTCCATAATACAAAGCTGAATATTCTGAATGTGCAATTAATTGAATATCTGGATTATCAGGATAAATGAGACATTTATTACTGTCCCCCCCTAAAACTGGGGTAAAGTGAAGTTTATGATCAGGAAATAATTAAGTCTGGTCCAATAACAGGAAGGGCAGTTACAGATCCCAGCTCAAGACCCATGTGATTCCTGCAACAAATCAGCTAATCAGTTATGGTTTGGTTGTTCAAGAGAGGTGATTTCATTTACTGTGAAAAAAATGAAGATTGTTTGGAAACATCTGTAACTAATGAGTTATGCAATAGCTAAGTAACCACATGATCTTATTTTCATTACCCTCTCTACTTCTTTCCTTCTGTTTTTCTCATTCTTCTCACTTCTTTTCTCATATTATACTGTAAACTGAACAGGCAGGAACTACCTCTTATCTTGTGATTTTGCAGTGCCTAAGAGAACAATGCCCCATTCCTGACTGGCAGGGCTGGTGCAACCATTTAGGCAACCTAGGCGGTTGCCTAGGGCGCTAGGATTTGGGGGGCGGCATTTTTTTTGTCAGTGACCGCGGCGGCCAGATCTTCGGCTGCCCTAGTTGCCGCCGGCATTTAGGCAGAGGGAGCTGGGGCAGGGGAGCACAGGGAGGGCCGCCTGCAGCAAGTAAGGGGGAACTCCCTGCCCCAGCTCACCCCTGCCCCGCCTCCTCCCCGAGCTTCACTTCTCCTGCCTCCCAAGGGGGTGCCTCAGGGCGGAGGGTGGGGAGCTGCCGCGGGGGGGCGCCTCAGGGTGGAGGAGGGGAGCTGCCGCGTGGGGGGCACCTCAGGGCGGGGGCTTGGGGACGGGGGAGGGCGCAAGGTGGAAGTTTCGCCTAAGGCGCGAAACATCCTTGCACCGGCCCTGCTGACTGGAGCCACTAGACACTACCACAGAAAACTTCATAAACATCAGATTAAGGCATAGGCACCATAGACATAGTCTTAGGGACCCAACTCCCAGAGCCATGCGACTATATCAGAATTTCAGGTTTATGATGTTTCTGGACTCATAGATGCAAAGAAAAACTCCACCCAGGTGTGATGTTCGCTTGAGTTTGTAGACAGCATACACCAGACTAGGTGCAGCAGCCAGCAGAGCCATGGAGGAAGTCATTTGACTCCATCCCCAAGCAGATCGTCTGCTGCTCTGTGGGAAACCCCAGCTACCTATCTCAATTTGGAGAAGGGTTTCCTGCATAATACATCCCCCCATTTGGTGATGTGCCTAGGACCCTGGATTGTCTTTTTGACCTGAGCACCAGCTCCGCACTCCCATTGGCCGGGAACCACGGCCAATGGGAGCTGGGGGGACAGTGCCAGTAGGCGAGAACAGCACCCGGTGCCTTCTTCCCCCCCCGCCCCCACCCCACCCCACCCCCCCCCGGAGCTGGACCTGCTGGCTGCTTCCAGGGTGCAGTGCGGTGCCAGGACAGGCAGGGAGCCTGCCTTAGCCCTGCAGCACCGCTGACCAGGAGTCGCTGGAGGTAAGACCGCCCCCCAGCCCCAACCCCCTGCCCCAGCCCTTAGTCCCCCCCCAAAACCCAGAGCCCCCTCCTGCACCTCAAACCCCTCATCCCCATCCCAGAACCTGCACCCCCAGCCGGAGTCCTCACCCCCCCAGCACCCCAACCTTCTGCCCCAGCACAGAGCCCCCTCCTGCACCCTAAACCCCTCATCCCTGCCCCACCCCAGAGCCTATACACCCATACAGAGCCCTCACCCCCTCCCACACCCCAACTCCCTGTTCCAGCCTGGAGCCCCCTCCTGCACCCTGAACCTCTCATTTCTGGCCCCACTCTGGAGCCCACACCCCCAGTTAGAACCCTCACCCCCTCCCACACCCCAACCCCCTGCCCCAGCCCAGTGAAAGTGAGTGAGGGTGCGAGAGAGCGAGCCACTGAGATTCGGAATGTAGTGAAGAGGGGGCAGGGCCTCAGGGAAGGGACAGGGCTAGGGTGTTTGGTTTTGTGGGATTAACAGGTGGGCAAAATACGGCCTGTGGGCCAGATCCGGTCTGTCTAACATTTCTGTCCGGCCTCCTCTGCTCCCTCGCAATCTCTGAATGCAGCCTGCTAAAAGTCCTGCAGCGCAGCGAGGCACTCAGGCAGGTTGCGTGCCTCTCGTGGCCCCATGCCGCTCCCGGAAGCGGCCGGCTGCTGCTGGCACATCTGTGTGCACCCCTGGCGGGGGAGGGGAGGCATCTCTGTGTGCTGCCCCGCCCCCAGCACTGTCCTCACAGCTCTCATTGGCCAGAAACTGGCCAATGGAAGCTGCGGGGACGGTGTCTGTGGGCATGGGCAGCCCATGGAGACCTGCTGCCCTCCTCCCCACAAGGGGTGCACAGAGACGTGCCAGCAGTAGCCGGCTGCTTCCGGGAGCAGTGTGGGGCCATGTTATACAGGCAGCCTGCCTGAGCCCCTGCTGCACCGCCGGCCAGGAGCCGCCTGTGGTAAGCGCCTCCCAGCCAGAGCCTACACCTCACGCCCCCTTCCACACCCCAACACTGCGCCAGCACAGAGCTCCCTCCTGCACCCAAACTCCCTCCCAGACCCCACACCTCCTCCTGCACCCCAATTCCCTGCCCCAGCCCAGAGCTCCCTCCGGCCTCAAACTCCCTCCCAGAGCCCACACCCCTCACCCTCTCCTGCACCCCAACACTCTGCACCAGCCCAGAGCTCCCTTCTCAACCCAAACTCCCTCCCAGACCCCACACCCCTTCCATTAATATAGTAGAAATGTGCAGCCCGTGATGATTTACCAGAATTCATGGAGTGCCCCCCCCCCTGCAAAAATTATTGTCCACCCCTGGATTAGAAAGTTGGCAACCCTAGGGGGAGAGCGAGTGAGGAGGGATGGAACAAGTGGGGGAGAAGGGGTGGGGCCTTGGGGAAGGGCAGGGGTATTCGGTTTTGTGTGATTAGAAAGTTGGCAACCCTATTACTGAGATTAAGAGATGGGTTGGACCCAGTAGAAAAATCAAAATCAGCATCGCTTTATATTGTCCCTGATTATTGCTGTTCTGAAGAGTTTAGGGTTTGATCCTGCCCCATTGAAATCAATTGATTTCTACCTCTGCGGATAGAATTAGACCCATAGGTTTTTATAGCTGATGTTAACCTAGCCCATACATTTACCCAGAGATAAGAAAATCCTCATTGCATTATTAGATTAAACAAAGTCCATTGCTGCAGATGCAGCAAAGCCTAAACTGGAGAGCAGGTTTACCTTAGAATCATAGAATTGGAAGGGACCTCAAGAGGTCATCTAGTCCAGTCCCTGCACTCGTGGCAGGACTAAGTATTATCTTCTAGACCATCCCTGACAGGTGTTTGTCTAACCTGCTCGTAAAAATCCTCGACGATGGAGATTGCACAACCTCCCTAAGCAATTTATTCCAGTGTTTAATTACTCTGACAGTTAGGAAGTTTTTCCTAATGTCCAACCTAAACCGCCCTTGCTGCAATTTAAGCCCATTGCTTCTCATCCTATCCTCAGAGGTTAAGGAGAACAATTTTTCTTCCTCCTCCTTGTAACAACCTTTTATGTACTTGAAAACTGTTATGTCCCTTCTCAGTCTTCTCTTCTCCAGACTAAACAAACCCAGTTTTTTCAATCTTCCCTCATAGATCAAGTTTTCTAGACCTTTAATCATTTTTGTTGCTCTTCTCTGGACTTTCTCCAATTTTTCCACCTATTTCCTGAAATGTGACGCTCAGAACTAGACGCAATACTCCAGTTGAGGCCTAATCAGCGAAGAGTAGAGCAGAAGAATTACTTCTCGTGTCTTGTTTACAATACTCCTGCAAATACATCCCAGAATGATGTTTGCTTTTTTTTGCAACAGCATTACACTGTTGACTCATATTTAGCTTGTAATCCACTTCCCCAGATCCCTTTCTGCAGTACTGTTACCTATGCAGTCATTTCCCATTTTTGTATGTATGCAACTGATTGTTCCTTCCTAAGTGGAATACTTTGCATTTGTCTTTACTGAATTTCATCCCATTTCCTTCAGACCATTTCTCCAGTTTGTCCAAATAATTTTGAATTTTAATCCTGTCCTCCAAAGCACTTGCAACGCCTTCCAGCTTGGTATTGTCCACAAACTTTATAAGTGTACTCTCTATTCCATTATCTAAATCACTGATGAAGATATTGAACAGAACTGGACCCAGAACCACTCCCTGCAGAACCCTACTCGTTATGGCCTTCCAGCATGACTGTGAACCACTGATAACTACTCTCTGGGAATGATTTTCCAACCAGTTTTGCACCCACCTTATAGTAGCTCCATCTAGGTTGTATTTCCCTACGTGAGGCAGTATCAAAAGCCTTACTAAAGTTAAGATATACCACATCTACTGCATCTCTATCTACAAGGCTTGTTACCTGTAAAAGAAAGCTATCAGGTTGGTTTGACACAATTTGTTCTTGACACATCCATGCTGTTATTTATCACCTTATTATCTCCCAGGTGTTTGCAAACTGATTGCTTAATTATTTGCTCTATTACCTTGTTATTGCCCAGGGAAGTACAGTCACAAAATGGCCGATTCTATGTGTTTTCACCCCCACGCCAGCTCCTTCACTGACAAGTTTCCAAACCCAAACCCCGTGAGCAGGTGTCTAGATTTCATGGGGTTAGGCGGGGCCTGAGGCCCAGAGATTGCCCCTTCCACGCCACGTCCCAATGGGATGGAGATGTCAGAGGGAAACTGCCTGTTCGCCACAGCGGAGAGTAGCTCCAGCCTGCGCTCCCTTAGCAGCGTGGCTGCAGCGGAACCGTGAGGTCGGGGCTGCCCTTGTCCGATGCGGAAACCCCCACGGGGCAGTTCCGCCGCGCGGAGGGGGCTCCCCTTGGGAGCAGCGGCTGGGCCCGGCGAAGGGGAACACGCGACCCCCGGGCCCTTGCTGGATCAGGCGGGAGCGGGAGGGAAGGTGCCGGGCGGCCTGGGGCGCGCTGCGGCGCTGGCAGGTGCTGGACAGGGCAGCCCGAGCTGCTGTCTCATGCCCGCCGGGGCACAGAGCCGCGGGGAGGCGGGGCCAGGGCGAGTGGCACTGGGGGTGAGCAATCACCGCGCTCTGTGAGCCAGGCACCGTGAGCCGGGACCCAATGAGCGGGGTCCGGGTTTGACGTGTCAATGTTTGGGAGCAGCCTGGCGCAGCAGCTGCCCGGGACGCGCGAGTCCCTGCTGCTGCCTGGGCCGGAGCTCTGCGGGTGCCGGCCGGCGGGGGATTCGCGGCCGCCAGCGGCGGGCACTGCAGAGGAGGTGAGGGCGCTGCCGGGGTGTGGGGCGGCGGGGACGGCATCTCTCCTGTTCCCCCAGCCAGCACACTGCACCCAACACTCACAGCGCGGGCAGGCACACGCTGAGCTGCACCCCCCCTCCCCCCGACCCCGCGCGTGGGGAGAGGCGCTCTGAGCCTGCAGCGGCGCCGCGCGTGGGGAGAGGCGCTCTGAGCCTGCAGCACCCCCGGCCCCCGCGCGTGGGGAGAGGCGCTCTGAGCCTGCAGCACCCCCGGCCCCCGCGCGTGGGGAGACGCGCTCTGAGCCTGCAGCCCCCCCCCCCGACCCCGCGCGTGGGGAGACGCGCTCGGAGCCTGCAGCCCCCCCCCCCGACCCCGCGCGTGGGGAGACGCGCTCTGAGCCTGCAGCACCCCCTCCCCCTTTGAGCCTGCAGCGCACACACCCCCCAGACCCCGCGCGCAGGGAAACGTGCTCTGAGCCTGCAGCACCCTACAGCCCGTACAGGGGGAGACACACTGGGACTGGAACTCCCCTAGAACCTGCACAGGAACAGGCACCTAGAGGCACACACAACACACACACACGGGGAGAGACAGACAACACCCACCCTGCCATTCAGGCACACTATAGGGGAGCTTAAGGTTGAACTGGATCTGCTCACCCCAGTTAAAAGCCCACCTGCCCTGTCTTCACTGCTATTTTAACTTGGGGTTAGCTAAGTAAGAACACACTTTTTTTTTGCCGTGTAGACTAGCGCACACAGCCACTGAGGCATACTAGAGATAGCGACACACATGTTATCAGACCAAGATGTGCTACACAGACATTCAGATGTACTCTGATACCTGAATGCTTAGATACACACACACATGAATTTTTGCTTACATTGAAAATAGTTTGTTTGTTTTTTGGCGGGGGGGGAGGGAGGGGGCGATGTCACACGACAGACAGTGATCTCGCTACTGCTGCCTGTAATTTTGGTCATTTTGCACATCTGGACTTTGAATAACTGGGCTATATCTTGGAGCAGCTGAATAAACACCCCCAAAGAGGGTACATTTTATTTGGGGAGGGAAGATGCCTGCCTTTGGATTCTCTAAAACGGTGTGATACACGAGTTTTAAAGTCTTTTACTGATTAACTACTTTTAGAATTTTAAAATACATGTTTTTAAGAAACTACTGAACATGGCAAAACATAAACAAGGAGAACAATAGTGAGGAGAAAAAGACATCACCAACTTTAAGACATTCAGTTCTTTTTAACTAGTTAAATTGTTGACCTGTTAAAATAGAAACTGAATTAAATGTGCAACTCATTTGTGACTCTGATTTTTAGCAATATAAATTACACAATAGCAATCTAAAACCAAGCTTGATTCAAAATAGTGTGTAAGCTCCTCCCTAACTGGCAGAGAATTACCAGCTGACACTTCCTTTCTCTCTGTAGTGTGCAAAAGCCCTCACCTGAATTTTAGAGTATATTGAAACACTAGTACTTGTGATCCTTTCATATCGGACAGCTAATGCATGCTCTTTCTTTCTGAACAGAGAACTGAAGGGCAATCCAGACATGAGGAAGGTTTTGTTAGTGGAACCTGTCATCATCATTTACACTTTTGCCTACTTCTTGACCGTACCGCTGATTCAGCAGTATATTTATCGGAGGCTATGGGAAGAAGGAAGCAACTCCAGTTTAATAGAAAATAACAATACTTACTGTGAACTAAACAAAAGTAACCCAGCCTATATCAAACAGAAGGTAAGGAGGGGGAGAGGGGGAAGTAGGAATAAAACCATGTAACAAAGGAAAATTTGCAGTGAGTACTAGATAAATATTTAATTAACAGTGACTTAATTTTTATAAAATTATGATTTCATTAATATTTATATGGTACCATAGGTGTGTATAGTGTTTACAAAGAATCAACTCAGCAAGATGCTGAGGACATTGAGTTCCCTCTGAAGTCATTAGGAGTTGAGAGTGCATATTATTTTAGAGCAGTGGTTCACAACCTATTTACCATTGTGGGCTGCATATGCAGCTCTCTGTGTTATGTGGGTCGCATCTACAGAACATATATACTACCTGTATGGCCCTGAGGATGTGCCGCAACTGTATGCTGATTGGGATGCAGGTTGAGAACCACTCCCTTACAGGGTTTGGCCCAAAAAAAAGATATTGCCCTTATGCTGAGAAGTATAGAAACTAGGGCCCCGATCCTGCAAAAATGTATGCATGTGTTTAACTTTATACAGTGTGATTAGTACCTTTGACTTCAGTGGGACTACTCCATGTGTCAAGTTAAACATGTATGTCAGTCTTTGCAGGACCACGGCCTTGGTTAGATAAATATAGCATTATACAGGGAGAGATGACATCAGACAGGGATGGGGGACCAGAAGGAGGAAATTAAAGAGAATTTTAAAATGTGTATTTAACTGAACTGATCTTTCAACAGCTTTGAAGATCTCTGATTTCTCATTCATGCCAATGGTGACATTCATTTCCTGTATTGTCAGAATATAAGGATGGCAACTCTTCATTTGATTATTAATGATCCTTTTAAAAATATTTAAAGCATACTTTAATAGTATTTGTATGATTTACTCTTCTTTTAATTAGATACTGATTAGAATCCCCTGTTACACCACCGCTTCCTTTACATTTAGGGGAAAGTGGTTGTTGGCATGGATTTGTGAGTTATGAAAAAGGCATGTGTTAATAAGAGACCATCAGCTGACATCATTCCGAAACCAGACAAAGGGATTGTTGTAAAACTCTACGTAGCACTTGAAGTGAGGGATTTTGCCCAGTCCTAGATCTGAATCTCTGGGATGCTACCATAAAATTACTAATTAGGTATTCTGCACTGCCCCTTCTCAAGAGTGGAGCATCCAGTCTACCTAGCCCACTTGCCATATATAACAAGGGCATGCTTGTCAGTGCCATATGTGGACTCCATTGAACTTGCTCAGAGGAATAGCTCAGACTTTTTGCCATGACAATGAGTTCTTCCTCATTTGTCAGGAGACTAGTCAGCTAAGGGAAACTTAGAAGAGGGTAAAGTGAATTATTTTTTTTTGTTCGGACTGACAGATCAGCCAACATAGGTCATTTATGACTCCCATTAATCCCCTTTAGTATTGATTACTTGGCTTCTACCTCCCAAATACTATCCTATGGGAGTCAGAGTCCAGTAGAAGCATAAACAGCTCTTCCTGGCTGACCCAAACTACGGAGTTTTAATTAAATAGCAAGAAAGCAGCTGTGCAAGATCCACAGCTGCAATTGGGAAGAGACCCCAGCAGCTTTCTGGTGATTAGGAGTAGGAGGCACCTTTTAGCAATCTGTTAATCAATGTCAAGATGTTAGTAGGCACTGATCACACTAGCTCCCCAGCATGTAATTGAACACAAATAAACTAAGAAAATCTGAGGCTGGGCTGCTGGGACCTTACTCACCTCTCTTCCAGCATCATACAGCAGCAGAGCTAGCTATTGAATTGGAATAACTTTTAGAGCACAGGAGGAGGAGACCTTGTGAACTCTCCACCCCTCAAGGCTGCAAAGCTGTTCTTTTTGGAGGGAAAGAGAAGCAGCCATTGCAAGTCAATTTGACCTTTTATTAGCTTGCCCTGAAACAGAACTCAGGGCCGCCTGAGGTTCTTGTGAAGTGGTAGTCTGTGGATGCTTTTGGCTAGATCGAGGTTTTTTGGCCCAGATTGAAAAGGGATTTATGTTCTACTGTGATCCACAATCCACCTGCTCAGCTACAGCCTAACACTGTAGGCACCTAATCTCACTCAGCACCTAAATTTTCACTGTAAAACTGCCCTAGCTGTCAAAGTTTGTGCCTCTGGGCATGTACATTGTTCCTGCAGGGAGGTGACCTGACACCTGTCTCATGCCTAAGCCCCACTGTGATCCTCAAACCAGGTGAAAATAGGTGTTCCCCTGCCTAGCTTGCCTGCTGGGCCCAATTCAGCAAGCATGCCTAACTCTTCACAAAATGACCAAGAGGAGGAGACCTCCCTTTATAACCTTTAGCTCAGTGGTTAGGCTACTCACCCCAGATACAGGAGACCGTGTTTCAATTCCTCCCTCTGCCTTGTGAGAAGAAGGGATTTGAATAGGGACTTCTCTGGGGAAAGCTCTAACCCCTGGGCAACAGAATTTTCTGAGGTGGGTCTCTCTTGCTGAAGCCATTCCACTTTGTATTAAACAATTAAATATTAATGGGGCTAGGCAGGGAGTGAGACTGTGCTGGCTTTTATGGATCCTACCTCTCCTCATAAATTGTATAGGGAACTTAGGTACCTAGCTCAGGGTTTGTGAATTCCAGTGATTTTTCAAGGTTTGTGAATCTAGGCTTTTTCTCTTAATAGTATTTGTACATCACCCACAACAGGTATTTTCATCCAGTATTAGCTCTTACTGCATGCTGTGTTTTAGGTAGATGAATTTTGGCATATTGTGATACTGTCTCAGGGTGTCCAGAACCAGAGGTCACCGTGTTACCCCCTGCCTCAGTAAGAGACAGATTTGCTGTTTTTCAATTCTCTGGCACTTATGGTCAGTTAGCCACCCAAACAAACTCCTCAGAACTTTTCCAGCCCTTACTTTGCCTGCAAGTTTAAGTCTTGGTGAATCCCAGTCCCTGAACCTCCCACAAGCATCCTCCCTCCTCCCCACCCCCCGTAGTGTTCAGCCACTGTTACTGGACACTCTCAGTAATTACCAGGTAAGCTGCCCCTAAAGAGATAGTGTACACACAGCTGGGTGGTTACAACTCAGGATCAGGTCCTTTATAGCAACACAGCACTGTAAATGTTTATTAACAAAGAACAGAGATTCACAGATTCAAATGAGTATTGAGAGAGACTAAGGGAAACAAAAATGGTTACAAATAAAACAAAACTATAACACACTTTCCAGAGATAAAAACTTAACAGGCTACAACCCTTCTCTAAAGTAGTTTCTCACCCTCAGAAGTCTTTCTGCAGAGCTTGCTGGTTTTCAGTCAATCTAGGATCTATTCCTTCACAAAGCATCCCCTCACTAAGAGTGTTCCTCAGTGAAATGGATAACATGAGTTGTTCTTGCATCCCTATTATAGCCCAGTAGACCTTTGAAAGCATTCCTGCTGTTTGTTCTCCACTGTGCGGGTGCCATACTGTGTACACATCCCTCCTGCCACCTGTCAACCTGTCTTTCCTGTTGACGTTACATGCAAGTGTAGCTTCTATTGTTTTATGACAGTCTGTCCTCCTGGAAGAAACTTCTTTCTCCCTTTGTTTGGTTACTGATGGGTGAAAGTAACTTAAAGGACTTACCGGTACGCCAGAGTCCTGTGGAGGGGGAGGGGCCTCAACCAGAAGAGGTGGGGCCTTTAAATCCTGGGGCTTTTAAATCAGGATTTAAAGGGCTTGGGGATTCGGCTGAAGCTAGGAGCTGGGCCCTTTAAATCACCCCCGGAGCTACCAGCTGCAGAGGCGGCTGGGAGCCCTGGGATTTGGGTTGGGATTTAAGCTGTGCAGCCAAATGCTTGTATTTGTTGTGTATATTAGTATTGGAGAGATCCCCTCATCCAGGGGGCAGAAAAGGACTGCCTCTGCCATGGTCAAACACACCCTCCCGCCAGCTACTGTGAGTGAAATTAACAAGGATGCCTGAGGGCTGAACCACTCAAGGAACACCTGAGTTTAAACTATTCTTATGTAGAGGGCAGGCTTCTCCCTCCCTCAGGCAGTCTCCTTTTCTTACCGGTCCTCCGTACCGGCTTACTTTCACCTCTGGTTACAGACTTTAAAGCATATTATCAGTACATATACACAGTTCTTCATATAGTATTAATGCATACACTTCACAATGATATTAATGGCCAGTGTGTCATTGGCATTCATTTCATACCTCACACAACATTCTTATGGATAACTACTGTCACAGCAATGTGTTAGGTGCAGTGAGTTTGTCAGGTCTGATTGGAGTTGCTGACAGTGAGCCCTTTGCCAGTTGGTATTGAGGGGTTCTCAGTGTCACGTGTAGACTATGTTTACATTACAGACCTCACAGTGGCACAGGTGTACTGCTGCCGCTGCACCGCTATAAGGTCTTCTGTGTAGTAGCTCTGTGCCGACGGTAGAGAGCTCTCCCGTTAATATAATTAAACCACCCCCAACGAGCGGCAGTATCTATGTCGGCGGGGGAGCATTTCCTGCTGACACGATGCTGTCTGCACTGGTGTGTCTGTTGGTGAAACTTATGTCAGATAGGGGTGTGTGTTTTTTCACATCTCTGAACGACAAAAGTTTTACCAACAAAAATACTAGTGTAGACATAGCCATATGCTGTCATGTTGTTTTCATTATTGCAACTACAAAACCCATAAATGATGAAAAATCTGCCAGCTGCAGATTTCTGATCTGGAAATTTAGTTAAACTTCATAAAAAATTAGTTTGATTTTTTTTTTGTGCAGTTGACATTTGCTGGAAAGCCCTGAAATTCAAGCTTTTTTTCAAAACATGACAGTACATGCTTAGAAAAATAAAACTTTTCCCCTACATGCAAAGCATTGAAAAAAGCACTTATTAGCCATGAGTCAGCTGAATTTCAAATGGCTTCTTGCAACAAGATTATTGTGAATTTACTTTTTCACACAGTTGCTCACTGCAATTATTTGACATAAAGGATGCATAATAAATAACTAGTTTTACATTCAAAGTGTTTGGATAACTCTTTTCAGGGCAATGGGTCTCCAGTAAGCAGGATCTTGTCCTGCAGAACTTTTCTGTTGCCCATGCTTTGCCAATTTCCAGTTCCCATTATTTCATCACTACAGGCCTCAGGTAGCTGTAAGCTCTGAAATAATCACGAATTTGTCTGTCTGCCTGTGTTTTACACCACACTTATCACCATAGCATCTGAGCATGAAATTCTTGCCCCACTCATGTAAATTCCAAAATCCCCATTAGCTTCAATGGGGCCAGGATTCCACACTGAGGGTACGTCTACACTACGGGACTATTCCGAATTTGCATAAACCGGTTTTGTAAAACAGATTTTATAAAATCGAGTGTGCGCGGCCACACTAAACACATTAAATCGGTGGTGTGCGTCCACGGTCCGAGGCTAGCGTCGATTTCTGGAGCATTGCACTGTGGGTAGCTACTCGGTAGCTATCCCATAGTTCCCGCAGCCTCCCCCGCCTCCCCTCCCCCGCCCCTTTGAATTTCCGGGTTGAGAAATTCATTGTCGCGGGTGGTTCTGGGTAAATGTCGTCAGTCACTCCTTCCCCAAAGCAACGGCAGACAAGCATTTCATGCCTTTTTTCCCTGGATTGCCCTGGAAGATGCCATAGCATGGCAATCATGGAGCCTGTTTAGCCTTTTGTGACTGTCACCGTATGTGTACTAGATGCCGCTCACAGAGGCGATTCAGCAGCGCTACACAGCAGCATGCTTTTGCTTTTGCATGATAGCAGGGATGGTTATCAGCCATATTGCACCATCTACCATACCATAAATTGGTAATAAGATGATTGTGGCTACCAGTCCTTTTGCACTGTTCCATTTGCTGCTGTCATAAGTGCCCCTGGCTGCTCTTAGCCAGGGGCGCAAAAGCCAAAATTGGGAATGACTCCCTGAGTCAATCCCTCCTTTTTGGTATCTAAAAATAGAATCAGTCCTGCCTAGAATATGGGCAAGTGTACTAGAGAACCACTGTATCATAGAACCAAAGAGCACAGCTGCTCTGTGTCAGATCCTGCAGAAATTATGAGCTGTATTCTATTCACAGGGGGTGCTCCTGCAACAACCCCACCTGTTGATTCCGTTCTTCCCTCAGCCTTCCTGGGCTACCGTAGCATTGTCCCCCCACTTGTGTGACGAAGTAATAAAGAATGCAGGAATAAGACACATGATTTGTTAGTGAGATATGAGTGGAAGGCAGCCTCCAGCTGCTATGATAGTCCAGACAGGACAGTAAGGAGTGTGTAGGAGAGGAGCCCAGCATCCCTCTGCTAGTTCAGGGGCACTTGAATCTTTTCTTTACACATGAAGGGTGGGGGCTGATGGAGCTCAGCCCCCTGTTTCTATGACGATGATGGTTATCAGCCATATTGCACCGTCTACCATGAAAAATTAGGACCAGGCGCCCTTGATCGACCTAACAGATGCTGGTCATCATGGTTACCAGTCCTTTTGCACTGCCCCTTTTGCCAATAGGCTGATGATGAGGACGGGTACCAGTCGTATTGCACCATCAGCCACCCATGGCGGGGCGAAGCAAGGATGTTGGGGTTCAGTGCTGCAGCATCGGGTCTATCTGCAGCATTCAGTAAAGATAGGGTGATGTTAAAGAGTCAAGAGAGGATTGTTTTCCCTTTCACTTCTGGGGGTGGGTGGGGGGGTGCGTAAATTGCCGAGCTATGCCCTGACCCACCGCGGACACTGTGTTTGACCCTAGAAGCATTTGGAGCTCAGCCAAGAATGCAAATACTTTTCGGAGACTGCAGGAACTGTGGGATAGCTTGAGTCCTCCAGTCCATGAGCGTCCATTTGATTCTTGGGCTTTCCGTTACGTTTGTCACGCAGCAGTGCGCTGAGCCCCTGCTATGGCATCTGTCTGGAGATTTTTTAAAAATGATTTTGAATTTCGTCTTCTGTAACGGAGCGCTGATAGAACAGATTTGCCTGCCCTTACAGCGATCACATCCGCATGGTCCATGCGGGAGCTCTTTCTTTATTTTGATTTTTAACTGCATCGCCACCCGTGCTGATCGGAGCTCCACGCTGGGCAAACAGGAAATATTCAAAAGTTCGCGGGGCTTTTCCTGTCTACCTGGCCACTGCATCCGAGCTCAGATTGCTGTCCAGAGCGGTCAGTGGTGCACTGTGGGATAGCTCCCGGAGGCCAATACCGTCGATCAGCGTCCACACTAACCATAATCCGATATGTTAATACCGATGCTAGCGTTACTCCTCTCGTTAATGAGGAGTACAGAAACCGGTTTAAAGAGCCATTAAAATCGATATATGGTGCCTCCTAGTGTGGACGGTTGTGGCGTTAAATCGGTTTTACGCTCGTAAAACCGATTTAAACGCCTAGTGTAGACCAGGCCTGAGAGAGAATTCTATCTGCAAGTGGGTGAAAACAGTAGGCTGAGAAATTTAAACTCCAGACACTTTGCTGAGATTATATTTGCACCAGGTATTCTGGATTTTCCTGGGAGTCCAAGATACTAGTGACTTTTATACACAGATGCCCTACATTTTGCTGCGGTGTTCCTCAAATTCTGTTTCTGTCAGCCTCTCAGAAAGAGACAAATTATCCTCTCTATTCATATTGTGTAGTTCCTTTGTTTGTAGGGTTGAGAGGGGCTTTTCAATCTCAACAGTGTCAGGGCAAAATGAGAAAGTAAATTTAAGACAATAGGAGAGCATTTGGGGTCTGTAAAGTTATATAATATTTAGTCAAAGATAGATAAGGCCTTTGCGGCACTTGGATTCATTATCTCATAGGCTTTGGGGAAATATATTCATTTTATAATTAATTGAAAAGAGGTTCAGAATTCACTGGAATGAAACCTGGTGCTTTCTGATTGCTGGATTGAACAAAATCTCTTTTAACTGAGCTCAGAGGAGTTATATTGAAACATTATTTATCATACAGTGCATGCAGTATCCTTTGCTAGTATGTAACATTCTTTAATTATACCAGCCACTATCAATTTGTCCTGTCTTGGTCATTGTTCAGCCTCAGGCACAACATTCCTCACTTAACTTAATCCTTATTTAAATCAAGGGATTCTTCATTTTCATCCATTTCATTTGTATTCTAGGATTTTTTGTTCTGTATAATCAGAGTGTAGTGGATTTGCAGATTAAGAAAATAGGGCCAGATTCTCTGCTGCTCTAAATCTGCGTAGCTCCATTGATTTCAATGGAGTTGTGTTGGTTTGAATGAGCTGAAGAGTTGGCCCATAGTTTATGTTCATTTTCATTTACTTTATCAATGCCTGAACTGTTCATTGATAGTGTTCATGCATTCTAAATGTGGCATGTGTCCCCCCACTCCCCTTGAACTAGATCAGATGGTGCAAGCCAGGGTCATTCCAATGAAATTAATGGAGATGGGTGATTTACAGGAGTTGAGCATCTCGCCTCCTGTTTTGCGTGTGTTGGACTTTCTCCTCCAAAATTCACACACACATGCCATTTTTCTCTTCTTGTTTAATGTTATTAAGGGTGTTGGGTTTTTAGCTATCATATCTGTATGAGTTTTAGACTGTTTTATGGTATGGGTTATTCAGCACCCTGAGCATTCCTGTGTGGGATGGGGTGGGACAATATGGTAAAGTAGAGTTTTATTACCGATGTATTGGCATTTCTATGATGCTCATCACTGTGGTGTGCCAGCTGTAGTATTGGAGTGCCAGCTTTAGTAAAGAAACATTGAATACAACATGGAACATCCTACGGTTCTGTTTGCTTCTTAACTGTACAAAAAGTGATACCAATGAATCAATTTTTTTGTTGTCTTCACAACTGCAATTAATCCTTGTCCCACAAGATGCCTCTGCTTGTTCGTTATGCCCATTTGTCTGCAGGCTATTGCTTCCCTTCCCATTGCTGCTGTCTCTGCAGAGCAAGTAGTTTCCCTTCTCATGCTTTCTCTCCCCTCTCCTCCCCCCCGCCCCGGATTAATTACTTTCTTTCCTGACACTACTCTCCTTTCATGATGCTTGTCTTTCCTTTGCACCACTGCACTCTGTAGACAGGGCCCTTCCCTCTTTTTGTGTTGATCAGGTTGCTTCCTTTCTCAGTGTCTAGGCCAGGGGTTCTCACAAGAAATTTTTTGGTGGCCACTCTGACAGTTTTTCCTAAAATACTTCATTAACTTTAGGAAAAACCAATAAATATGCATATATCCATGTCCAGATCATTGTAATTTATTTATGTAGGGAGGTTTTCAGACTCAATAGTAAAAATAATGTACAGTTCTTTACTGGACCTAAACAGAATACAAACAAAATAAGGTGCTTTGCATGTCCTTGTCTCTTTTTTTGTTTGTTTTTTTGGTTGCTATTTTTTTTTTGACTTGGTAGCTAGTAAGTGTGCTCCTGTGAACACTGATATTTGTAGGTTTGTTAATATTGCTTTTTATAGCAGACTTACTCAACCCGGGCAATCTGGGGTCAAATTAAGCTGTGAATGGAGAGTTGGGTAGGGAAGCAGTGGGGGCTGGGGGCAATGGAGGGCTAGGGGAGGCAGTGTGGGCCATGGGCGATGAGGGAGAGTGTGAGCGGGGGGCCGAAGCCCCGGGGTCGATGGATGGAGCCCAAAGCCCTGCGGCCGGAACCTGAAGCCCCATGGCTGGAGCCTGCAGCCCAATGTCCCAGCACTGAAGCTGGAAGCCTGAGCCCCACTGCCCCTGGGAAAGGGGGAACTCAGACTGGCTGCCTACTCTTCTGGTGTTTGTGGCTTTAGAGGGGGGCGACCCCTACTGGTGGTCCCGGGGAAGGGGTGAATGCTTCCCCCCGCCAATCAGTGCCCAGGAGGCTGTGGCTGCAAGAAAAATCCTGGGTGGCCGCATGTGCCCACACTGGCCACATTTGAGAAACACTGCTATGCCGTATCTTGTTCCCTGTTCGCAAATAGAAACTGGATGAAAGCAGAAGAAAACTCACTTATCTGGCCCAAAACCTATCAGGAGGAGTTGTTAGGGACCAAAGGATCATCCTCCATTTTGACCTGATTCCAGCTTCAGGCTGTCAGATCCCCAGGGTGGCAGCAGTGCAGGCAGGAAGGCCATGACAATATGACTTCTGAGGCAGCTGTGCTGCCATAAGGGTATGGGATAAGGGAGGCAAGAGAATAGTGTAAGGGGGCTTGCCCTTCATGTGAACATCTGAGCCTCCCATGGTTGCCTCAAGGTCTACTCAATTTTCTTCAGGATCTTAGAACACCCTGGGTGGGCGTGGAGGGCTATGCCTCCTGCCCACCCTGCAAGTAAACAAAGTCCAGCACCACCACTTCATGATACCTCGGAAGCTCCAAGTGAACTTCCAGAGTGACTTTAGTCCTTTTACATTAGTTTTGGTTCTGCTTGATAGCATGACATGGGGATTTGTGCACAGAGAACCACTTTCCTTCCTACCGCTGCTCTCTAGGCTGATCGAGTTACTTCTTTTTCAGCTGCTGGAGTGGCTGCCCTTTGGTATTGCCTGTGTAACTAAACACAAACCAAGATCTGAATTTGCTAGCAACCAGCGTCAAGTGCAAAATAATCATCAAACCATTGATTTATATTATTACTGTTTTTCTTTAACTTTTCTTTAATTCTTTTCACTTACTATCATTAGTCGCAAACGTGCCATTAATTTATGTCCATCAAGTGTGTTTTATTTTTAAACTTTTATTAAATTGAATGAAAAGAACTCAGAAGTTCTTCCTCCACTCTTGCATCTATTTCAGGGGTCAGCAACTTTTCAGAAGTGCTGTGCCGAATCATCTTTTATTCACTCTAATTTAAGGTTTCGCATGCCAGTAATACATTTTAATGTTTTTAGAAGGTCTCTTTTTTTTAGAAGTCTTCAATATATAACAAAACTATTGTTGTATGTAAAGTAAACAAGGTTTTTAAAATGCTTAAGAAGCTTCACTTAAAATTAAATTAAAATGCAGAGCCCCCTGGACTGGTGGCCAGGACCTGGGCAGTATGAGTGCCACTGAAAATCAGCTCACATGCCGCCTTCGGCACTCGTGCCATAGCACAAATAACATTAAAAAATTATGCTTTATTTCTGGTCTGAATTTGTGTAGCTTCAACTTCCAGCCCCTGGATTCTGTTATACCATAACATTTTGTTCAGAGTTATGAACATTTCAGAGTTATGAACAACCTCCATTCCTGAGGTGTTGGTAACTCTGAGGTTCTACTGTATTTCCTTTATGTGCATTATTATTTATTGATGTAGCACTATCAATATGCATGACACTTTACAGATGAGTAAAATATCATGGGCTCTGTAATAATCCCATTCAGGGCCAGATTCTGATCCCCCTTATCTGCATTAAATTGCATGTTTCAATACGTGTGGAGTAAGGTGCTGCTCCCTGTGAGTGGGAACCAGCATCTGGCCATAAAATAGTAGTAGTTTTATCACCGACTTCAGAGAGGGTACGTCTACACTACGGGATTATTCCAATTTTACATAAACCGGTTTAGTAAAACAGATTGTATAAAATTGAGTGCACGCAGCCACACTAAGCACATTAATTCGGTGGTGTGCGTCCACGGTCCGACGCTAGCATCGATTTCTGGAGCGTTGCACTGTGGGTAGCTATTCCGTAGCTATCCCATAGTTCCCGCAGTCTCCCCCACCCCTTGGAATTCTGGGTTGAAATCCCAGTGCCTGATGGGGCAAAAATCATTGTCGCGGGTGGTTCTGGGTAAATGTCGTCAGTCACTCCTTCCTCTGGGAAAGCAACGGCAGACAATCATTTTGCGCCCTTTTTCCCTGGATTGCCCTGGCAGACGCCATAGCATGGCAACCATGGAGCCTGTTTTGCCTTTTGTCACTGTCATCGTATGTGTACTAGATGCCGCTGACAGAGGCGATTCAGCAGTGCTATACAGCAGCATGCTTTTGCTTTTGCATGATAGCAGAGATGGTTATCAGCCATTCTGTACCATCTGCTTCCATTGTAAATTGACAATGAGATGATGGTTACCAGTCCTTCTGTACTGTACTCTCTGCTGCTCTCATGGGTGCCCCTGGCTGAGGTTGGCCGGGGGCGCAAAAGATAAAAATGGGAATGACTCCCCGAGTCAATCCCTCCTTTTTGGTATTTAAAAATAGAATCAGTCCTGCCTAGAGTATGGGGCAAGTGTACTAGAGAACCAGTGTATCAGGGAATCAGAGAGCACAGCCACTCTGTGTCAGATCCCGCATAAATGATGAGCTGTATGCCATTCACAGGGGGTGCCCCTGCAACAGCCCCACCTGTTGCTTCCCTCCTCCCCCAGCCTTCCTGGGCTACCATTGCAGTGTCCCTCCATTTGTGTGATGAAGTAATAAAGAATGCAGGAATAAGAAACAGTGACTTGTTAGTGAGATAAAATGAGGGGAAGGCAGCCTCCAGCTGCTATGATAGTCCAGACAGGACATTAAGTAGTGTGGGGAAGAGGAGCCCAGCATGCTGCTGCTATGATAGTCCAGGCAGAACAGAATCTTTTCCTTACACACGAAGGGTGGGGGCTGATGGAGCTCAGCCCCCTGTTGCTATGATGAAGATGGTTACCAGCCGTTCTGTACCATCTACTGGGAATGACCAGGAGTTTTTTACCCAGGCGCCCCCGGCTGACCTCACCTGAGGCCAGCCAGGAGCACTCACGGCCTGAAGATGAGGACGGATACCAGTCCTTCTGCACTGCACCATCTGATGATGATGATGATGATGGATATCAGTCATATTGCACCATCTGCCACCAGTGAGGGGGAAAGAGGATACTGCAATTGACTGCCGCAGCATCGCGTCTACCAGCAGCATTCAGTAGACATAGGGTGACATTTAAAAGAGTCAAGAGACAATTGTTTTCCCTTTTACTTCTGGGGGTGGGTGGGGGTAAATTGACGAGCTATGCCCTGAACCACCTCGGACAATGTGTTTGACCCTACAGGCATTGGGAGCTCAGCCAAGAATGCAAATGCTTTTCGGAGACTGCAGGAACTGTGGGATAGCTTGAGTCTTCAGTCCCCCCTCCCTCCCTCCATAAGCGTCCATTTGATTCTTTGGCTTTCCGTTACGCTTGTCACGCAGCAGTGTGCTGAGTCCCTGCTGTGGCCTCTGTCTGGAGATTTTTTAAAAATGCTTTGAAATTTCGTCTTCTGTAACGGAGCTCTGATAGAACAGATTTGTCTGCCCATACAGCGATCACATCCGTATGGTCCATGCTGGAGCTCTTTTTGGATTTGGATTTGGGACTGCACCGCCACCCGTGCTGATCGGAGCTCCACGCTGGGCAAACAGGAAATGATATTCAAAAGTTCGCGGGGCTTTTCCTATCTACCTGGCCACTGCATCCGAGTTCAGATTGCTGTCCAGAGCGGTCACAGTGGTGCACTGTGGGATACCACCCGGAGGCCAATACCGTTGATTTGCGGCCACACTAACCCTAATCCGATATGGTAATACCGATATTAGCGCTACTCCTCTCGTTAGGGAGGAGTACAGAAACCGGTTTAAAGAGCCCTTTATATCGATATAAAGGGCCTCTTAGTGTGGATGGGTGCGGCGTTAAATCGGTTTAACGGGCCTAAAATCGGTTTAAACACGTAGTGTAGACCAGGCCATAGAGCAGAAGCAGACCAATGCCCCTTTGCTGAAGGGCTCACAGCATAGGGGCCTGAACTTACAAATGCGTGCTCACAACAGTAGTCTTGTTGGCCCTCATTGCGACTACTCATCAAATAAGGACTACTTGCCTGAATGAGAGTGTTCAGGATCATGTCCTAAGTTAAAATACAACAAGAAAGAGTGACAATATTGAGGGAAGGGAGAGAGAGGACAAAGGTTACATCAGTAGAATTTTTTGGATATGTAACTGCTTCATATTTTTTCCCCCCCCTTTGCAGGAAGTCCAAGAAAAGGCCTCTCTTTTTCTCATGCAGTTGGACTTAACCGGCGCAGTTCCCAGCATTTTGGTTGCCATTGTCCTTGTAGCTGATGGGGATCGTCATGGACGCAAAAAATCTTTAGTTCTGCCTTCAGTGGGAGCTTTTATATCAAATGTTTTTCTCGGTGCATTATCATATTTCTCCCTGTCCCTCTCTATTTTATTTGCAGTTGCATTTTTTGGTTCACTGTTTGGAAGCATTGCAACTTTCCTCGGAGGAGCCTTTGCCTTTATAGCTGATCTCTGTAATGAAGAGAAGCAGAAAACGATACGTATAGCTCTGGTTGATTTGATTTTTGGACTTGTATCTGGATTAGCAGGACTGACTTCTGGCTACTTCATAAGAGGATTAGGCTTTCCATGGACATTTGTGGTTGCTTCTCTGCTTCACTTTATTAATATTTTCTATATTACATTTTGTCTGGAGGATACAGTACGTGCACCTGAATTCCAGCAGCATGCATCATTATCTTGTTCTGAAGGCCTTAAAGAAACATTTTCTGGAGTGTACATGCTTTTTAAAACTTCCACTTGTAAAAAACGAACTTTAATCATTGTATTGCTTTTTACATTCATGACGTATTTTTTTACCTGGATGGGTGGGAGTTCTCTTTTTACGTTGTATGAACTGGATGAGCCTCTCTGCTGGAATGAAGTCTACATAGGATATGGAGCAGCTGCATTCACTTCTGTTTCTGTGACCAGTTTTTTAGGAGTATACTTGTTTTCACATTGTCTCAGGGACATCTATATCGTCTTCATCGGGATATTCTCTTGGATTGGAGGAATGGTCATGGCTGCCTTTGCCAAAACTACACTGCTCATGTTTTTAGGTGAGTTCAAAAGCAGGCCCTTTAGCTTCATGAAATATGTGAAAATTGTTATATTCTATATAATTAAGCTAGCTGATCCCTTAAAAAAACCTAAAGATATGTTAAAAACAACAACAAAAAAATAATGTTCAATCAAGTTCATATTGGATTTTAAATGTAAATTCAAAAATGAAAAGTGGGACAAGTGAATGAAAGCACTTCCTTATGGATTTCTCTTTTTAATATCATGTATATACACTAGGTTTATGACTGTTTCTCTGTGCTAAGATAATTTAAGATAATTGTGTCACAATACAATAATAGTTATGATTTGAATCTTCTATCACTTTTACTATTTGGAGCCTTCAGTACATAGAATGCAGTTAGGTCATTTAAAAAAAATTGCAGTTCACCTTTAAATTCTAAAGTGCTGTTATTTGAGTGACTCATGACTAATTATATTGTTTTGCAGTGAGAGTGCCCTCTCTTCTATGTTTTATGCCCATTCCAGTCCTACGGTCCATGTTATCAAAAGTGGTTCTGGCTAGTGAACAAGGTGAGTTGAATTTATTAAAGTAACAGTCATCAGGCATCTTAAAATAAATAGGCTCTAAATTATGAAATGTTTAGAACATACTTGTATGAAGGGGTTCCATTTTTTTGCTTGTACTAGCTTTTTAAAGTAATTTCTTTAATTTCAGGTTATATCTATTATTACACTACTTTATTTCAGTAAAATCCTTGTGACTTTTGTTTCCAAGTTAATATAAACAAGATTAGATGTTAACACCTGGCCAAAATCTCTCCTTTGGGGGAAAACAACCCTAAAAGATTGGTTGGCATTTTGATTAAAAAATAATGATCCCCTGAAAACTTGAAGTGGAGTTAAAAGTAAAGATCTGTTATACAGTTGTGACTTGACAAGTGCTTTTAACAAGTTTTCACATTGAGAGAAAGAAATACATCTTATGTTTAGTTAACCATTACAAATTATATTTAGAATGGTAAAGGGTGAATGGTCAACCTTTGAAACACCTGAAAGGGTGAAAAGAAACAATTAAGGACTCTGATACTGAGTTGTGCACCACTGCCTCATGGCTATAGTAAATTTCCCAAAGGACATAACATTAATTCTTACTTATATAAAACCACGGATGTTTAGATTTTAAAACTAAAAATACTTCGTATAGTGTAGTGCAGAAATGAAGCCTGTTATTCTGCAGTCTTTTCACTGATGTTTAATTTAAAGATGGTAAAGAATGGCTTATTGTTTGAAATATGTATGTACCATATTTTGGCACCTCTAGCGCCGAATGCTCTCACAGAATTTTGAGTAGCCAAACTGATACTTTGTGAAAGTGCCAGCTCATTTATTGCAAAAGAGTTCTCTTGAGCTATTCATATTTATAATATATTTAGCAAAACAAAGATGTTTTTATGTGTACTGGTCTCTAATCATTCACATTGCCAAGAAACTACAAATGTGGAAATATCTTTCTTTAGAATTGCCTATAGTTGAGTGGCTTGATGCAGGAGACAGTTTGCCTTATCGTGATTTACTCAAAGAGCTCATTCTGTTTAGCTCTACAAAGAGACGATTAAGAGGTGACTTGATTACTATCTATTTGGATCTACATGGGGAACAAATATTTAATAATGGGCTCTTCAATCTAACAGAGAAAGGTATAACAGAATCCAGGGGCTGGAAGTTGAAGCTACACAAATTCAGACCAGAAATAAAGCATAATTTTTAACGTTATTTGTGATTAATTATTGGAATAATTTACCAAGGGTCATGGTGGCTTCTCCATCATTGGCAATTTTAAAATCAAGATTGGATGTTTTTCTAAAATATCTGTCCTAGGAATTATTTGTGGAAGTTCTATGGCCTTTGTTATACAGGAGATCAGACTAGTTAATCACAGTGGTCCCTTCTTGCCTTGGAAACTATGAATATGTGAATTTGTGACCTCTTTATGCTTAATTATTATAGTTATTTTATCTGTATAGCACCATGAGCATACATAATGCTGTGCCATGGGCAAGCATGCCAAAAGACGACATTCTTTCCTAAAGAGTATACAGTCTAAAGGGGTAATCCAGATGGAGTATAATACAAAAATGCAGATTGAAGTAATGTAGAATTTTTTATTTCTGGAAATGGAGGAAGAGGATAGAGGCACTGAAGTCTTGCTGGATTAGACCCTTGTTGAACATTAGCTGGAAGCTGTTCAGCATTAAAGGGGTAGCATGAAAGAAACAACAAAGTATGGAAAAGATGGACATAGAGAAAAAGTAGAAGAGGAGAGCAGGAAAAAGGAAGAGATAGTAGGTGGAATTAACCAGAACTTTGCAAGTGAGAATGAGTTGTTTGATTTCGGGTGTTACTGAAAAGATTCAAGAAAGGAGATACAAGGGCAGAGTGGTAGTAAAGATAATCTCCACTGGCAACACGCTCTTGTCACTTTACAATAATAATTGTGAAGGCGGTCCGCCGGTAAAGCATTCTAGCAGCGATGCTGTACAGAAATTGTACGATGTGGAATTGTAACTGTAGTGGATCTTTTGTATTTTTATTAATCCTCTTCTCTGACCAAAGTGAATGACTTTCATTTCAATACTTGCAGAGCTCCATATTATTATCCAGATATTTTTATTTTAACAGGTGCTGTGTTTGCTTGCATTGCCTGCTTGGAAGTTATGACTAGTGCCATTTCACTCGCAGTTTTTAATAGTCTCTATGCAGCCACTGTAGCTTGGTTTCCAGGCTTTAGTTTCCTCTTATCAGCTGGTCTTTGTATAATTCCCCTGAGCGTCATGTGGTAAGTATATATCATAAGGGTTTTTTACTAGAGTAGAAATATACTTATGTATGAAATGAAGCCGGGTGGTTTAGTGGATAAATGTTGCCTTTCACCTGTTGGCTCCATATTTAAGTCTAACTTGAGTTTCCTAATGTGGGGCTAAATTCTACCCCTGGCTTCCATTGGTGTGAGTGAGAGCCCTGTTTGAGTGTGTGCATCTGAGGGGAAAAGGCAGCACAAAATGAGGGTAATCAAGGTGTATGAAAGCAGAGAGCTCAGTTTTGTTGTATATTCTCGCCAATGGGAGTTATGGGTCTGATCCAAAGCCCACTGAAGTCAATGGGAGTGTTTCCATCCAGGCCCCTTCGTCTTGATCCTGCAGCATTAAAATCAATAGGATCTTTGATATTGACATTTACTTCACTGAGCATGGGCTCAAGCCCTGTGTGAATAAATCTCCATGCATATCAGAAAAGCCGGGGAAGGACAAACTTATGTAATATTTACCCACACTGTATTTCAGTAATATTCAGGACAAATTACACCTTTCCTTGGTGTTCATGTTATCTAAATTCACTTGCATTCTCTCTATTGTAAACTATGCATTGAGACTTTGAAACATGAATGGAATTGACCAAAAAAAGAGCCATTCTCCCAGTTCACGTATACTCTTAAATTTATAGAAAGTTAAATATTTACTAAGAGGGATAGTGTTATCCTTCCTGAAGTCTTGTACCTTTTCACCTTGTGCCTAAACTTCATTTGCCTTTTGTTCTGGACTAGCTGAGTTTTAAGATCAGGGTAGTGAGACATGAAGAACACTTCAGACTTTGAGTGCCTTTCAACATTTCAAAACCTTGGACCTGATTCACTACTGCATCACTCCAACTTTAGGCCACTCTAATTCCATTGAATTATCCTGGCTTTAAACTGAAGTAATATAACTGTGATTCTGACCCCATAAGTTTAATGGAGTTGGAAGATAAAGAGTCTCATCCTGGAAGTGGAGAGTATTTTAGAAAACAAAGATATTGAGGTGCTCAGATACTCTGTTAATGGGGGCCATATGAGTACCTTAGATATAGAGAGAGATAACTTAATCTATAATTTCCGGCATAACTGGGAAAGCGCCTTTCAAAAAGGCAGTGTTTTCTGTACAAAGGGTTACAGACACATACCAATAAATTAATTCATCTTGGATCCAGGACTATAGAATAGCATGATAGTTATTTCTGAAGGTCATCTCTTCCTTCTCCACTCCAGATTAATGCCTTATCATCTGTGGAATACTGCCCTTAGAATAGCCTCACTCTAACCCTGAGAAACCATCCTTTCTGAGGGTGTCATGCAATAGTATTATCTCAGAGCAGAAACTGCAGCTTGTTCCAATTTGTGCTAAATCAGGCATGGTGGCTTAGTGCTTTTCACAGAGAAACAAAATGGGATTGTCTAACTCATGTTACATAGGGCAAGTATTATCGTTGCTTTATTTATTAAGTCACCTGGACCTTTGTGTGCAGAAAGCCATTGAGTGTGGTGTTGGTGCTGATTCAGCATACTGTACATTACTATCTTGCTAAAAATGTTTCTGTGTCTTATCTCTCTCTTCCAGCTGGCTTATGTGCACCAGTTGGCATGAAGAGGACTTGGCATCGCCTGCATATGAAGAAGTATCCAGTGAAGAGAGTATTGACAGTTGAACAAAGAATTTACCTACCTTGGCTTTCTAGTCTGATGTGCATCGCACAGCCTGTTACATACACACTGATAGGGGAGAGTGTGTGACAGTTGTAGATGAAATCTGGACAGTAGCCCTGCAACAATTACCATAAAACTGCTAGCATTTCCAGTCTTCCTATTTTATACTAGAATGAGTTTAATCCTTATACTTTACTATGCAAATAGGGTGAGAGCGGCGGCTCTTTATCAGTTTTTAAAGTATAGCAAAAATGATTGATATTATATATTTATGAATAAGAATTTAGAATTACTTATTTTTTTACATCCTGTGCTCTTGGATTTACAAATGTCTCTTTCAGAATTAAGAGAAAATAAGTGAGAGTTGTGTTTTGTTCTCTCTCATGTCTTAAAAATATTTAAAGTAGGGCTGTTGATTAGTTACAGTTAACTCACACGATTAACAAAAAAAATTAATTGCAATTAATCGCACTGTTAAACAATAGAATACCAATTGAAATTTATTAAATATTTTGGATGTTTTTCTACATTTTCAAAAATACGGATTTCAATTACAATACAAAATATGAAGTGTACAGTGCTAACTTTATATTGTTTTTTATTACAAATATTTGCACTGTAAAAATGATAAATAGTATTTTCAGTTCACCTCATACAAGTACTGTAGTGTAATCTCTTTGTCATGAAAGTGCAACTTACAAATGTAGGGTTTTTTGTTACGTATCTGCACTCAACAACAAAACAATGTGCCTACAAGTGCACTCATTCCTACTTGTTATTCAGCCAGTCGCTAAGAGAAACAAGTTTGTTTACAGTTACAGGAGATAATGATTCCCACTTCTTAATTACAATGTCACCTGAAAGTGAGAACAGGCATTCATATGGCACTGTTATAACTGGCGTTGCCAGATATTTATGGGCCAGATGCGCTAAAAATTCATGTCCCTTCATGCTTCAACCATCATTCCAGAGGACACGCTTCCATGCTGATGTTGCTCGTTAAAAAAATAATGTATTCATTAAATTTGTGACTGAACTCCTTGGGAGATAAATGTATGTCTTGTGCTCTGTTTTACCTGCATTCTGCCATATATTTCATGTTATAGCAGTCTCAGATGATGACCCAGCACATGTTGTTCATTTTAAGAACACTTTCATTGCAAATTTGACAAAATGCAAAGCAGCACCGATGTGAGGTTTCTAAAGATAGCTACAGCACTCAACCCAAGATTTAGGAATCTGAAGTGCCTTCCAAAATCTGAGAGGAACGAGGTGTGGAGCATGCTTTCAGACGTCTTAAAAGAACAACACTCTGATGCGGAAACTACAGAACCCAAATCACCAAAAAAGAATAACCAACCTTCTGCTGGCAGCATCTGACTCAGATGATGAAAATGAACATGCGTCGGTCCGCACTGCTTTGGATCATTATTGAGCAGGACCCATCATCAGTATGGACGCGTGTCTTCTGGAATGGAGGTTGAAGTATCAAGGGACATATGAATCTTTAGCGCATCTGGCATGTAAATATTTTGCGACACCGGTGACAACAGTGACATGCAAATGTTAGAGAGATTGCACTACAGTACTTGTATTAGTATTGAAAAATACTATTTCTTCTGTTTTTTACAGTGCAAATATTTTTAATAAAAATAAATATAACGTGAGCACTGTACACTTTGTATTCTGTGTTGTAATTGAAATCAATATATTTGAAAATGTGGAAAACATCCAAAAATATTTAAATAAATGGTATTCTTGTATTGTTTAACAGCGTGATTGATTGTGATTAAATTAGGGCTGTCAAGTGATTAAAAAATTAAAAAAAACAGGAGTACTTGTGGCACCTTAAAGACTAACAAATTTATTTAAGCATGAGCTTTTGTGAGCTACAGCTAAAGCTCATGCTTAAATAAATTTGTTAGTCTTTAAGGTGCCACAAGTACTCCTGTTTTTTTTGCGGATACAGACTAACACGGCTGCTACTCTGAAACCTAAAAAATTAAAGTGAGACATATGATGCAGCTGTGTCATCTAAACTTGTGTGACAATGATAGTTTGCCAGAGCATCAGCTTGTATAAATCTCTGTAGTTCTTTTGAAGCCAATGGAACTATGCCAGTTTGCACCAGCTTAGGATCTGGCCTATAGTGTGCATCTCAAAGGACTTTTGTGTTACTGTGTGGCCTGTAGGACAGTCTAAAATGAGCAAACGATATGTGTTCTCTTCCAAAAGGCAAACAAACGGGGGAAAATTCTGGCATATACTGTAAATTAAACCATTTTTCTGCAGATTTAATTTATATGTGAAACATTTGTGAGTGTGGAATTCACCTGTAACTTTGGTCTCAAGATGGGTTTTCCCTCTGTTATAATGAGAATAACCTGTGGCAATGAGAAGCCAGCATGGACTCTTTCCAGTGCATTCCTTCTCATGGTAGCTAGATGTGCTCATTCCATTGGTGGGATCTGTGATATGGACATTTGGCCAGTTGGAACTAGGTTGAGGCTAACTCAGTTCATACACAATGTCAACCAGCTGCACTATTGTGATGACTTCTGCCTATTGCCTTCAATTTACATTCTAATCTCTAGTCGTATTCCTACAGTCATCGATGGACATGGACACAGTCTCACTTATGAGTTATTAATTTTACATAGAAACTGTTGTGCCAGAACAGACTTATAGTCTATCCACTCCCTGTCCTGCATGTGGCAGTGACCATAGTGAGAAGGGATATCTGTTCTTGACACTAGTTAGTGACTGGTCTATGATGTGAAGTATAAGGGACTTTTTTATTAGTTATTTTAACTGCAGATGTATTCTAAGAGGCAGATCCTGGTCCATTTAAGTAACTAGGAGTTTTGCCATTGATTTCAACAGGCCCAAGGTCTGGCCCTAAATGTTTAAGCCTTTTTAATAATCTGCTAAATCATTTGTTTCAATAATTTTATAGGCCCCGATTCTGCAGACTTAAACACATGCATTTTATGCACTGAGTAGTCTTACTGACTTCAGATATTACTTGCATTATGTAAATTTAAGTATGTGCATAAGCCAGATTGTGTAAAAGTTTTTTTAAATCAGTTCTAAATCTACTGCCTTTTAATTTCATTGTGTCCTTTTTTCCTCCTATCATGGGGCAAGATGTAGATAAATGAATGATATATATATATTACATATATCATAGCTCCACTTAAATCATTGTAGCCTCTTTAAGAGCTCCTCTCTTGAAAGGTCATAAGATCTTTCTCTTCTGTGGATCTTTATTTTTTTTATAATCTTGATGAAGTGACTAAATATGATCCACACATCTAATTGTTTTGCACTGAATGCACTCTAATTGTAATTAGAACTTTTATAGCACTTTTCATCTTCAAGGCACTTTACAATTATTTAAGTAATTAATTCTCACCCTCTGAGGTAGATCTTATCATCCCTGTTTATGAGATGAGGAAACAGAGAGGATACGTGACTTATCCAGGGTCACGGAGCAAGTTAGCACTAGAACTGGAATTCAGAATAAATTCCTGGCTCCTTGGTCTTGCACTATGATACCTTTATGCACAAATCAGGCAGGCAATTGCATTATATAATGCACAACTCTGCCCTTCCCTCCTGTTTTTTAAAAAAATCCATAGATCATTTTTACAGCTAAGGTTGCAAGCAAAGAGAGGCTCCATAGTGCTGTATTTATTAAGCGGAGATTTGGTGCAGTAATTAGAACAAAGTAAATTGGTTGGAGTTCACTTCATCATCCATATTAAGAAGGATGTTATGTTAAGAAATTAACTGTGAACTAACTGTATATGTACATACGCTTTAAACAGGAAAAGGACAGAATTCTGGTAAGCTAAAAATCTGTTACCATATAGGAGAGACAGACCACAAATCTGCACATGCAACTCAAATGACCTTCCTCTCTTCATTCAAATTCACTTTAAGAACACCACCCGACTTAGCTTTAGGAAAGCCTGTCAGAAGTAATCCACCAAAAATATTGGCACCATATCAAGATTGGTGCTATAAAAGGGTGTATATTATGTGTATGATCTAGATTGCAAACTGTTCAGGACAAGGACTTTGGCTTCCTTTACATTTGTACAACACCAGGTACGCTGGTGATGCTCACTAAATATAACGTTCAAAGCTCTTAAACACAACTTTGAAAAAAAGCACTTGAGTTGTAAATAACTTTTTGCTTCAGGGATGTACATGGCTTTTAACAAAAGAAAGGACATTTTTTCATAAGAGTACTGTGAAGATGTGTTTAGGCCCTTCATCTAGACCACACACAATTCTGATCTGGCTACTCTGCTCTCACAGGTTATATAATAGTTAATGCCAGAAACTATGTCGAGTGAAGCTGCCATGTCCAAGTTAATAACTCCTGGAAAATGTAGTGATTCAGAAAAGAGGATCAATATCTTAATTCATTTCCCATTCTTTATGGAGGTTCTGTCATTGTCCTTGGCACTCCCTGTCAGTAATCCGGAAAACCTAGTTGTGCAATGGGACATTCCATTGGTCCAAATGAGAATTTTCACACATGATCATATTACATGGGTGGGAGAATGGAACATTTTATGTCAGTCTTGCAGCACACAAAATGTATAAAACCATGTTTTGTGGACTAGTGTCTATATGGAGATGCAAAATGTTTCTGGTGAATATAGCACTTACACTGAAATAAACAGTAAATTATGCCAACATTTATGTAAAATCATTTCTCATATTTATTCAGTATATAGCATGAGACACAAGACAGGTTGAGGCCTCCAGGCACTCCTGTACTATACATTTATAATAAAACCTTAAATTTTGTAGCAATTGAGTGATTAGACAAATGAAATAGTTTTGTATAAATGCAAGCACCTTTTTGCTGTAAGTTAATAAAGCAGAGATCTGTCTAGTCTTCTAAACCTTTGGATCTTGTTTTTTTGACAGACAAGCATGCACAAAGCAATACAATTGCTGGAATAATATTTAGAAGCAGCTCAAGCCACCAACATATTTAATTTCTTTTGCAGCGAGTGATATAAAATAGTGTGTACTTGACACAAGTTAAATGACTGGAGATCACATATGCAAACACCCTTATCTAAGCAAAACAGCATTTTGGAATAACATTTTTACTGTCCATTTAAACTGTGAAAGGCTAGCCAATCTTAGAGGATACAGAACTAGTTTAGCTTGTCTGCCAGGCAGAAAGCTTACTCTAGCAAATGTGATTTGATTGTAAAATAAAATATAAAGAGGGAAGTAGTTGAACCAGCCACACATTCTAGCTCTTTAGCCCACAACACTGGTGTCAGTTTGGATGCTTCTCTCCTCCTAGCTTTTCACTTCTTTCTCTGGACTGTATTGAAAAATCAAATCCTGTCACCAGGGCCAAAACCTTTGTCCCTATCTGGTCGTCTTCCATATTAACCTCTTCCTCTGACCTCTCTTACCAATTTGACTCCCCCTCTACCCTGTCCAAAACACAGCTGCTAAAATTATGATGTTCCTCAGAGATAGATCAGACAATGCTGCTCCTCTCTTCAAAACCTTTCCCTGGTTCCCCCTTGCCCAAAGTCACAAGTTTACACTTCTTGTCCTTACCTTGAAGGCTATCCACCTCAACCTATACCTTGAATCTATTTGCTTAACCTGTGCCCTCCCTTTACCATTTCACTGCTTCCATACCACTGTCCTCACCCCTCCATGTATTTCCTTCTACTCCTCTCTCTATGCCAAGGCCTCACCATGAAATCTAGTTACTTAATAGCTGGGCCAGATATTTGCAGCAAATATCCTAATTATGGCTGCCCACAGTGAAGACCAGAAAACCACTCTAAAGAGCAAGAAAAAAAATGAACAGGCCTATTTTTGTTCACTCATTTGTCCAATTTAACCTCACTTAAGTGAAGATAATGTACATGCAAGGCCCTACATACTCTACAGCAAACTTGACGTAAATTTGCTTTTATAACAAGACTCCCTGACTTCTGCAGCTCTCCAGTGGAGCAGACTGGAAATTCCACAACCACCTTGGGTAATTTAGAAATTGGAGGGTTTTTTTCTTTTTACTAAGTTAAATATGAAAATAAATAATGCAGTCAGGAATGTATCCCTTCTGGAGTGTAACACGCTGCTTCCACATTCTTCAATTTGCTGCAAGATTTTGTATTAAAAATGCATAACTGCATTGTAGAACTGGCAGGAAGTGAAGCTGGTTGTTTTGGCCCACAGGAGTAGGGAACAGTTGGGACTTTTGGCACATAGACCGGCATAGGAGACACTTTGGGGTTGTGGAATTAACTTGTACCTGCACATTTCTGTGGAAGTATTCAGCAGTCCTAGAGTAGAGAACAAAGCTGACATTTAAATTCTCAACATTATGATTGAGTTAACATCCAAATCTGCTGAATGGATGCAGTTCCCATATCTCAGAATTACTATTTCAGGCCATTTAGACTTGGGGAGACTTCATTGCATTAAGCTTATTTTTGGAAGGTTTTCTTTGCACTCATTGGGTCTTGAAATGGATGATTTTTTTTTTTTTTTTAAGAAGAAAGTTCAGAAACTGGAGCATAATTCTTGCGATAGGACCCTGCTTCTAAAAGATGCTGGTTACATTCTCAAAATGTACATTACACACTTTTACCGTTGTATGGGAAGAGAATTAACAGGAGAACTGTCCTAAACTTCTTGCAAGGATTTAGAATACGTTATGCATACAAGCTATTCAAAGTTAATTATAACACAGCCTGTGTAATTTAAATTAAAAAACACCCTTTAAACTTACAGAAAACAGCTTTTATCTGGCTATTCATTTATAAAAGATGCATTTGTATAGCTTTTAATTTTAGAATCTCCCTTTGGTTATCCCCAGATGAGCTTGTTTACTTACAACCAAGTCAGTTCAGTTTTAATTTTATGTTCTGCCGTTATGTAAAATAAAAATTCATGTTCTTACTGTAACACTTCTGTGATGCAGTCTGTCAGATGTGCCTTTGTTTCATACAAACATTTTGAACTTTACATTTTTTCTCCACAGTGGTATTTTTCCCTTAAATGTTGCTAAGTGGTTATTTTAAGTGTCCTGTAGGCTGGAACATAGTCAGCCCAAAATAGGGCTACAGGAGCTCTAATTCCACAGAGCAATAGTGCCCAGTGAGGCTGTTGTGAAATCCAAAGGAGGGGTTCCCCCCTCAAAAGTAGCTACGTAAAGCCAAATTCAGCTCCCAACTCTTCCTAGGGAGAAGTGTCTAAGTCTATCCTAAGGGGCAACTGAGCTCCAGTGAATGAGCATCTCTGACATCTTAGCTGGGGCAGACAAACGTGTGTGGCAGGGTTCTTTTCTACCAGTGAGCTACTGAGGTTCCTTAAAGGGGCTGCAAGTGACGAGAGTAACATTGCTTGGGTTGGAGGTCAGGGACTTGAGTTATTAAATATATTTTGGAAACCAGAGCATTTATAGCAATTTTTTTTATTAGATGTTTAAAAGATTTCAAGAACAAAAGAGATTCAGTGGAAAATGCCTGTTTTATATTCAAAAAGTTCTTTTGCAAGAACATGCATTCCCTGCATTTACCTACAGTAATCAATTTTAAAATGCACATGCATTTTTGGACTTCTTGTAGAATATGTATAATATTTCAAAAACTAAGCGGCTATTGTCCTGAGCAATATATGAAGTCGTCTTCTTGTACAGTTTTAAAATACCCAGTTGTAGGACATTTATATTGACAGTAAGCAGAGAATAAATCATAATAGACTTTAAACATTTAATGTGCCTATTCATCAAGTAAGGCAAGAGCTCTCTTGTGGGTAAGTTAACAAAAACATTGTGTCAATGTAATATTAATATTGTACACTGAACCTGTAGTATAGTATAAAGACACATACAAGAAATGTTTTCATGAACAATAGTTTCGGACTACATTTGTGTTACAATAAACCAAGCTTGTATTCCACCATCACATGTGGTTCTCCCATAACTTCACTCTGCGATGGGTCTAGAAAATAGACGGTAAAATATTTACACAGTTAGTAACACTTTGAAACAGAAACAATCCTAAGACAAGATGACTATATTTCCTCTAGATGTATTAGTTTATAGCAGGGATTCTCAAACTGGGGGTTGGAATCCCTCAGGAGGTCACAAGGTGGATACATATTGGTCGCGAGGTGTCAGCTCTGTGGGGTTGACAGCTCTGAGCCCTCATTACATTAAATTACCCCCCTCCCCCATTTTTTAATTTATAAGGCGGGGGGTCATGCTCAGGCTTGCTGTGTGAAAGGAGTCACCAGTACAAAAAGTTTGAAAACGGCTGGTTTAGACAAATGTGCACATCTTGATTACTGAGAAAAGTTCTGCAGTTCTGTCGACCTTTAAATATCTGTTCTAAGCAACAGCCAGGGGGAAGGAAACCAGGCAAGGGTTTCCTTTCTAGGGAAAAGGAGGAGGGGCAGGGGGAAGCTATGCTATGTTCAAGCACCAGAGAGTTACACATCATACAAGACCTAGGACAATAAATTAAGTACAACAGACAGAAGAACAACAAGTTTTAAACTTTGTTTTAAGTTGAAATGGCATATCTGCAACATGTGTGACAAAAGAAGGCTTTGATCACTTTGTAAAACACAGTATTTAGTTTAAAAAAACCAACACTAAAAAGCAACAGTGAATATTAGTTTCAAGTGGGTTCATGTGTATAGAAAGAGACAGAGCCCAAGTCTAATAGGTAAGATAGTATTATCAAAAGAATGAGAACTTCAAATGGAATACCCCCAAAAAACCAGCAATCATACTGAAGTGCAACCCAAACACTACATGTGGTGCTTCATTTAAACAGGGCTTCAAGGAGCAAGATTATGCAAGGGGGCAGACTGACTCCCCCTTCATATCAACCATTGGAGTGGGGGCAATGCACATTAGGGAGCAATATACTTTGCCCTTATGTAGGGGTCAGCAACCTTTCAGAAGTGCTGTGCCGAGTCTTCATTTATTCACTCTAATTTAAGATTTCGCGGGCCAGTAACACATTTTAATGTTTTTTAGAAACACTCTCTGTAAGTCTATATAACTAAACTATTGTCGTATGTAAAGTAAACAAGGTTTTCAAAATGTTTAAGAAGCTTCATTTAAAAATTAAATTAAAATACTGATCTTACGCCACTAGCCCACTGCCGGCCTGGGGTTCCATTCACCTAGGCTGGCAGCGGGTTGAGCGGGGCCTGTGGCCGGGACCCCAGCTGGCAAGGGGCCGGAAGCCAGAACCCCAGACTGGCAGCAGGCTGAGTGGGACCGGCAGCGGGCTGAGCAGCTCAGCCCGCTGCCGGTCTGGGGTTCCGTCCACTGGCTCCTGTCAACCGGGGTCCTGGCTGCTGGCCTCGCTCAGCCTGCTGCTGGTCTGGGGTCCTGGCCCTGCCCACATAGAGTGAGTAAAACCTTCTCCCTGGTTTTAGCCCGTTCTCTTCCTCTCTCTCTGCACTGAGCTGAGGGTGGGAGTGCATTGAGCACAGGGCTGGGGGTGAAGGAGCAGGCTGGAGATTGGGGTGCAGGGTCTGACCAGGAGCTAGAATGAGGGAGGGGGCTCAGGGTTGGGGCAGGAGGTTTGGGTGTGGAGTGCTTACCTGGGCAGCTCCCATTTGGTGTGAGGGGTGCAGGTGGGAATGTGGGGGGGAGGGTGCAGGAGCTTCTGTTTGGTGCTCAGGGTGGGGGGTGCAAGAGTCAGGGCATGGAGTGTGGGAGGGCTGGGGATGTTTGGGTGGTGCAAGAGTCAGGGCAGGGGGATGGTGGTGTGTGAGGAGGGTGCAGGAGTCAGGGCAGAGGCCTGGGGGCGTGCCGTCTTTGGCACGTGTGCCATAGGTTGCCGACCCCTGCCCTAATGGATAGGGTAGACAGTGCTCCTTTTATGCACAGTACAAACTGGGCCGCTCTGAAGCACATTCCCTTCAGCACTCCTCCAGGAATACTGAGGCTCCATAATTTAGCCCCAGATGATAAAATCCACTTCTAAATTTTTATTGGCATTTATTCTCTTTCACTACTATTAAAACATGGGTTAGGAGATATGTTACACATCCAAATACAAGACACAATTTTGCTTCATATTTCAGGATAACCCCAGGAGAACAAGCAGCTTCACCACATTTATTTTTCTCCCGATATATCCCTTTACTAACCTCTAAATTTAAATTAATAAAAAACTTGACAGCTCCCAAATCTCACCTTTCTGATAGCCCTGAGAAAGTTTTAAGAGCTTACAAAATCTTTGAAAGAAAACATATTTACCATTAAGAATATCCTCAAAACCAATGCATTCATCATTTCCTCTCAGTGTATCCAGCGCTATATTTGAGCTATGCAGAAATGGAAGACGTTGGATCTGTGAAAACACAGCAAGAGTCAGAAAGAAACGCAGGTTTCTCCATATTCAGGCTTCCCAAGTCCAGACTGTAATTAAAAGTGACAGGCAAAGTAATTTGTTCTTTGGGAAATGACAGAATGATAACACGGACTCGAGTGTAGAGATATTCTAGACTCCATACATTTGTCTCAAGACCTGTCTGGCACCTCATCCTATAGTCAGGGCATGGGATCAAAACATCAGAATGCACTATCATGAAAAACAGTTTTCCGTAGAAAAATATGCCCCGTTTTCTGCCGAATATCTGTGAATGGTCACTACAAAGTATCTTTATCTTGAGTGACAGCTTGAGAGTTACAAGATTAGTAAACATAAATTAGCTAACCAAATTATTGAAATGTATTTTCAATTTTATTTTTTCAATCCATATATCAAAAGAGAGTAAAAAGCACATCAACAGGCTATACCATTATTTTAATGAACTTATATGGCCCTCCCTAAGAGTCATTTAGGTTAAATTTAGATTATGAACATAATTTCTCCAATCTCCTCTAGAAGCATCCTTAATGAGGTCTTGGTCCATGATTAGGGCTCCTAGGCACTACAATAATACAAATCAACAGCAACAAAACTTGAGATTGGCTCTTGCTCAAAAGGACAGGTTTATGTCATATGCACCATCAGACCACCATATGATTGTGGAGGAAGGAAGGCTCTGTGCATGTCACTGAGTATGTAGTAAGGCAACTGACTAAGATGACAAGTAAAAAGCTCAGATCACAAGATGCACATCAGACAGCAGCATATTTGTATTCACAACTGCCTTTGACATAGAAAAACTTTATGGTAAGTTATTCTGAGTACTTGGTTTTTACATGTAACAAAGTGTAGCTGTCCCTTGCTTGTAGATATACTGGATTTGTAATTATCCATAATATTTGCTAGTACAGCTGCACTTTAATCAGTTCCAATACTAATGCTGTAAAAAGGTAAAGCTAAGGTACATATCACATACACACAGGCACATATCAGTGGTGAGAGTTCATATTATCTTCTAAGAACATTAAAGACAACAAGCAAAGGCCAACAAGTATCCTAAGGTCACAAGAATTTCTTCTCTCCTGCATAACTAAGGCAATCCACATGTAGGGAGGAAAATGTCTCTTTGCTCTCACCACTCTCTCCTCCTGCCAGATATGCAAGAAGCTGTGGGAGAAAGGCTCTCCTCCAACAGATCTCAGATCTGCAGGGAGGAGTGACTGGGTGAGATCAGGAAAAATTCCAGCATTTCTTGTAGGTCTTCTGGTGTTTGCAGGGCAGGAAACCCACAGCAAATCTTGTGAGGCTTGTTGTGGGCCAACACCTAACCCTTAGGATGGGGTAGTTCCCTATTACCTCAACACACATCTGTAGTAGGTGCCTTAGCTGCAAACAAGCCCAAACAGGCTTGTCAGTCTTTAATTACCTCAAATACATTCACTGGCCCCCAATGAACTTCTCACAGCTTACAAAGAAGGGCTGATGGGGGTGGGTGGGGGGCACATAGGGTTTTACTGCCCTGATCTCTCCCCCATCTCCTTGTACGCACCAGCCCTCTAAACTCCTTTAGTCTGCAGGAGCAGAGTTCCCTTCCTGTGAACCCTCAGGAGGTTTGCCAGAAACAACATTGGTCTTGGAGAAGGAAATCAGGGATATAACTTCCATTCCTGTAGTCCTCCTCCCAAGGCCTGCAGGATGGGAGAATCTCATGCAAGACTTAAGAAGTTCAGCTTCACTTCACCTGGAATTTGCTGTGATAACAGAACTCTGAATGTTTCAAATAAGCAGCGTTAGTTTTATCATAAGCAATAAAGCCAGTTCTGCTTGGAGTTTGCTTGAAAAATGTATAAAAGATGAACAGCTGTTATCTAATGTATTTGAAAGAAACAAATGCTTTTTAAAAAGCATGTTTGCAGATATGTCTATAACTTAACTGAGGCAATTCATATTACTAGAATAGTTAAAAATGCCTACCTGCTTTGCTGCTTTGAATTCCATTTGCAGCTTTAGCGGTGCATGGAGTCCTTGAATATTTCTCAGAGTCGATAAGTTCATTTTATCTTGGTTTAGCTGAAACTATCAAAAGATTTTTTTTTAAAAGCTGCATTTAATTATAGCCATAGAAAATATATTTGTAAAATTATACTTCAATGAACATGCATATGGAAGTCATCGTCAGCAAAAAAATAAAATAAAAAAAAATAAAAAAAGGCAGTAAATAGGTTGCTAGATTTATAAACCTCAATATGTAAGAAAACTGCCAACATATTAACTCATTTGTTTTAAGCAACTGAGAAAGAAAATCTAATTTTAAAATAATGCATTACATGCTGCTAGCTACTGGCTAAAGCTGTATTTTATTTTTGGCAAGCAGAATACATTGGACTCCACCAAGTGGAGTAGTTGTGCATTACTCTGAAGTATCACTAAGCAATTTCAAGAAATTAAAATATTAGTAGCCCAGAAAGGGGAAAGCAAAGCTTCTTGGCCTAAAAGAATCCATGGCAGGCCTTATAAACTGACAAGAAGAGTAACTTTTTTTTTCTATCATTAAAAAAATAAGAAGCCTATATTTGGCAAACTTTTCCTATTTCCAGTATAATGAAATTACTTTATATAAGATCTCAGCAGATATTTATTTTTGTTAAATATCTTGTACATGAGTCCCAGTGTTTTAAATCATTTAGGAAAGCAAGTGTTCAGTCTTGACTCCTTACTGAGTCCTTTGGCACTAATCAATAACAAGAAATATAGTGTATGGATACCTACTTAATAGGTACTGTTTTCTGATAACAAAAGATGTTTTGACTGGCCAAATAAACTTTTGAAGTATAAACTAAAAATCATTCTGCATGTATTTGCAGTATTTAGTGGGGGGTTTGGCTCCAGGTTTTGCATTGATGCTACTGATAGCAGCAGCATATTCAGTGACAGAAGATTGTGATTTTTCCTGATTTTATTTTCTTAATATGCAGAAGTTATACTTGTAATGTTTATGATAACAATATATTTGTGCAAGAGCTACTAATGTTCCTAAAGAAGATATTTAGCACAAACAAGCAGAAGTATAAGTTACAGGACAGAATACCATCTCTAGGCAAAACATCAAAGGTCTAGTTGGTTTCTGTAATTTTCATCAGAAGTCCAGAAGAAAAATATTAACTATACCTCCCCCGGCTTTACTTCTTTAGCTTACTACATTAGCCTTGCCAGTGTCTTTTACTATTTAAAAGTGGGGCTTATGACATACCAAGCAAAGATTTTAGTTTCTTTGCTATTAATGCTATTTGTAGCGTTTATAAACTTCTACAGCAATAAGAACAACCATATCCATTTCAGCATAATACAGGAGTAATATTTTGGTATATTACTAAAATGAACCCAAAAGTACATCTCCTGAAATGTTTAGTTCTACTGCATCAAATCTCCTGTGCTGATAAACCCTAGCAGTTCTTTCAGCTATTACCCCCACCTGCCAAAATTCATAATGAAATGTCATGTTAATCACATAAATTATATTAAAGCAATACTGCTGTTAGGCCACTTTATTCCTGACTGAGATGCACTGAAATTACACTTGTCAAGAAGTTAACAGTAACAATGGCCCTTAAACTTTGTAACTAGCTGATCATAGGAAAGCATTAAAAGGTTATTAAATTCAGCATTGCACTTACATTTTTTTCTGACAGTTCCAAAGGATGGCTGGGCAAAAGTTCATTTTTTACACTTGTAAAGCTAGAAATGTAAACAAAAAAGTTTATTTTTTTTTTTTAAAGTCACACAAGAATCAAAAGTCTTTTTCGGCTTCATCTTCAAGCTTAACATAAAAGCAGTCATGTTTTTTCTTCCCCCAGCTCCAGCTAACAGAAGACAAATTTAACTTGAATACCTGAATACACCCTGCTATTATTGGTTAACTTATGGATAATCTACGTGTGACCCTAAGAGCATCCTTGTGCCAAAAGACAAGGGTCTGCCTGCTACCCAGCAATGAATTTCATCTTCCCTGATCAATTCAGTGTACCCCAACTCACTAATATTACAATCTGTAGCTAAAAGCTGTAATGTAATATGTCACTGGAAAACTACTAACTCACTGATCATTAATATTCTTGTGTGATGTATGTACGGTCAACCCTTGAAGAACTTTACAGATAGGCTGGAAATATATGACTAAAAGGTGTGTGTCAAACCCCCTGACGTGCCTGGTTTAAACAGGTTTTCCCCAAACCAGAGCTTTGGAGCTTTCTGTCTCTGCTCCAGCTCCAGGCAAAAACCTGCAGCTCCACTGCTCCATGCTCTGCTCCAAAGCCCTGCCCCAAACAAAGGAAAAAGGCCCGGTGTGGCCAAATTCAATGGCCTATTCATTTGTATGAGAAGCTGCAAGCAGACATCATTTACACTGTAAAAGTCACCAGTGGAGGAGAAGACAGCATACAGTCTGCAGGAGGCACCATGGCATTCACACACAGCAGGGAAAAGGAAATGTATCTAGGAATACATTTCAGAAGAATACATTTCAAAAGTTTACCAGACTATAGAGGGGGAGTGAACCCCTAAATTACCCTTCACCTGAGGCAGCAAAGGAACCAAGCACTTTAAGCTCTGTGAAGAGTCCTCACCAGAAAGTCTGGTTAGCCATACTGGAAAACAGACTTCAAGTATGTCTATACTACAACGTAAGCCCGGAATTAGAAGAACTCAAGTTAGCAGACCCTGGGTTTGTTAACCTAAGGCTTGAGCATCTACACTCATTTGTAATCACAGGTTAGGAATTGGTGAACCCTGGGTCTTAACCTGGGGTTCCAGTGTTTACACTGCATTATGCAGGCCCGAGTTTAACCACTTATATCCAAGTCTTCCAAGCACCCTCCCAAAATGTGGCCACTTTAGTCCTTTGTTCATAGTGCAGCATGGCAAAACTTGACTGTCCACCCAACTGGTTCAGAGTATAAAAAAAAGTCAGCCTGTGGGATACTTTTGGCAGACTCCCAGAGCACAAGTCTACTGGGGCTATGTCTACGCTACAAAGCAATAGGGCTTGAACATGGGGTCATGATTCGACTAAGGCTTGGACCCGCCACCCCGTGGGGTCTTGGGACCCAGGGTCCGAGCCCTGGGTTCGAGCCCTGGGTTAGCACAATTTGTGTGGATACAGGTGGGATTAGGTTTGAGCCTGATCTTGAACCCTGATCTTACACTGAAGTGTAAACATCCCCTTGGTGAGAAACACTTCTTTGAACAAGAGACTTAAACCAGGTTTTAGTCTTAGAAGCGTGTTTTCACTTTTATTTCCTTGTAATCCTTTCCATCTTTATTCCTTATACTTGGTATTACTTAAATCAATGACTTTGTTTAATGACCTTGTTTTACTTTTACCATAAATCAATTCAGTGCTGTGATTGAAATAAGAGCATTTGTAACCCGCCTCCCCACCATGAAGTAATGAGTTGCAGTGAATTGTCTTTTTAAAGGAGCAACAAACGACTACTCTGTGAATGTTCAGGAGGGCTGGACACAGCACAGCGATGGCTCTGGGAAGCTTGGGAGTTCACCGATTGTTTCCTGCAAAGCAAGGTTTGGATAAAAGTCCTAAAGAGTCTGATGGCAAGGCGGACAAGCTGGTGTGTCAGGGAGTTGTCACACAGCTTAGCAGTAGCAACACACTGTCCTGCTGAGGCTGAAAGGGGTAACTAGCAATTCTGGGAACCTCAGCAGATTGTGGTAATGGTAGATGGTTCTGTGGAAATTCAGGATTAGGAAGGCACTGGGGTCACTCTGCAAAAAAGTAACTGGATGGTGGAAGCCAGGGTGTGACCTGCATGCTTGCAAGGCTGGCTGTAGATATCAGGGCAGTGGGCCATAGCAACATAGCATTTAAGGCACTCTCAGTTGTAGAGCAGTTGGTGACACAACCCTTACCAGTCTAAGTTGAACGTCACAACATGGTACTTAATTCCCTGACTATACTGTACATGCAAGCCTTGGATTTTCTTTCTGAATCAGTTTGATAAGCATTTTAAATTTCAACAGAAGTATTTATACTTCTATTCTAGATGTATATTTTATATACATCTGTGTATACAGATATGGTTCTGACCACCGACCATCTGAAACGTTACCATGTAGTGTAAAAATATTAGGCCATTTTCCACATTGTTAATTCTATTTCATGTGTCCTTAGTAGCTAAAGTCAATCATTTTGGCCAACATTAAAAGAGCACGTTCAACTACTTTCTTCAAGAACAGTTCATATATGAGCAGGGATGGAAATTAAGCTTTTTCTATCAGTTGTTTAAAGGTGCATCCTTATACAGATCACTAATTACACAGCTGTTTGTATTTATTATTTGCTTCTAAGAGCAAGGTTTCATAGGAAACAAGCTCGACACATAATGCTCCTACTATAATTATACGTAAAGTGACTACACCAGTGGTTCTTAACCAGCAACGCAATCAGCACACAGCTGCAGCCCATGTAGATATACATATAGTATATATATTGTGTGGATGTGGCCCACATAACACCGAGAGCTGCATATGCAGCCCACAATGGTAAATAGATTGAGGACCACTGGACTAGACATATCTTTTGATATAAAGTATATGGCCAAGAAGCGTATGTTCTAAAACAGGTGCATAATACATATAAACTTTCTTCCTACATACTTAGAATTTCAATTTGGTTATGGTACAGTATATTTTCAGGCAGACAAGGCATACCCTCTGCGTAGAATATCATGACCTCCAAATGCTCCACTAGCTGAAAATTCGGCAATTGGGATGCTATCCTTAAGCTGAGATCCAACTCCTCTGGAATTCTGAAACAAAAAGCAAGGATTACTTTTACAGAATTAGGCCCCATTCAGCGCTTCTGTTAACTCTGGCAAATGAACATTTAGATTTTACTCTTTTTTAGTCCTTATACCAAAAAAGAGTTATCCATTGAGCTGTTTGATGTCTCTTTAAAACTACATATGCCCAAGCCTTAGTCTTCAGGTTGACGGATTTTTAACTGAGACTATAAATGCCATTTAATTAGGACACCTTGAAGTGATTCAGCAGTGCTTAGATCTCTTGGAATAGTGTAATATCATGCTGTTTGCCCCTCAAAACTTGCTAAGGCAGAACAAAAAGAACTTAACGCTCTTTTACTATGTGTATGACAGCACCTACCTAAACTGGGTCCCAATCCCAGGCTTCTGGGCACTACTATAACACAAATATGAAAGTAACTGTGCCATCAACTAGGGTTTAGGAAGAAACTTCTATGAGATTACTCCATAATTGTCCACTACAATTGCACTCTTCTCTGAAGCATCTGTTTCTAGCCTCTGTCCGGTGGAAAATACTGAACCAATGATCAGACATGGCAATTGCTATTTTTCTTTATGCAAAGGGTAATAAAGAAGGTAGATGATAGTTTGACTTTATAGGGCTTGACTGGTGTAGCTGTCTGGGGAATTTTGTATTCAATTCAGTTTAAACATCCTGTTACCTCAGAGACATAGTAACAAATTAGAGGGAACTCAGGGAAGATCAATAAAATGTATGTATGTATTTACTGGGGGGAGGGATTGAAGGCATTGACTTTCAGGGAGACATAAAACAGTTAAATAAATGCAGTGTCATCTAGCAATTAGAAAACTGGACTGGTACTCAGGAGATCTGGGCTCTATTCCCACCTCTGCCATTCAGCTACTGAGACCTTGGACAAGCCACCTCACCTATCTGTGCCTCAGTTTCCCCTCTCACACTGCCTGACTTGTCTATTTAAACAGTAAGCTCTTTGGACAGGGACTGTTTCCTACTATGTGAACGTACAATGTTTAGCCCAATGGCGCCTACTTGCACTACCACCACACATTTGGAATATGAATATACAGGAGGAATTATTATTGTATTAAGAGGGAATGACTAGAAAACAATAGGATGAAATAAAGTAAATAAAGGCCCAAGAGCCAGAAATATTCCCAAGAGTGAAACATATCAAGTACTACTATTGCTTCATAGCCTTCCACTTTAAGGCCAGGAGGGATCATCCTGACCATCTAGTCCAGTGTTTTTCAACCTGGGGGTCGCAACTCACAAGAGGGTCCTGGGACAGGTTTAGGGGGATAGCAAGCAGGGCAACTGCAGGGGCCCTGCGAAATTACATGCTTCAGCCTCAGGGGGTGGGGCTCAGGCTTTGGGTTCACACATGCTGCCCTGGGCCGAAGCACGAGCTTAATGTAGGAAGTCACAATTTTTTCAAGTGTGGGTGTGGGGGGGAGGGGGCATGCTTTTTTTAAAAAACATACAAAGGTGGTCACCAGCACAAAAATATTGAGAAACACTGAGCTAGTCTGACCTCCTACATACTGCAGGCCACAGAACCTCATCCACTCACTTCTATAGTAGGCCCATAACCTCTGGCTGAGTTACTGATGTCTTCAAATCTTGATTTAAAGAATTCAAGTTACATAGAATCCAGCAGAAACCTGGGAAAGAATCCTCTGTAGTAACTCAGAGCCCTCCCATTTTAGTGCCCCACCTCGGGTCATTGGAGATATTTGGTAACAGCCAACGCGTGGAGAGGCCATTATGTCATTGTAGGCAATCTCATCATACCATCCCCTCTGTGAACAGTCTTAAATCAAGTAAAAGCAACAAAGAGTCCTGTGGCACCTTATAGACTAACAGATGTATTGGAGCATGAGATTTCGTGGGTGAATACCCACTTCGTCAGATGCACGTAGTGGAAACTTCCAGAGGCAGATATAAATATGCAATAATAAATAAATAAATACCTGCCTCTGGAAATTACCACTACATGCATCCAACGAAGTGGGTATTCACCCACGAAAGCTCATGCTCCAATACGTCTGTTAGTCTATAAGGTGCCACAGGACTCTTTGCTGCTTTTACAAATCCAGACTAACCTGGCTACCCCTCTGAGTCTTAAATCAAGTTAGGTTATTTGCCCACACTACTTCCCTTGGAAAACCATTCCAGAACTTCACTCCTCAGATAGTTGGAAACCTTTATCTAATTTCAAGCCTAAATGTATTGATAACCAGTCTACATCCATTTGTTCTTTGCCAGCATTGGCCCTTAACTTAAATAACTTCTCTCCCCACTTCCCTGGTATTTATCCCTCCAATGTATTTATAGAGAGCAATCATGTCTCCCCTCATCCTTCATTATGTTAGGCTAAACAAGCCAAGATCCTTAAGTCTTTTCTTGTAAGGCAGGGTCTCCATTCCTCTGATCATCCTAGTAGCCATTCGCTGCACCAGTTCCAGTTTGAATTCCTCCTTCTTAAACATGGGAGACCAGAATTACGCACACTATTCCAGATGAGGACTCAGCAGTGCTTTCTACACTGGTAATAACACTCCCCTATCTCTACTGGAAATATCTTGCCTGATGCATCCTAGAATTGCATGAGCCTTTTTCACAGCCACATCATGTTTGCAGCTCAAAGTCACCTTGTGATTAATCAATATAACCATCCTTCTTTTCTGTCACCTCTAACTGATATGATCCCAATTTATAGCAAAAATTCTTCTCGTTAGTCCCTAAGTGCATGGCCTTGTACCAAAAGCAGGGGTGGATATCTAAACATTAATCATTGCAAACTCATGGGAAAGGAATAGCAGAAGGCATTGGCAACTCTTGCCACTCTATCACAAGTCTTGCAATATTTGGTGTTCTTCTTAAAGCCCCAACTCCTAGAGTCAAATAATTCTGTAAAAAACTCAGCTTTCATTGCTTGGAAGTAATCATCTAGCCCTCATGGCTGCCGAGCCAAGCTTTAACACGCCTTCAAATGCACCCTAAAAGCTCAGAAACCAGAAGGCAAATAAAAAACCTTAACTCCGCCTCACCCGCCTAGTGACATTAAATCAAACTCTCATATTCTGGAGCCGGGGTTAGCGATGCGGAGCAGGAAACCATCCCAGTGGGGGAAGAGGGATAATCTCTCAGGGTACGTCTACACTACGGGACTATTCCGAATTTGCATAAACCGGTTTTGTAAAACAGATTTTATAAAAAAATCGTGCGCGCGCACACTAAACACACATTAAATCGTGTGTGCGTCCATGGTCCGAGCTAAGATCGATTTTCTTTCTGTTGCACTGTGGGTAGCTAGCTATATCCTATATAGTTCCCCCCCCCCCGCCCCTCCCCCCCTTGGAACTTGAGTGAGAGATCCCTGTGCCTGAAAAAAAAAAATCATTGTCGGGGGTGGTTCTGGGTAAATGTCTCAGTCACTCCTTCTCTGGGGGAAACACAAGCAGACAAGCATTTTTCGCTTTTTTTTTTGGATTGCCCTGGCAGATAGCATATCATGGCAATCATGGAGCTTTTTTTGACGTTTGTGACTTCACCGCTGTGTACTAGAGATGCCGCGCCACACAGAGCGCTAGCAGCAGCACATGACAGATGACTTTGCTTTTTTTGCTTGGAGACACAGCAGACCATTACTTGCACCAACCAAACCCATAAACTCCTACCATAAGGATGATGATTTCATATGTGTCCTACTGCTCTGTTGCCAGCCAGCTGCCCCAATCAGCCAGCCAGCCAGAAAGCCAAAAGGTTACAACTTACCATTATTGTACTTCCATTTGTGCTGCTGTTGGCTGCTGTGGCGCTGAAAGCCCTGGGCCATGACTCCTGCAAAAAGCAAAAATTGGGAATGACTAAAATAGAATCTCTCTCCTTCTAAATATATATCTGTGCTGCCTAATATAGGCAAGGCTGCTAATAGACCACCTGCTCTGTGCTCTGAGCCTGTAGAGTATGTGTATTATATGTGTATGCTCCTGCCTGTCCTTCCCACCTGTTGATTCCACCTCTTGATTCCGTTTTCTTGGCCCCCTTCTTGGTGCATTGTCCCCCACTGTGATGAATTAAGAATGAATGAGTGATAAGCAGGACAAATGCACACTAGTGAGAAAGTGAGAGAATGAGGGAAGTGGGCAGCAGAAGCAGCCAGTGGTCCAGACAGGAGATTAGCAGAGAGTCCAGAGAACTGTGCCCAGCTGCTACTGCAGGGCCAGGGAATCTTTTGTTTTTCTGATGGGGATGAGGGGTGGATGGATGATGAGTTGCTATGATGATGATGAGCATGTATACCACATCCATCCATCCACATCCACCAGAAAAATAAATAGGCTGCAGGCGTGTGACGACGATGACGGTTACCAGTCCTTTTTGTCCCATCAGCTGAAGATCATCATTCATCAGATTTCCATCATTTTTGTGAATGATGCTGATGAGGATGATTTTTGATTTTTTTGTTTGTACCACCATGATGGGGGGTGGGAGGTCAGATGTTGATGTTGGTGTTGAGTGTCTATCGTGCATCTTCAGCAGTGCATAGTTGATTTGGTCTTAAAGAAAGGGAAAAGAGTAATTGTGGGGTTTTCTGGGGGTGGGGGGGGGGGGGTGGGTGGGTTGGCTAGTTTGGCAAGCTGTGCCTTTGAATGCAGACATGACCCTTGACCAAAGAAGCAAATAATTTTAGGGAGCTCAGCTTTTTGGCTTTAGGACTGATCCCTTTGTCCCATTAGCAGTTTGTTTGTCCATGCGCTTTCATCTGTCTTGTTCTTTTAGTTTCAGCTGTTTTCTGCGCTGCGCGCTGCTGATTTCCCTGCTTGGTGATTGCCTGCGAGATTTTAAAGGATGGATAGATAGGATTTGCCTGAGCGAGCGGCGATTCCCATTTGGATGGATGCCCGCATTCATCCTTATTTTTTTTGATTTTGCATTTTTTTGCACTGCGGAGCACGCGGAGCTTTCACACGCTTGCACTGCTCGGGCATCAAGGAAAGCGGTTCAAGCCTGCAAGTTGCTCAGAGTGTTTCCCATCCGGTTTTCTGGTGTCGGTGTATTCACACTGGAGCTAATCCGGTATATCAGCTGGATAGCTACTCACCAGCGCCTAATCTAATATGTATCGATATACACAACCTGCCGATATCCTAATAATTCTACTTTAGGGAGTACGGTTTAAAGAGCCATTAAAATCGATAAAAAAGCCCCAAAGGTGCCTATAAAAGCAGTTTGCTTGTGTAATTAGTGTTAAACGCCTAGTGTCGCCTAGGCCACAGATATTCCCATCCCTGAGATGCTGATCGCACAGGGTGTGTGTGTGTGTGGGGGGGGGGGGGGGTCTGGTGCCATGGCGGCCGTGACACTGCAGCGGGGGTCTGCTGGGGGCGGGAGCGGGGAGGCTGCCGGGCGGGAACGAGCTGCTGCTGGCGGGGGCGATTCGCGCTTCCGATTCACCCCCACTCGCCGCTGCTCCCAGGCACAGAGCCGCAGCGCACGAGCCGCCTCCCCGCCACTGTAAACGCGGGGCCCGGCCGCCCCTATGACTCAGCACAGCCCCGCCGCCCCTCGCGGCCAGCCCCGCACTGGGGCGACTGGGCCGCGGCGGTGCGCAGGGCCCACACGCCACCTTCCCCGTCCCCGGCAGCAGCCGAAGCGCCCCCGGGGCCCTGCAGCCTGACCCCGCACTCACCATCTCGTCCCCCTCACACCCGAACCGTCACTGCTTCCGCCTGCGCTGATGACCTCACTTCCGCTCCCAGCGCAGCGTACTACGTCACACGCAAGAAACGCGGTGAGACAGCGCAGGGCGGGCCTGCGGCAGGGGGCGGGGCTAGGCCGTGAGCGCGCGCGCAGGTTGCGGCGCTGCTGCAGGTGTTGGGCTCGGGGAGGTTGCGCGGGGCCGGGGCGGAGCCTGCGGGGTTTCCGAGCGCGGGGAAGAGCCGCGCCAGGGGCTGCACGCGGGGTTGGGGCCCAGGGCCACGCCGCTGACTCCTGCGCAGCCGCAGCTTTGCGTGGGGAGGCTGCTGGGAAGAGTTGGCCCCGGCCCCTGTTTCCACGCGTAGGCCAGAGGGGCTCTCGGGGGGGGGGCTGAGTCAGCGGCGGCGCCGCGAGGCGGGTTGCAGAAAAGGCCGATGTGTGTGTGTCGTTACACCGGCCTGGGGCCGGGTGTGTTAGCGGGGCTGGGCGCTGTAGGACGTCACGCGGCAGGTAACTGGTCTTCATGCCGCTGAGCCCGGAGCTGCAGCCCCGCGCGCAGTGCTGAGACCCAGGCCTGACAGGAAAGATGTGGCCAAATTGGGGAGTCCTGAGGCAGTGGCGGGGGAACGGGCCCTGGACCTCCCTTGTTTTACCCGCTGTACGGCGAGCGACAGGGGGCAGGGCCTCGGGAACAAAGGGCGAGGCGTGGGGCGGGACCTTGGGGACAAGGGAGAGCAGGGCCACTGTTTGGGTACTGGTGCCCCCTCCCGCCCCCACACACTTTTAGGGACCTTCTGCCACTCCCGTCGAGAGGAGAGTAACAAAAATGATAAAAGGGTTAGAAAACCTGACCTATGTGACCATGTTAAAAAAAAACCTCGGCATGTTTAGTCTTGAGAAAAGAAGAGGGGAGAGGGTGGAACCTGGTAACAGTCTTATAATATGTTAAGGGCTGTTGTGAAGAGTTTAAGGCTCAATTGTTGTCTATGTCGGCTGAATGTAGGACAAGCAGTAATGAGATCAGTCTGCAGCAAGGGAGGTTTATGTTGCATATTAGGAAAAGCTTTCTAACTATAAGGGTAGTTAAGCTCTGGAATAGGCTTCCAAGGGAGGTTGTAAAATCCCTGTCATTAGAGGGTTTTGAGAATAGGTTGGAGAAATCTAGACCATCCCAACCAGATGTGTTAGTGGTCTCATATTAGTGCTTGGGGCTGGATTTGATGACTTCTCAAGGTCCCTTTCAGCTCCATATTTCTATTATTCTATCCTTGAGTGGAGGAGGGAACTTGTGAGAAATGCTAGCCAGGCAAGAGGCTCTCAGCAGAAGTGTCCTTGGTATTTATAATCAATTTATAATTTATGGTGCTCTATAGAGACCGCTGTCAAATGTTTGATTTTTACCTGCTTTAGAAGACATAAATAACTTATGAAGACTTTCTGAAATCCATCAGCTCTTTGGAAGGTTAATGAAGTGTGCATTCATTTGTTCCTCCACAACTCCAGACATAATCATTAATATTGGTGGATATTTTTTTTTAAGAACTGAAGTTTAGACATTTGTCCACTTCACCTCACATTTTGCCAAAATTTTCTCTTTTACTAGAGACTTCATATGTGAAATTTGATGTGCATGGAGTGTAGCTTGAAAGAGGTCAGGTGTATGTGCAAAATCAATTTTATGCTGAGAACATTATTTTTATATTTTGTTGTTGTACAGTACTCAAAAATAAAGACTTTGCTACAGCCTTAATTACTGAGAAACTCATGCCAGTCAGTGTCTATTGGCATAGGCGCTGATTCCATGGGTGCTCTGGGGCTGGAGCACCCCTGGGAAAAAATGGTGGGTGCTGAGCACCCACTATCAGCTTCCCCAAGGAAGTACTGCGCAGATCAGCACTTCCCCATGCCTCCTGCCCACTGCAATCAGCTGTTTTGTGGCGTTCTGGGGAGAGAAGTGAGGATGCAGTGTGCTGGGGGGGAGGCGGGATGCGGAACTGGGCAGGGAGGGGCCTTGGGGGAAGACAGGACCTGGGAGTTGAGCACCCCCCTGTCACTTTGGAAAGTCGGCGCCTGTGTTTCTCGGTTTTCCTCTAGCAGTAGAAGATCACCACTCAAAGTTCTACCAAATCAAAGTTTTGGCCTTTTCTACACTTGTATCAATAAGACTTGCACTTAAATCACAGACTTCAAAAGAATGAGAGTGGAAGACAGTATCTTTTATTTTCTTTTATGGAAAGCAAGTTCTGCCTTGTAAGTTTAAGTGGTGCTCAAATGCCCTGGTGTTGGGGCATTATCGTAGACTAGATGTGAATACATACAAAACCAAGTCACGTTCCTGTTTAACTGTAGCTTACAGAGAGACCATTTTTTTTCACTGGATGTATTTATTTATTGACTCTTTGAGTTTGTTGATCAGGATATGACTGTCAAGATGAAACATCTAACTTTCAAAGTCATCCTTGCAGGACACAGACAGGATACAATCACTCCATGTACATTATTGACATCATTGCAATGCATAGTTTAGGCTGCACAACAAAAGAATGTACATTGCAAGAAAGATCTGGTTTTCCTTTAAAGACAGGCTTTCACACTAGGGGAAACTTCCAGACATAAACATAAATCACAGATATTTTTCTCATCATATTACCAAGTGTGAATTTGAACAAGGATTGCTTTTCTCACAGCCTATCTTCTCTTCCCAGTTGATCCTGTAGAAAAAGTTATAATGCTAGATGATTGTGATATCTCTTCCAGTTCTATGGCAAGGGTCTGATTATCCCAGTAGGTGCATAAATGTAGCTCCATTTGAAGTCAGTTGGAGTTGCACATGTGCAACTGACAGGATCATCAGGGCTCTGGATCAGGCATGAGAAGCCAAGTTGGATGGTGAAAGCTCCTATTACTTAGACACAGTGAGATAAATACAAAGCTAGTGTGACTCCAGTAGCTTTAATGAAGTTACAGTAGAGTTGAATTTGGCACATTGCTTTTAAAAATGACATCTAAATTTTTAAGAATAAAAGTTTGCCCATTTTTCCTCCTTTGTATATGAAGAAGGCCTGAAATGTGGTTCAAATGGCATTGTTTCCATCCCCCCACCTTTTTTTTTTTTATATTAAAGAAATACCAGGAATGCCGAGTCTTGTCTCCCTGATTTTGCTGAAGAACTTCTTTGGGATTTCAGAGATGTACAGTAGAACCTTAGTGTTATGGACGCCTCAGAAGTGGAGGTTCTCTGTAACTGAACAAAGCACAGCTCAGGCTCCAGATCTAGCAGGTGATACTCCAGGCCAGGTTTCAGCAGCAGCTGGCTTGAGTTTGCAAGCTTGTCCCACTGTGGGAATGGAGGGGGGAAGGGGAGATGAGTGTGTGTGAGAGAGGGAGAATAGCATGTCCCCCTCCAGGCGAGGGGGGGGGAAGGGGGTGTTTGTGAAAACGGCATAAACCCCTGTGCTGGCTCCAGCTGCCTTGAGCTGGCAACCGCAGCGTCTTGCTCTAAGTGGCTGCCCCGTGCGTGGGGGTGGGAGTGGGGACAGCCCAGATGTGCCTACTTTTAAGATGCAATAGAGGCACAGTATTTTATTTTATTTTTATCTCTGCTGCAGCCTGATTGGTTACTTCTGGTTTCACATGGTGTCCGGTTGACCAGTCAGTCTGTAACTCTGGTGTTCATATCTTTGAGGTTCTACTGTACATCATGAGCTTTCACAACTTATTTTAATGGTGAGGGTGTTGAATCTTAAAAAGACATACTGTACTTTGTCTCAAATACTCATTAAGCATTGGGGTTAAATAGGTGTTAACAAAAATAAAATCCCAATAAACAAAAAGTTTTGAATTGCCTGACTAAAAATTAATTCTGAATTGTGCAGCTTTCACTCTCTTGGCTCTTATGTCATCATTTCACTAGTGGCCTGTGCATTTCCCATTGAAGTCAACAGGAGTCTTTACGCAGACTTCTGGGAGATGGATTAGTCCCTAGTCACAATAGACTTTTCTAAGGTAGACAAGACCTGAATTTCTGATGTAAAAAATAAACAGAAAAACATGTTGCTCTAGATCCTCAACTTGGGTCAGTAAGTCAGACTAGCTCCATTAACTTAAATGGCACTATACCATTGTAATTTTTACCTCTCCCTTCTTCAGGCCTTTTTTATGCATCATAGGTCAGGGGAGGGAGGGTAAGGCACACCATTTTAATAATCATAAAGGTCCCATTTAATAATAGCAATAGGAACACAGAAAAATACTGGCCAAGAAAACTTTCTTTTGTATCAACAATCTCTGATTTTGATAATGAACATCCCTCTTTAAAAATGTAATACCTTTGTAATGCCAGTGAGCAGTCTGTTCTGAGCACATGAACCTCTAAAGGAAAAACCTTTATTCTGCTGCGGAAAAAACTCTCTTCCACTAGTCTCTGTCAACAGCCAGTTAGAACCTGCTAAAGTGAAAGTACTTTTTATTTGTCTTAATCAAGTAAAACAAACACTTTTTCTTTGATCTTTAAGAAGTCCTTTCTTGTTAACTAGCTTTAGACTTTTATGTTTCAGTATTCATTGTAAATTTAATTATTTAAAAAGTTATTTTGTTTTAAATTATTAAACCTTTTCTGAATTTAAGATAAACATGGGCATGTTTTGATAAAGATTAAAAATAAATTTCACACAAAACTGCAAAATGTAACAAAGATAATGTGTAGGCGTCAGTATGTTCCAAAACAAGACTCTCTCTAGGGGCTCTTCTAAACACACTGCTACGTTAAAACTGTGTTCTGAAAAAGCTCAGGAAACCCCTGACTCTAACCCACCCTTTCCTGAAACTGGTGAAAGTATTTTAAAAAAAAAGTTACTGCTTCAGTGAAAAAAATAATAATTGAATCTCAACATATTGCCAAAGCAGATGATTTTTTTCCTGTTTATTAGCAAATGTTACAGCTTTTGGTATTTTCTCCATGCTAAATTCACTTATCCTGATAGTTCAAATGCAGTGAGGAATTTGATGAATGACAAAAATAACCCATCTCAGTGAGATGTGAAATGTTATTAATGAGCACAACTAATGGGAACAAACACCAAACATTTCCTAGTTTTATAGTGTATAGCCACTATCTGGTTTCAAGTGAAAAGATAACATCCCTTCTGTTAAAACATTCTTATTTTCTGTTTTGGTGGTGATAGTCAGACAAGGACTCTCTATTGTCTAATATGCCAGGTAAGGTGCATAAGAAGGGTTCCCTCACCCCCGTGAGGTAGTGACTCATTCTGTAGCCCGTTGGTGTCTTTGTAATTCTAGGATGATTTGCTGCTGTGCCCTGCAAGGTTATCTTTAACCTATATAATCCCTCATTCCTTCTCTTCAGCAAGCTAGGCTTCTGTTTCCTGTTCTGCTGTGAAGGCAAAAAGCTGGTGGCAGTAACATTTGCAGCCAGTCACTAGGGGTTGCTCAGTAGCCAAACATGCTGAATCTTTATCATCTTCCATCATGCCTGCCAGCATTAGCTGTTTGTTCTGCATAGGTACCGGTTAGTTGAACATGAGGTGTTTTAAGTAACTTGGTCAATTAGTACCAACATTAGGTGAATGTATAAAAAGTTGTAGGTCAGAGATAGATAAAACCAGTAGAATGTGTGCAAAGGACAAAAGTACAGAAAGTAATAAGGGTAATAATGTAGGTGCAGTATGTCCCTTTAAAGGGGTCGTCCTAAGTAGGCTGTATTGCACTATTGAAACAACATAAATCTTGTTACTTACTGGAAGAAAGTCCCATGCTTTCCACATCCAGTTTTCACCTATAAGGGACAAAAATACTTCACTAGCTCAGTATTTACAAGCAGTTGCACTAACTCAGTGTTTCTCAAACTAGGGTCGCCGCTTGTGTAGGGAAAGCCCCTGGCGGGCCAGGACGGTTTGTTTACTTGCCCCGTCCACAGGTCTGGCCGATCGCGGCTCCCACTGGCCGCGATTCGCCGCACCAGGCCAATGGGAGCTGCTCTCATTGGCCTGGTGCGGCGAATCGCGGCCAGTGGGAGCCGCGATCGGCCAGACCTGTGGACGGGGCAAGTAAACAAACCGGCCTGGCCCGCCAGGGGCTTTCCCTACACAAGTGGAGACCCTAGTTTGAGAAACACTGCACTAACTCAATGGCAACAAAATCAAAGCCTCTCTGTGAGCTCATAAAAAGATTTTTATATCCGCTCTCTAATTTAGGGCTGGTCTATAGGGCTCCCAGAGATGGAACCATGCCTAACTATAGGTGAGCCTGAAAAAGGAGTTTCCTGTGAGTGCATCTTCCTAAAGGAAGCCTGAAAGTAATTTATAGTAATTCCAGCTCTAGTGTTTGAATGTAAGTTACTTCCCATTCCTCCTACTGTGCAGGAAAAGTCCCCAAAGAGTCTGCCAAAATACCTAGCAATGATAGGGGAGTCTGAGGTTGCTCTGACTCACAATCATATCCACGTAAACAGGTTGGTAATTAGAGGCTATCTCTAATTTCTAGTTATAGCTGGTGGGAAAATGTTTTTTTTTTCCTCCCATGGAAAACTTTGATTTTTGATGAAAAATGAAAATTTGGAAATGGAAAATGAAAAATGAAAAGTTTTCATGGCCAGAAACAAAAAAAATATTGGTTTGGGGATTTTCAGTTTTTCAACAAAACGTCTACATTATCCAGGGGAAAGCAGATACTATCCGACAAATGTTTAATGAGAAACTCATTTTTCTACCCAAAAATAGTGTCAAGAGAAAATGTTTTACCTTTCTATGGTATCTTTTAAATTCTACCATTCTATGGTATCTTTTAAAGAAGAAATAGAGGCTTAGCTGGTTATCCAGCCATAATCCATGTCTTAATGTTTTAGCAGTATAATTTGTCTCTAGATGGCATAATGACCAGCATGGTACAAGTAACTAAGCGCCTACTTGTATTCACTGAAAGTAGAGGTGGGCTTGAAGTTCCAAACCCATAGGTTTTGCCCTGACTTTTGGGCAAGTTTGGATCTGGATCTGAACTGTGCAATGAAGGCCCATATCTAATTGGAAACTACAGTTCATATTTGCTGGATGAAACCAAACAGACTCTCAGAATGTAATTAAATTAGCTCTACAGTCTACAATACGCTGCGTGTAGGCACAGCCCGGTACCTGCATGGAGCCTTGTTGAAGTTAATGGTACTCTGTACAGGAGCAGCAGTCCATCTGCATGGGTCCCGTTGCTGAATCAAAACTGCAGTATAATAGCTACAGTATTTTTGTAGAGCAAAATTATTCCAATATTTTTAATGAAGGATTTGTGGTGAATTTGACTATAAAGAGTGCTGGTAGATGATAAAATGTTTCTATTTATAAACTGATTCATTAGTATTCTAGTTGTGTTATATTTCCTGGGAACTATGACTATACATTTTCCAAGGCTGATTTTATTCAGACTTCCTTATTATTAGTCATCCGCACTTTTATTGTAACTTTATTACCCTTTATACTGTGCCTCCTAATTTTTAGTATCTAGATTTACCTGTATTATTAAATGAAGTTATTATTTTTGTTATATCGACATTTTAAATCAGGCTTCCAACTTCAAGTAATTGGTTGAAAGAGAGTCACAGAATATGTACAGTTAGAACTTCATTTTTACAATGCACATTTCCTATTCAGTTTACGTTGTATTATTGGGAAGATCTTGAGACAAAGATTGTCAGATAATAACAGCATTTCTAGGACAAGGCTGTAAACAGCTTCAGCCCCATGTTTTTTAAAAATATTACCGAATAATGCAGTAAATCATCAATATAAGTTGGCTTGCACAAAGCTAACTGAGCACATACTAATATAACATTGCAAGGCTGCTGTTGTATGACAGGATCAAAATTATTTAAAAAGAAATGGAGCAAAATCAACAGTTTTATCATTAGACAGATCCTCTAAGTGATAGCTAGTGTTTTAAAAAATCCCAGTATTCAAATACTGAGAGGCAGGACGACTAGTTCAGGGGAATTTATTGCCTTCGAATAGATTACCTTTAACTTGTCAATAATTCATATTTGATATAGAATAGAAAAAAGCCCTTTTCATTGTAAAGGAAAACAGAGAATAGGATTCAGACTGACAGATCCAGCCATAAAAATTAACACCCGTAAGCACTATGGTTAGGTTGGAACAAAGATGATGCAGATGTGAGCTGGGAGATCTATTGTGTGGATCCTCCTTCAAAACAACTTTTTTAATTGTAAAAGGGCACAGGAAAAACATAAACTCAAAACTGTTTATCTGAAGCAGCAAATATAGCACTGAAAGGGTTGGGAAATATGCAGGGGACATTTCATGAGAGATTGTCATATCCTCCTCTGAGAGTACATTTGTGAGAATACCTTTGTGGTGGAGGATCACAGTGGGTAGATCAAAGTAACCTAGAGCCTCAAAGGAGACAAAAAGAGAGTGAGGTTTACATGAGACACCTTATAAGAGATGGGAATTACACCTATATAGGGCTTCATCCAAAACCCATTGAAGTCAGTGGAAAGACGCAAGATGACTTCAAAGGGGTTCAAATTAGGCACCTCGAGTTCAGAGTCTGTGTCTCAGACATGCTGTTGGTGAAGGAGTTGGGGAGAAAGAAACAAGCTGAACAGAGTGGATGGAGAAGTAAGAGTTTTGCTTTTGCACTGTAACTACTCCCAGATGGCAACTATCTAGAGCACTGTTGCAAAGTTTAAGACTAGATATGTTACTCATGCCATTTTTATTTTTTCAAATCTGATTTTCTCTCTTAGCTCTTAATAAACCTTGTTTTACTGCAACCCACGTGGTTTTAGAACATTTGGGAATTTCATGCAGACCATTCTGAAGAGATGAAAAGACTTCTGAAAGAGTAGGGAAGGAAGAGTGTCGGGAGCGTACTCCACTAGGTATTCTCTGTCTAAAGGTCACAAAATAAGGAATTCTCTCCTATAAAGTGTCCTGTCTTCTGGCCTCACTGCACAGGAAGTGCCTAATGAGATGAGAACTAAGTTTAAACTCCACCCCATGAACTTTTCTCCCTGATTTTGACTCCTGGCTCTCTCTCTTCCTCTCCTCACAATCTCCCACCCTTGTCCTTGGTGAATCAACCTCCATGTTGATGACCCATCTGACTCCAGAGCTTCATGTTTCCTCACCCTAACCTCTTCACTCAACCTACAGCTCTGGTTCAACTCACTCACTAAAAAGGCTGATTCCTTGACTTGGTCTTCACAGAGCTCTGCTATCCCCCTGATCTCTCTGTTGCTGAGTTTCCCCTCTCTGACCACTGTGATGTTGCACTCCATATGTTTTATGGAAATATGCTTATGAGTGTGAACATGATGTAACTGGAATATGCTTTATGCAAAAGGTCTCTTGTAAGGTATCATAACAAAGGTTATAACCTACTGAATATATTCCTCCTATTTGTATGTATGTATCATTCTTGTATCTGAAGCTAGAAATATGAAGTATAACTCTGAGGTCCTATTGTAATTATGCAAAGTGTGGAACATTAATGGTGGCTTAGAATCTTGATGGCTCCCTGTAGTGAGGTGGACAGGCCTCCCTCCTCCAGGGTGAGTGAGGGAGTATTACATGCCCCTTGGTGGGCAGAGCCTACGCCGCCCTACCCCCTTGCTGAAAGAACAGGGGCTTGGCCAGCAGTACAAAAGACCTGACCCGCAGCCCATTCAGGGGGAAGCCTGCAGAGGGGAAGGACGTCCCGCCGGTTCCGGAGCAGCACGGAGCGCATCCCCCGCCCATGCCCTGGACACGGACGACAACTGGCCCGGAGTGCCCGCTGCTGCTTACCTGGAAGATCCGGACAACGACTGGACGTCAGAGGTACCCACCCCAGGGAAGGCAGGAAGTGGCCCAGGGGCAGCCTCCGGAGGACTGGCTACAAAGCACTGAGCCCCTGCGTCGGCATATTGCAGTTGGATCCCCACCGACCCCAAGGCATCTGAGTCTGCCCCTGCCAGGGCACCTGGGCTGGGATGTGGTGGAGTAGGGAGGGCCCGCGTCCCCCTGCTCCCCCCGGGGGGGGGGGGCTGACCCTCGTGCCTCTGCAAGGGGCTCTTGCTCTGAAGATGAGTGGCCCCAGCCTCCTTAAGACTGTTGTTTGCTGGCTGCCTGAGCCTTGCAAGCCCAGGCCCCACCCTACCTTTGAGACTATGCTTGCTGGCTGCCTGAGCCCTGCCCAGGCTATAGCCAGCCCTCTTAAGACCGTTGTTCGCCAGCTGCCGGAACCCAGACGGGCTCCGGCCCTAGTTAAGCTGCAACAAGCTTGGCGGCCGGCTACCGCCAGCCCTTCAGTGACCTCCCTCCTCCAGGGTGAATGAGGGCATATTACACTCCCATTAACTAGGACAATTGTTTGTGAATGGGTTTATTTACCTGCAAGCCTTCCTGTGTATGTGTGGGCAGACTTCTGGCACTCTCTCTCTTCCTCACCTCACAATCTCCCACACTCATCCTTGGTGAGTCCAGTCTCCATATTGGTGACCCATCTGACTCCAGAGCTTCATGTTTCCTCACCCTAGCCTCTTCACTCAACCTACAGCTCTGGTTCAACTCTCCCACTCACTAAAAGAGCTGATCCCTTGACTTGGTCTTCACAGAGCTCTGCTATCCCTCTGATTGCTCTGTTGCTGAGTTTCCCCTCTCTGACCAACACTTGGTCTCTTTCAGCATCACCTGTCAACACCCCTCTCCTCCACCCACCGCTGCCCTTACATCTAGTCACTCCCCTTCCCATGACTTCCAGCCCACTTGTGCTGCAGATTTCTCATCTGTTCTCAGCCCTCACCTTCCTGCCTCTCTTCTCCATCTTCCATCAATATGTTGTTTATTCTGTCCATTGCTCGCTGTTCCCCACATTTGACTCTTTAGCAGTCTCTCCTGTCACAAGGTCTGCCCTGCCACCAACCCCTAGTCCTGGCTCACTCCCAACATTTGCTTCCTGTGCTTCTGCACTCACACTGCTTAGTGTTTGTGGGGGAAATTCCACAAGGCTGATTTTTCTCCATTACAAATTTGTTCTCTCCTCTTTCAGTTCTGCCTTTTTCCTAGCCAAACAACTCTACTTCTCCAACTTCTTTGAATCTCATGCCTGCTAGCCACCCTTTTGCCATGTTTGACTCATGCCTCAAACCCTTCATTCCTCCTGCCTCCACTTCATTCTCTGCCTAGGATCTTGCTGATTTCTTCAAAGAGAAAACTGACAAAATATGTGGTCTTCCCTCTCCCCTCAGATTGCTCCCCTTCCCCCAGTCATAGATGCAGAAGTTTCTTTCTGTTCTCCTCCTTTAACTCCTCAACTTGCTCCAATGACCTTATCCCATCTCCTAATTTCCCTTGCACCCATTCTCATCTCATCCCTTGCTCTTTCCCTTTACAATACAAGCATGCTTTACTCTCTAACATCTTAAAAAACCTACCCTAGACCCCACTTGCCTCTCCAACTGCCACCCCATTTCCCTTTCATCTCATTCAAACTCATTGAATACAATATTTACAGTCACTGTCTGGAGTTTCATTCTTCCAATTCCATCCTAGACCCTCTCCAATCTGGCTTCCACAGCTTGCACTTCACTGTAACTGCTTTCACTGAGTCTCCAAGGTCCTATTCCTAGCCAAAGTTCAGAACTAGTACACCCATTCTCATCATCCTTAATCTGTCAGATATCTTTGATGCAGTCAGCCATGCTTGTCTTCTTGAAATCTTTTTCTCCCTCGGCTTCTGTGACTCTCTCCTTTTATGGTTTTCCTCCTACCTCCCTAATCACTCCTTTAGCATGTTCTTTGGAGGATCCTCTTCATCCCCCTTAAGCTTCCACAAGGCTCTGTCCTTTGTCCCTTTCTCTTTTCCCTCTACTCCTTATCTCTGAGTAATCTCATCCACATAGACAACTTCAACTACCATCTCTATATGGATGATTCACACAATTATCTCGCAACTCCAGACCTGGTCAACCTAAAATCTAAGCCTGTCTCCCTGACATCTTTTTGTGGATGTCTAGCTGACAGCTCAAGCTCAACATCCATCCAGGATAAGTAAATAGTGAGTGAAAATTATTACCGCATCATTGCAGTTTGATTAAAAAAAAAATTGGTAGTCGCAGCCCAGCCACCTTTGAAGTGGGGTTCACATGACAAAAAACACTACAACAGTTGGTATTAATTGGCTCCCTTGTTGACACTCTCAGCAAAAAAGCAAAAGGTTGGCTGCACATGGAGTTTGAACTACTCTCCAACTCAGAGACAGGACATGTGTGAGGAAGACACTTGCACTCTTGCTACCTGTTCTATGCCTGTGTTTATGGAAAAAGGACATAAGGCTTTGAACTGTCAAGCCAACACTATGCATGAGTACTAAGGGCTGCATGCCCAAAGAAGTTAGGTGCCTACGTCCACATTTTAGATGCTTAAGCCCCAGTTTCAAGATCATTGCAATGCACAAAACTCCCGTTGAACCCAATAGGTGCCTAAACTCATTTGGCACCTCAAGTTTTCAGGGTAAAAGCTCCTTTGATGTCTATGTTCTTGATTCTGGGCATGTGCCCTGCTGCCTACCTCTAGGCATCCAGATGCCTATCTCTCACGTAAGTCCCAGAGCGATTCACAAATTGGGGGAAGATAGATGTTTGGCCTCCTAATTTGTGTGCAGCAATTTACTAGGCCTAGGTGATCCTCAGCATCACAACGCCCAACTTCTTTTGTGCATCCAGCCCTAAGTTAATAAACTATACTATCTGAATCAGTGATACTCAAACCTCAGTGGTTCAGGAGCCAAATTAGTGATCAACATTACCCATAAGAGCCACAGTAGCGTGAATTCATTGTTTCATTATGTATATATATAATTTTCACAGAAAAATGACTGACCAAGTATTCTACAATTGGTTAATAACATATTAAAAGCATCCTGATTGATTAATAACTTAGAGTGGTTAATAATTTAATCACACAGTGTTTAATATCATGCAAAGAGACATATTAAAGAACCACGTGCAGCTCCTGAACCTCAGTCTGAGTATCACTGATCTGGATGTATTATCAATAAATTACATGCTATTCTAAAGTTTTACAGATCTGCAATTTCCTAATCTTAAAAACAATATAAACTTGAATATCTCTCCATATGTGAAATGGAGATATAATACTGATCTCATTTGCAAAGCATTCAAGATCTACTGATGAAAAGCACTATGTAAGTGTTCGGTATTAATTAATTATTATTATTATACTATATACACTTTAGCAGCAAGCTGTTTATTTGCATCACGTTTATTTCTGCAAATACTCTCAATTCTAACCTGCAGCATATGCTCCTGAAATTTTAGTCCTGGATTTCCTTCAAAGAAAAACTACCAATTTTTTAATGCCTTTGAGATAGACATTAACTATGTATTACATGGAGACCAAAGGCTCATTTTGTTAGTAATCTGAGACAGATTCATACTATCTAAAAGTGAAAGGCTAATGCATTAATCTACTGCTCTGTTTGGACTCAAAATTTCCACATATTTTGTCTGGCAATTTTCCTTAAAACCCTTTAAAATTATCCATATTTAATTCAGTACCTAATATGCTGTGAGTTTATGCTTTCTTTATTCTAATGACATATTTTGAAGTGAAAACCTTTTGATTTTTGATTACTTCATCTGTTCTGCTTCCAGCCCATGCTGTGAGGACTGATAATTTATTGACTTTTCCACAATTTGTTTTTCATTTGTGATTTCAAAAATGTTATTTCAGATTCCAGAAGAAGAGATTCCCTGTGAACAAAGATTACAGATATCAGGACTATAAAATTGTGTTTTGTCTTCCTTGTTAGATACATTTGTCTATCATTAACCATTGTCTAACATACATGAAAATAAAAAGAGGGGAATGCTACATTCTAGGAAGTTAATAGATTTGGAGGATTATCTCTCTGTTCAAATTATTTGTTTCTACCATTCCCCCTTCCTCTTCACTTCTATAGAAATTCAGCACTTGCATAGTAGTCTGTAAAGTGTTGTCACAACTTTACTTACTTAATCTTCACAAAATGTCTGAAGTATCATCATCATTTGTAAGATGGGGAAAGTGACACAGGTAATTAAATAAGAATGCAAAAATGAGCCATTGGCTAAACTATGGCTCAGACTCAGGAGCTTCTGTCTCCGAGGTCTCTGTTCATTTCACTAGATAAAGCTACCTGTTCTATAGGATGAACTGTGCTTCTATAATGGAATATGAAACAAGAAACAAACATCACAGCATTCCCTCTCATTTTTGTTTCAAATCTTTTCTGGAACTGTTTGTGTGAGAACATGTGTCTTGGTGCCATCACAAAATGTTTTATTATTTTATACATCTGTTATATACCTCTAACACCTGGCAATGCTTTCCCAGCACTGGGAAGGTGCAAGGGTTCACTATTCCAACACAGAGCTTCTCCATCTGTGGCGTCATTTTGGGACCAGACCCTACCTCTGCCCCGTACTCTGATGCCTTTGGATATCTTGGAGGTCAATGTACTCGGGGAGGGATAGCTCAGTAGTTTGAGCATTGGCTTGCTAAACCCAGGGTTGTTAGTTCAATCCTTGAGGGGGCAATTTGGGGATTGGTCCTGCTTTGAGCAGGGGGGTTGGACTAGATGATCTCTTGAGGTCCCTTCCAACCCTAATAATCTATGATTCTTCCTCCCCTGAGGGCAGTAGAAACTCTCTCTTCTCCTGGGATGATCATTCAGCACTTGCTTCCCTCCTTACAAATGTCAAATCCAAATTACAGTTGCATTTAAACAAGAGACTGTTTCTTTAAGCAACAAAGAAGAAACATGAAAACAGTAAAGAAAAGAATTTACTTGTTCTCATACAGATGAGAGCTGTGCAAAGACTTATTTATATCAGCCTTAATTACATATTTAGTCCTCAAATATCAGTGCCAGCCTCTCCCTTCCTCGCTCCATCACTGTTCCTTGGAGTTCACAATGTCTTTGCATTTTCCTAAAAATTCAGTGTATCTTCCTTCCCCTCCAGGAAGTGACTGAATCTTTTATAGTGACGCCAATCTTTGTCCCATCCAAATGCCCTATATCCTTTTGTGTCTAAGGACAACACCCACAGCTTTCCAGGCCTGTTAAAGCTTAACCATTCTCCCCTCTTCCCAACTGAGATTTTTCCCCAAATTGACATTATTGAAAACTTTATGTGGCTAAGAATGGCTCTCTAGAATTGTGGTTTTGAATGGTTTATTTTTCCTTACACTATTATATGGTTTCCTCATAAATATGTCTGTGCATTAACCTTATTTTTTTCATATGTCAGCCTGCATGGGTCATTTTCTCTCATTCTTTCCCATGCTACAAAACAAAACAAAATGCGTCACACTATTTTTTGATTAAGCTAGACCCTAACATTTCAGAAATAAAGGATTGGCTATTAGTTCCCTGTGGATTCTTTGTGGTCTACCGGTAGGGAATGCGGGGTGTCTTATAAATGTTATTTGACAAAAGCTGAGGCTAGGCACCCTGCTGCTTTTAAAGAGCATGCTGAGGCAAACTGCTGTTAGGATATGCAAGACAGCAGATTTGTTTATCCGTATTTCTTCGCTCACATCCCGAACACATATGGTTGCTGTTTTTGTTTTGACTAATTTTGCCTTTTTTTAGCATGCCATAATGTGAGAAAAGTGGTTAAAATGACCTAATCTTTGTCGGAAGTTAGTACGCATGTGAAAGAGTGGAAATGCCGATAGACCTCTGACAAGAACAGTGTGAATAAGACAGTTATAGGCCTGAGCGCTGTACTGACCATGCAACCCCATTCACTTCATTGTTCACAGAGACATTTAGAAGGAACATAACATAAGGAAGCACATAACCATTCAGAGATGTAACTTTAGACTAGGACTATGTTTGGCTTCAGTGGGATTACACAGGATGATAGCTCAGCCCAGAAGCTGGCACAGTGTATGTGCGCTGCATCTATTTAATCTATTTTAGGATTTTCTGCGGTGCCTACCAGTGAACAGGCAATTAAGATTATTATTACTCTTGTTTATTATGGTAGTGTCCAAGGACCAACCCAGAACGGGGTCTCACTGTTGTAAGCACTGCACAGACACAGCAAAACACAGTCCCTGCCCCAAAGAGCTTACAACTGAAAGCCACCAGACAGTCAAAGGGCGAGGGAAGGGATGGAAACACAAGCAGAGTGAACAATATGATGGCAGCAAACATCAGGTTATTATTTTTATTATTAATAGTATTGCTCTAAGGTTCAATGATTTGTTTGGCGGAGGATTAGATAGGAGAGTATAAGATAATCAGAAAGTAAAGTGATGAATTAGGGAACATAGAAGGGAAAAGGGTGAGAGGGATGGTGCAGAGGAGAAGGCTGTAAGATAAGCAGGTGTGGAGTGAAGCTGAGGTGAAGAGATGATGAGGAAGGGAAGGGATAGTGTTGCAGCAAACAGCCAATCAGCAGAGCAGAGAAAGTCCAGTCAAAACTGTACAAAGTTCTCTGAATGGCCAAAGCTTTCTGCTTTGGCTGCTGTCTCTGGGTGGCTCCTCTCTGCAGTTTTCCCCCAAGCCCACATGGTGTGTGTGGTGGGAGCAAGGGGGCTCTCCTGTACAGTTCTGGGTCTGGGATGGTGCTGTGGGGCGTGGGCACAGGTGGGCCCCATTTTACCCAGTCTCCCTCTCTGTGCCAGAGCACCAGCCCCTTCTTTGGCTGCTTCTGTGAGCAATGACCAAGATAGTATATCTAATGGATTCATCTCCTCTCCTAGATTCTAGCCATCAGCCCTCCAGTATGTGGAATGTGTTGTGTTATAACTCATTCTCTTCCCATGTTAGTGTTTTTCTGCCTTCTGTTCCAGTGAGAAGATTTTGTTAAATAAGTGGGAAATGGATGGTGTTCTGAAGATGGCCAGGCTGTGCTTAGTCTTATCTCCTCTGGTAACTCATTCCAGAGTCGAGCTCCTTTTACAGAGTTCACTCTGTCTCTAGCTCAAACACGTATCAGCTTTTTTATTTTATTTTTTGTCTTGTCTTTTGTCAGAGGAGTGACTCTGCCTCAGAAGTTCATGGTTGGGGAGATAATCTCTGAAATAGCCAGGTCCCAAACCATTGATAGTCTTGCAGAGTAAAACCAAAGGCTTGATTTAGCAGTGAAGCCCTATGGGAGCCAAAGTAGGGTTCTGCACAGGTGTGATGTGCTCCAGGCAGCTGATACTGCTGAGAAGTTTAGCTGCTGTGTTCTGGAAAAGCTTGGTGCTTTCTTGTTGCTTCCATCTTCAGTATAGAGAATTATAGTAATCTAATCTAGAGATAAAGAATGCGTGGGCCAGTCTGGCCAGATCCTCAGTAGAGAGCAAGGACACTCTTCCTACTAAACTGCAGGTGGAAGAAGGCTGAATTGCCTGTAACCGTACCTTTGGCCAAGGTTTACCTCAAGTGTGAGGATTTTAAGGGAAATGTTGTAGGCATTAGGAATCTGCTTCCTGCTAATATTTAATAGGCAATGATATTTTAGCCATGTCTCAGCAGGTTAATATAATTCGCCGTCAGAAAGAATAAGGCTTACTTGACCTGCTTTGTCTGTAGACAGTAGGGACAGCTGCAAGAGGGCGGGAAATGCCCTCAAGTCCTTTGTCAGCTGAAAGTAACTGTTTCCAGGAGAGGGGTTTGGAGATTCCTTTGCACCTTTGCCAGAGTCTGCTCCTAAGTGATACTAAAAGGAATTTATTGAGGCTCAACAGGCTGATCCTTCCCTAGACAAGGAGAGGGATGTGGTTCAGAATAATTCTCTGGCTGGGGAAAGGAAGGGTAACTTTTTTCTAGAGAGAGGTCTGTTGTAGAGGGAGGCTCCCACAGGGAAAAAGAGGTGCCCTGGTAAGGTTTGCAACCAGGTGCTTGTGCCTGATAAGTAGGAGACAGAGTTGCTGCAGGTAGCTCATGATTGCCCATTTGCTAGACACTTGGGTATGGAGAGAACTTGTGACAGGCTTAAATAGAATATCTACTGAGACTGTAAAAAAAATTACTGTAAGAATTGTGTCTTGTGTCAAAAGCATGAGAAGTTAAAGGGACCTTGCAAGGCACCTTTTCACCCATTGCCCATCATTAGAAAGATGTTTTCCAGAGTGTCTGTAGATATTGTGGGGCTGTGACAAAGTGGGACTGTTCTTAATGTTTCCTCTGAATATTGTGTGAGTGCCTCAGTTTCTGGCCGACACTCTGTCTCCTGGCAAGTAATGGCCGGGGCCCTTCCCCCTGCAAGGGGATGCTAAAGGTGTGGGAGAACAAAGAGATCAGGTGACCTCCTGGCCCGGGAAAGAGACAAAGGCCAGAGAGGAGGGGCTGGACGGGGTTTCAGTTTGGAGCTGGCTGGGGATGGGAAGTGAGGGCAGATGGGGTTGTCTGGCTCGCTGGGCCCCAGAATGGACCCGGCTGAGGGGCCCCGTTCTCTGTAGCTACAAACTCTGTTTTAGACCGTGTTCCTGTCATCTAATAAACCTCTCTTTTACTGACTGGCTAAGAGTCACGTCTGACTGCGGAGTAGGGGTGCGTGCAAGACCCTCTGGCTTCCCCAGGACCCCACCTGGGCGGACTCGCTGTGGGAAGTGCAGGGAGGGGCATATGCTGAATGCTACAAGGTCAGGCCCAGGAAGGTGAAGCCGTGTGGGCTGACTGGCTTTGTGGGGAGCAGTTCCAGAGCATCGCCTGGGGACTGCGTGACAGGGGCCCTTACCCAAACTTTCCGGGAATGGAAGAAATATATATTGGTTGTGGTGGATTCTGCTACCAGATGGCCTGAAGCCTACAGCTCTGTCTAATATAGAAGCTGAAACTGTGGCTACTGCCCTCATTACCAGTTTTAGCAAATACGTTTTTCCCAGGGAAATCATGGCAGACCAGGGTGCAAATTTCGTGTCTGTAGTTTTAAAAATGTTATGGGAGGTGTGGAGTATGGCATATAAAGGTTGCCCCCTATCAACCAGAAACTAACGATATGGGAGAAAGATTCAGTGGGGCATTGAAGTCTATGCTAAGGCTATATAAATGTTACCTGATGAGAGAATGACTGGGATGTGTTGCTCCCTCATTTGTTATTCACCTAAAGGAGTGTACCCCAAGAGCCCTCTTTGATCTGCTTGACAGGAGACAAGTGAGAGGACCCCTAGATTTAATTCAAGGCTCTTGGGATGGTAGTAAAGAGGAGTCAGGACAGCTTGTAGGGTAGTATGTCATTTGTTTTAAAGAGAATTTAAAGGCTACAATGGACATAGTGCATCAGAACCTTGAAAGGAATCAGATGTTTCAGAAAGCTTGGTAGGACAGTCATGATGGAGAAAGACCTTTTGATATAGGTGACTTGGTGCTACTGTTGATTCCAGTGAGGAAGAGCAACGTGTAAGATTGTTGGGAGGGACCTTCTGAGGTGATAGAAAGAGTGAATGATGTTACTTATGATGTAAGGACACCTCATGGCAGGGGAGCAGTGCAAACAGTACATGCCAGTAGATTGAAAGCTTACCATGAAAGGGAGATGGCAATGAATAAGATTTGTTGTGCTGTTGATTGTGCTTTAATTGATTTGGTCAGGAAGAGTAAGGAAGATACTCCTCGGAGAGCACTGAGATTTGGGAGGGTTTGAACCCAAGGCAAAAGCAGGCGATGTTGGCCCTTTTGAAACCCCACAGGCAGGTATTTTCCAACCGGCCTGGTTTAACAAAATAGTGCATTCTATTGAAACTAAAAGGCCCCACCCTGCTCTTAGCAGAGCATACCGTGCTAAAGGAGAAAAGTAAAAACAAATTCAGGAGGAAGTGGAAAGCATACTGGATATGAGGGTGCTTAGTGTCTCCTGTTGTGATATTACCTAAAAGAGAGAAAACCATGAGATTGTTTTGTGGATTTTGGAAGGGTAAATGCCATCACCCAACCTGACCTTTACCCCTCACCCTGAATAGAGGACCTATTGGATCTTTTGGGGGGTGCAAAATTCATAAGCATTCTGGAATTGACTTGTGGGTACTGGCAAATTCCCTTAGACACTGATATCCAGGAAAAAACAAACCTTTATAATGGAATCTGGCCTATATGAGTTAAGGTTATGCCTTTTGGATTAAAAAATGAAGGCTCTAGCTACCTTTCAGAGGCTTGTCAATGAAATGCTGTGGGATTTCCAGACCTTCGAGAGGGCCTATGTAGACAACTTGTCTATTTTTAGTGACTCCTGGCAAGACCACATGAACCATGTGCGAATTGTATTGCAGAGGCCTAAAAACACCAATCTCACTGTCAAGGTGTCCAAATGCAAGATGGGGGCTGCAGAGGTACCTTATTTAGGACACTGAATGGCCAGTGGGTTAGTTCGCCCCGACCCTTTAAAAGTAGAAGCAATTTGGAGTTGACCTGCTCCACAAACCAAGAAGCAGGTCCAGTCCTTTATTGGTCTGGCCATCTATTACCAGAGGTTTGTAAAGGGATTTGGCCACATTGTGGCCCCCATAACAGACCTTACAAAAAAGGGGAAGCCATACCAGATGACAGGGACTGAGGCCTGTGAGAAAGGCTTCAAGGACATAAAAGAGGCTTTGTCTACAGAGACAGTTTTAGTCAGCCCTGACCATATGTGCCGACTTCCTCTCTACCCGGGGGGTGATCAAACCCCCTCTGCCCCAGGCCCCGCCCCCTAAGCCCCACCCCTGCTCAGCACCACCTCCTCCCCACCCCCTCCCCCGAGCTCACCCTGTTCCTGCTCTTGCCCTCCCTCCCAGAGCCTCCTGCATGTCACAGAACAGCTGATCGTGGTGGGTGGAAGGTGCTAGGAGGCAGGGGGAGGAGTTGATCGTGGGAACGCCAGCAGATGGGAGGCACTGTGGGGAAGTTGGGGGAGCTGATTGGCAGTGGGTGCTAAGCACCTGCTAATTTATTCCATGGGTGCTCCAGCCCTGGAGCACCCATGGAGTCGGCACTTGTGGCCCTGACTTCAGCAAACCATTTGTGCTGGTCACTGATACTTCTAACACTGGGCTATGGGCAGTGCTAATGCAATATAGGGTGGGGGACAGGAGGCACTCCATTGCCTTCTTGAGTAAAAAACAGATCACCACAGAACAGAACTATGCTGTCATTAAGCCACAGTTTGGGCTGTTAAGCAACTGAAGCCCTAGCTGTATAATAAAAAAATAAGGTCTTAACAGACCACTCCCTGCTAATATGGTTGCAAAGAGCTACCAATTCCAGACTATTACGCCGGAGCCTAGCTCTGCAGGAGTATGACATGGAAATAATCCATATCCAGGGGAAAGAAAATGTAGTGGAAGATGCCTTATCAAAAATAGGCAGGCCCTGAGGCATATTCAGGAGCACTGGGGATACCCCTTCCGACACCAGGTACCAGCTCTTGCCAAGGCCCCTAGGTCTCAGCTGAACACTGACAATAGCTGGAACCAGTCTGGTTCACCTGTGTGATAGGATTGTTAAAACAGGTATTAGAGTTATAAAAATGTGTTTCACGTTTAGACTTTATGAAATGCTTGTAAATTGCTGCATGCATTAACCTCACTTATAATATTGGTATCCCATGTTATAAGGTAATATTGAAGTGTTTGCTCTGTAACTGTAAATCACAAGACAGGAGAAAAGCATTAACAACTGTGAAATACTAGTAGCCAATAGGAAGTGTTATCTCCTGTCCAACAAAAGAAGGCCCATCAGCACCAGACAAACTATGGGGGAACATCAGAAGAAAAAGACTTTGTTAATTGCTCCCCTCTGCCCGCCCCCATGGAGAGGAGACGTGCAACTGATTTCTCCCAACAACTGAATTTGCAACTCAAAGCACAAGCAGGGAAGGAATAAAAAGCCCTAACAAGAGGGAACTGTATCTTTTATGCCACTTGGACTCCGAGGGGCAAGGATTACTAAGCATAAGCAAAAGATCCCCAGTGCTTGGTCTGGGTTAGCCTTAAAGGGTTTATAGAACTTGCTTATTATAGAAGCTTCTATTACCTTTTGAAATGTAAGACTAACTCATTTGTGTGGATATATATTTACCTGCTTTAACCCTGTAAATAACTCCCTTATTTCCTTTCCCTAGTTAATAAATCTATAGGATTGGCTACAAGTATTGTCTTTGGTGCAAGATCTAAGGTGCAATTGACCTGGGGTAAGTGACTGGTCCTTTGTGTTAGAGCTCGCAGAGCTGGTACCTGGGACTCTGATGCCTCTGCACTGCCACAGAAGACTCTGGGAATCTTTTATTTATGCTTAGTAATCCTTGCCCCTCGGAGTCCAAGTGGCATAAAAGATACAGTTCCCTGTGAGGCTGGGCTTGGCAGGAATTACTGCCCTGCAGGACCTGTGTGGCAAGCCTGCAACCCTCCTGCTTTGCAGATACCAGCACTTAAACTAGGAAGCCATGAAGGGGAGCTGTGTGAGCAACAACGCAGATTGCCTGCCTGCCTCTGTTCCAGACCCTGCTTATGATGATAGACCTTAGACTCCAGCTTCTGATCCTGGTTTGTCCTTGACTTTGCTATTTGATTGCTGTCTGTAACCTGGTGCACAACCCCAGTCTCCTGGTAACCTGATCCTACCTGCCTCCTGACGCCTGACTCTCAGTTTATCCTCTCACCTGTCTCTGACTCTGACCTCCCAGTACCTGACTCGGCTTGACTCCTGCTCTGACCCCCCTCATCCCAGTCACAATACGTTAGGACTGGGAATAACCTGAACATTGTTGTGATTTTTGATGTAGGGCACCATCTATCACAAAGGCAAACTTGCCTGGGTGGCAAAATGGAGCAGAGTACTCAGCAGGACTGGCTGTGACTCCATAGTTAGATTTCATCAACCAAATACCAAGTGTAAACTCCTCAGTTACTGTAACAGCCTAAGTATAGAACTCACAGCCATTTTGGAGTTTATGCTCTGGTTCTTCACAGTCTGCCCTGAGGTTGGTACTCATGCTTTTGAGCCACTGCAGAGCAGCTTGTCAGTGTCTAGCCGGAGATGTTAGGAGTAACAAGAAGGGTTTCTTCAGGTATGTTAGCAACAAGAAGAAAGTCAAGGAAAGTGTGGGCCCCTTGCTGAATGAGGGAGGGAACCTAGTGACAGAGGATGTGGAGAAAGCTAGTGTACTCAATGCTTTTTTTGCCTCTATCTTCACAGACAAGGTCAGCTCCCAGACAGCTGCACTCTGCAGCACAGTATGGGGAGGAGGTGACCAGCTCTCTGTGGAGAAAGAAGTAGTTCGGGACTATTTAGAAAAGCTGGACGAGCACAAGTCCATGGGGCCGGATGCGCTGCATCTGAGGGTGCTAAAGGAGTTGGCCGATGAGATTGCAGAGCCATTGGCCATTATCTTTGAAAAATCATGGTGATCGGGGGAGGTCCCGGATGACTGGAAAAAAGCTAATGTAGTGCCCATCTTTAAAAAAGGGAAGAAGGAAGATCCAGGGAACTACAGGCCAGTCAGTCTCACCTCAGTCTCTGGAAAAATCATGGAACAGGTCCTCAAGGAATCAATTCTGAACCACTTAAAGGAGGGGAAAGTGATCAGGAACAGTCAGCATGGATTCACCAAGGGCAAGTCATGCCTGACTAACCTAATTGCCTTCTATGATGAGATAACCGGCTCTGTGGATGAGGGGAAAGCAGTGGATGTGCTATTTCTGGACTTTAGCAAAGCTTTTGATACAGTCTCCCACAGTATTCTTGCCAGCAAGTTAAAGAAGTATGGGCTGGATGAATGGACGGTAAGGTGGATAGAAAACTGGCTAGATGGTTGGGCTCAACGGGTAGTGATCAATGGTTCCATGTCTAGTTGGCAGCTGGTATCAAGTGGAGTGCCCCAAGGATCAGTGCTGGGGCCGGTTTTGTTCAATATCTTCATTAACGATCTGGAGGATGGTGTGGACTGCACCCTTAGCAAATTTGCAGATGACACTAAACTGGGAGGAGTGGTTGATACCTGGAGGGTAGGGATAGGATACAGAGGGACCTAGACAAATTAGAGGATTGGGCCAAAAGAAATCTGATGAGGTTCAATAAGGACAAGTGCAGAGTCCTGCACTTAGGACGGAAGAATCCCATGCACTGCTACAGACTAGGGACTGAATAGCTGGGCAGCAGTTCTGCAGAAAAGGACCTAGGGGTTATGGTGGACGAAAAGCTGAATATGAGTCAACAGTGTGCCCTTGTTGCCAAGAAGGCTAATGGCATTTTGGGTTGTATAAGTAGGGGCATTTCCAGCAGATCGAGGGACGTGATCATTCCCCTCTATTCAGCACTGGTGAGGCCTCATTTGGAGTACTGTGTCCAGTTTTGGGCCCCACACTACAAGAAGGATGTGGATAAATTGGAGAGAGTCCAGCGGAGGGCAACAAAAATGATTAGGGGGCTGGAGCACATGACTTATGAGGAGAGGCTGAGGGAAGTGGGATTGTTTAGCCTGCAGAAGAGAAGAATGAGGGGGGATTTGATAGCTGCTTTCAACTACCTGAAAGGGGGTTCCAAAGAGGATGGATCTAGACTGTTCTCAGTGGTAGCAGATGACAGAACAAGGAGTAATGGTCTCAAGTTGCAGAGGGGGAGGTTTAGGTTGGACATTAGGAAAAACTTTTTCACTAGTAGGGTGGTGAAGAACTGGAATGGGTTACCTAGAGAGGTGGTAGAATCTCCTTCCTTAGAGGTTTTTAAGGTCAGGCTTGACAAAGCCCTGGCTGGGATGATTTAGTTGGGTTTGGTCCTGCTTTGAGCAGGGGGTTGGACTAGATGACCTCCTGAGGTCCCTTCCAACCCTGAGATTCTATGGTTCTATGGTCTTTTGAAAATGAAATGTAGGGTTGATTGTTGACAATGGAGCCTATAGCACCTCACATTTTCACCCAGGGTTGTTATGTAGACATTGAAGAGAAGCGGGTGGGATGGATCTTTGAGGGTCTCTGTATGTGAAAGCAGAGGAGCAATTACCCATCACCACTTTCTGAGTCCTCTCCTATCTATCAGTCAGTTTACCTGTCTCCTTGGACATTCATCATGATAGTATCTGAGTGCCTCAAATATCAGTGGATTTATTGCCATTTACAGGTGAAGGACTGAGGCACAGAGTTTGTGACTTGCCCCAAATCACATAGAGAGTCTGTGGAAAATCTTGCAAGTGAAAACAGTTCTCCTGAGTTCTAGTCCAGCATCTTAACCATTCGACCACCCGAAGAGCAATCTTTGAAGCTATTTATAGCTGTCTAATCCTAATTGGTTCAGTAGCACCTTGGCCCTGATTTGGGAAACAGTTGAACATGTGTTTAAATTCCATTGAAGCCAATTGGATTTCAGGACACACTTCAGTACTTTCCTACATTGGAGTCCTTGTGACTGTCAGTGTGAAAGCTATGGAGTGGTCAAATATTAACACTGCTGAGGTTTGACTTTTATTGATAGTCATAAGGAGGTCCTCCATTAATTCTACTAGGGACATCTCCCTGCCACAACCTAGTCTAAATCCTGACTATAATGGGTCCAAGAATTCAGCAGATACTCGGTCTCATGGGATTTTGGTTTTAACCACATTTTTTATCTTGCTTTTTACACTGCGTAGTTCAATCCACCTCTTTACCTCAAGACTTTCCAAGTATTCCAGTTGAGGAGAGAACTGTTTTCAATGCAACACTAGCTTGATCCTGCAAGGTCCTGGGTACTCCTGTGAGATGCTGGGCATCTTCAGGAAAGGGTTGCACTCAATGAAGATTTGGCAAAATGAAACGCAATGGGCTAAAACATGTGCTTTCTGTAAGTCTATTCAAGCCTGAGAGTTATATCAGGAATGAACATAGCCTGCTGACCCTGTGTCCATTAGGGAAGATGACCTGAGGTTTGAGATCCTTAGATTAAAGGTGCTTTACAGAAGACCAAACTATAAAGCACATAATCAAATGCATTCCCAGTATGATAGACAAGCTGTATGCAGTGACCGTTTCATCCACCCCTGAAATTCAGAAGGAAGAAAAGAAATCAGAAGGAGAAGAGTATGGAATGACAAAAATGATCAGAGAAAAGTAGTGTTTCTAACTAAACCATTGTTTCCACTGACTAACCTTCTCAGGGACATATGTGGTCCTGAATTCATGACATAGTTCTCATTGATATCAGCAAGAGTTCTACATGTGGATATGTCACGATGAGCCACAGAATTTTCCAAATTATCACTGAACGTGTGTTCAATACCTACATGAATATCCTAAGACAGGGGTAGGCAACCTACGGCATGTGTGCCGAAGGCGGCACGCAAGCTGATTTTCAGTGGCACTCACACTGCCTGGGTCCTGGCCACCGGTCCGGGGGGCTCTGCATTTTAATTTAATTTTAAAATGAAGCTTCTTAAACATTTATAAAACCTTATTTACTTTACATACAACAACAGTTTAGTTATATATTATAGACTTATAGAAAGAGACCTTCTAAAAATATTAACATGTATTACTGGCACACGGAACCTTAAATTGGAGTGAATAAATGAAGACTCGGCACACCACTTCTGAAAGGTTGCTGACCCCTGTCCTAAGAGATGTATAAATTGGGAGTGCCATTTGCACTACTGTAGTTAACTCTGAGTTTCTATTGCTATTGTTTTCATCACTTACTTTACATTTCCTTCCCTCTTGGATGGGTTGGCAAACCCTTAATATTGCTTTAATTTGTTTTAGTTGACTCTTATTTAAGGACAAATACTAATTTTGAAGTGAATGTCTGAGCTATTGTTTTCAGTCTCTTCTGTGTCCTTGGCTAACACTTCCTATTATTTAAACAGCTAATCAGCCTTATTTTATGAGGTGTAAATGTGTTTCCATTCTTCCACTGGCAAACACTAATCTCTAAACTTCAGTAGTATTTGGCCTGCTACTTGTGCATAGAGCTCAGTGGCTTTTTTCAAGGTGAAATCACAAGCAATATGTCTAGTTATATTTCTGTTATTACTAGGGATGTCAAGCAATTAAAAAAATTAATTGCATGACTAAAAAAATTTATTGCACTATTAATCGTGCTGTTAAACAACAATAGAATACCATTTATTTTAAATATTTTTGGATTTTTACTACATTTTCAAATATATTAATTTCAATTACAACACAGAATAAGAAGTGTACAGTGCTCACTTTATATTTATTTTTTATTGCAAATATTTGTACTGTAAAAACAACAATTTTTTTTCAATTCACCTCATACAAGTAGTGTAGTGCAATATCTTTATCATGAAAGTTGAACTTACGAATGTAGAATTATATACAAAAAAAACCTGCATTCAGAAATAAAACAAAGTAAAATTTTAGAGCCTACAAGTCCACTCAGTCCTACTTCTTGGTCAGCCAATGAGTCACACACAGGGCTGCCCAGAGGGGGGGGCAAGTGGGGCAATTTGCCCCAGGCCCTGGGCCCCGCAGGGGCCCCCATGAGAATTCTCTGGCCCCGCTCCCGCCTTCCCCCATCCCCCGGCGCCTCAATGCGCAGCATACAGGAGCAGCCCTGGACAGAGCTAAAGTGGCGTGGCTCGGGTGAGGCCTGAGCTCCTCCCACTCAGAGCCACATGATAAGGGGGCAGGGCTGCGAGCTCCAGTCCCGCCGGAGCCAGGCCACTGCAGCGCTGTCCAGGGGCCAGGGCAGCTCCTCGACGCGGCACGCTGAGGCTCTGAGAGAGTGGAGAGGCAGCGGTAACTCAGGAGCGGCCCTGGACTGAGCTAAAGCGGTGTGGCTTGGGCAGGGCCTGAGCTCCTTCCCCCTCGGAGCCACGTGGTAAGAGGGAGGGGCTGCGAGCTCCGGCCCAGGCGGCAGGAACTTAGGCCCCGCTGGAGTCAGGCTGCTGCAGTGCTGTCGAGGGCTGCTCCTGGAGAGGGGGAAGGCGGGCAGTGGTGAGCTGCAGCCGGTTCACACCGGTTTGCGAGAACCGGTTGTTAAATTTAGAAGCCCCTTTAGAACCGGTTGTTCCTGGAGGAACAACTAGTTCCAAAAGGGCTTTTAAATTTAACAAAAGCTCTAGCAGCTCCCTACCATTCCCCCGGCCCCAGCTCACCTTCCTCCGCCTCTGCCTCCTCTTCGGAAGCTCCTCCGGCTTCTCCTCCCCCTCCCTAGCTTCCCGCGAATCAGCTGTTGGCGCGGGAAGCCTGGGAGGGCTGAGAAGGCTTCCACCAGGTGAGCTGGGGCCAGGGGGTAGGGGCGCCAGTGGGAGGAGGGCTCCAGGCGCCGTGCCGCCCGGCAAGGTCGCGGCCGGACGGTGCGGTTCCTGCCCCCGGGGTCCAGCTGCGACCTCGCCAGGCAGCGTGGCGCGGCTCCTGCCCGGCCCCCGAGTCCGGCGGGGCGGCGCGGCTCCTGGGTCCGGTGGGGTGGCGGGGCTCCTGCCCGGCCCTTGGGTCCGGGCCCGGCGGGGCGGCGGGGCTCCTGGGCCTGGCCCCCTGGTCCGGCCAGGCAGTGCAGCTCCTGCCCGGCCCCCTGGTCCGGCACCGACATCGGCTGGGTGGCTCCGGTCCCAGCCCCAGCCCAGCTCGGCCCCCACCACCAGGCAGCATGGTAAGGGGGCAGGGAGCGGGTGTTGGAAGAGGGCAGGGGAGTTGGGGGGGTGGATTAGTGTTGGAGCGGTCAGAGGGCAGGGAACAGGGGGATTGAACGGGGGCAGTCAGAAAGGAGCAGGGGTTGGATGGGGCGGTGGGGGGCTGTTCGGGGTAGGGATTCCAGGGTCAGTCTGGGGACTGAGAGAAGGGGTGGTTGGTTGGGGTGTAGGAGTCCCGGGGTGCCATCAGGAAAGAGAGAAGGGGTTGGATGGGGTGGGAAGGGGCAGTCAGGGGACAGGGAAGGGGGGTGGATAGGGCACGGGTCCGGGGTGGGGGCTGTCAAGGAACGTGGGGAGGTTGGATGGGGCAGGAGTCCCGGGGGGGAGGCATGACCCCCTCATGGGGTGAGGAGGAGGGAACTGGTTGTTAATATTTTGGCAGCTCATCACTGAAGGCAGGGGTAAGCAGCATGGCAGGGGGCTGGGGATGGGGAGGGGCGTTGGATAAGGGGCAGGGAGTCCCGGGGCCAGTCAGGGGACATGGAGGGGACAGAGGTTCGGGGGGGGTCAGTCAGGGGATGAGGAAGGGGGTTGGATGTGGGCATTCCGGGGTCTGTCAGGATACTGGGGTGGGGCGGTGGATAGGGGTCGGGGCAGTCAGGGGACAGAGAATGGGGGATTTGTGGGGTGGGGTCCTGGGGTGGTGGTTGGGGAGGGGCTTTTGGGGGGGCAGTGAGGGGACAAGGAGCAAGATGGGTTGGGGATTCTGAGGGGGGGCGGGCAGTTGCGGGGCAGGAAGTGGATGGAGGTCAGATAGGGGGCAGGGCCAGGCTGTTTAGGAGGCACAGCCTTCCCTACCCTAAAGCTCATTCAGCAGTTTGAGGCTTGCAGGCAGCTATTTAACAAAAAAGCCAAGCTGTTATCTTTTCCATGGGGGAGGGATCACATGAGAAGAGCAATATCCTACACCATCTACCTCCTTCCTAACCCTACCAAGGGAGAACCCCCTCCCCTGCATTCCCCAAGGCTCCAGAGGAGTTAATTCAGTGGTTCTCAAACTTTTGTACTGGTGACCCCTTTCACATAGCAAATCTCTGAGTGTGACCCCCCCTTATAAATTAAAAACACTTTTTTTTATATATATTTCACACTATTATAAATGCTGGAGGCAAAGTGGGGTTTGAGATAGAGGCTGACAGCTCGTGACCCCCAGTAATAACCTTGTGACCCCCTGAAGGGTCCTGACACCCAGTTTGAGAACCCCTCGGTTAATTTAATTTTAACACCCTGTGTCCATTCACATGCATGTGCTATATTGAGCATTTCAGTTTTCACAACATAGGCTCATTTCAGATTCTGGAAAAAGCTCAAATGCTCAGTTCGTGGAGTATGTACATAGTCTATACTAAAGACAAACCCACAGTAACCATCTCCAGTTTGTGAGGGACCCTGTGGAGCCATTCTCTAGGAAACAGATACATTCATGGAGGTTAAGTCCTTTAATGGCTATTAGCCAGGGTGGGTAAGGAATGGTGTCCCCTAGCCTCTGTTTGTCAGAGGCTGGAGATAGATGGCAGGAGAGAGATCACTTGATCATTACCTGTTAGGTTCACTCCCTCTGGGGCACTTGGCATTGGCTACTGTCGGTAGACAGGATACTGGGCTGGATGGACCTTTGGTCTGACCCTGTATGGCCATTGTTATGTTCTAAGCTAAATAAACCCAAAGTTATGGAGACAGATATGAGTTAAGGAAGCCAGCAGAGTATCAGATACCTGGAAAAATCTGACTGGATGGGCTCAGGCATTTGGTCACAAGCTGAGGTGGTTCAAAAGTTTAGGATTTTTTTTTTAAAGCAGAATTTTTTTTTATTGTTTTTTTAAACAAACACAGCAAGCAGCAAATATTTGGCCACACACTTCTGAAACCCCAAACCATGTTCAGGTTTTGGCAAACTAATTTCAGCTTTTCAATTAAGAAAACCACAACAAATTTCGAAGGAAAGCAGACATTGTCCGTGATTTTTTTCTGCTTTTTAAAAACCCCTAGTTTTCGATCCAAAAAAGTTTTGATGGAAAATATTTGTCCAACCCTTTTAATGAGCTTTAGTGCCTTTTAGCACTAGCTGATGCTGAGAACCAGTGATACCTTATAAAGAAGTTCTCAAAACTGGGTTTGTGTTGAGATGTAGAAGGTTTTCATAGAATCGGAAGGGACCTCAGGAGGTCATCTAGTCCAACCCCCTGCTCAAAGCAGGACCAATCCCCAGACAGATTTTTGTTCCAGATCCCTAAATGGCCCCCTCAAGGATTGAACTCACAACCCTGGGTTTAGCAGGCTAATGCTCAAACCACTGAACTATCCCTCCTCCCATGGCTGCCTGGGGGGTGGGCAAGTGGAGCAATTTGCCTCGGGCCCCGCAGGGGCCCCCACAAGAATATAGTATTCTATAGTATTGCAACTTTTTTTTATGGAAGGGGCCCCTGAAATTGCTTTGCCCCAGGCCCCCTGGATCCTCTGGGCTGGCCTGGACTCACACAAACAAGGTTGGTTACAATTTGCAGGAGATAATGCTGCCTGCTTCTTGTTTACAATGTCACCTGAAAATGAGAACAGGGTGTTCACATGGCACTGTTGTAGTTGGCGTTGCAAGATATTTATGTGCCAGATGCACAAAAGATTCATATGTCCCTTCATGCTTCAGCCACCATTCCAGAGGACATGCTTCCATGTTGATTATGGGTTCTGCTTGATAATGATCCAAAGCAATGTGGACTGACGTGTTCATTTTCATCTGAGTTAGATGCCACCGGCAGAAGGTTCATTTTCTTTTTTGGTGGTTTGGGTTCTGTAGTTTCCGCATCAGAGTGTTGCTCTTTTAAGACTTCTGAAAGCATGCGCCACACCTCGTTCCTCTCAGATTTTGGAAGGCATTTCAGATTCTTAAACCTTGGGTCAAGTGCTGTAGCTATTTTTAGAAATCTCACAGCGGTACCTTCTTTGCGTTTTGTCAAATCTGGTGTGAAAGTGTTCTTAAAATGAACAGATGCTAGGTCATTATCCAACACTGCTATAACATGAAATATATGCAGAATGCAGGTAAAAGAGAGCAGGAGACATACAGTTCTCCCCCCAAGGAGTACAGTCACAAATTTAATTGATGCATTTTTTTTTAATGAGCATTATCAGCATGGAAGCATGTCCTCTGCAATGGTGGTCGAAGCATGGAAGAGGCATATGAATGTTTAGCATATCTGGCATGTAAATACCTTGCAATGCCAGCTACAAAAGTGACATGCGAATGCCTGTTCTCACTTTCAAGTGACATTGTAAATAAGAAACAGGCAGCAGTATCTCTCATCAATGTAAACAAACGTGTTTGTCGTGCCAATTGGCAAAATAAGACATAGGACTGAGTGGACTTGTGGGCTCTAAAGTTTTACACTGTTTTGTTTGAGTGCAGTTATGTAACCAAAAAAAATAAAAATAAATCTCCATTTGTAAGTTTCACTTTCATAATAAAGAGATTGCACTTCAATACTTGTATGAGGTGAATTGAAAAAATACTATTTCTTTTATCATTTTTAAAAAATATTATAAAGTGAGCACTGTGTACTTTGTATTCTGTGTTGTAATTGAAGTCAATATTGAAAATATAGAAAAACATCAAAAAATTTTAATAAAATTCAATTGGTATTCTATTATAAGTACAATTAATCACAATTAATTTTTTTAAGTTAATCGTGTAAGTTAATTGTGATTAATTGACAGCCCTAATTATTACTAAAAACTCCACTGTGCTACTAGGTGACAGTCCTGTTGGCATTTTCAATAATTTAGGGGGTTATATCCAGCCATTTTAAACTATACCAGGCTGAAACTTGGGCTACAATTTTTCAGGCCAGATGAAGTTCTAAATTAAAAAATAATAAAAAAAATAACCCACCACCTCACAAAAGTGGCAGGTTGCCATACCTCACCCTGCAAGCTACTAAATTTAAGTGGTTTAATTTCTGGCTCTCCCAGTTCTGATGATAGTTTGTGTGTCAGATTGCATCCAATAGGAGTTATGCAATTTGGCCCTTTTGTTTAGTATTTAAAAAAAAACAACAAAAAAACTTTGGTCTGGGGGAGAGGGCAGGAGGTAGAGGCTTGCTTGTTTTTTTTAGTGTACTCCATTGACATTGTCCTTGTACCATGTCCATGGAAGTGCCTCATAATATTATTCAGCAACAATGCTGGCTGAAATTTCACTAGAGAGACAAAGTGGGTGAGGTAATCTCATATTGCAGCAGCTTCTGTTGGTGAGAGAGACAAGCTTTCAAGCATCCACAGAGCTGGAGAAGAGCTCTGTGTACAGTCAGAAGCTTGTCTCTCTCATCAACAGAAGCTGGTGCAATATGAGTTTACCTCACCCGCCTTGTGTCTCTAGTGTTCTCGGACCTGCATTGTCACAACAACACTGCAAACAACAATGAAATTTCACTTCACTTTTTAAAGAGTTTGGTGTATGGCTCATGAACGCCTAATGGAGCTTTTCTTAAGTTATTCATCCACCCCCGTCTTCCTGGACTAATCTCATTGTTGCTGAAAGGAAAATGTGAAAGATTGTTATTCATAGTTTCGAAGTCTGATGCTTAGGTCATATAGAGATGCATTAAATAACTTAGATTGTTCAAAGCAGAAGTGAAAGAGACTAACATATACCCTGGCAATAAATCTTTCATCTAAAGAAACTATAAGGGATTGATAAGAATCATAGAATATCAGGGTTGGAAGAACCTCAGGACGTCATCTAGTCCAACCCCCTGCTCAAAGCAGGACCAATCCCCAACTAAATCATCCCAGCCAGGGCTTTGTCAAGCCTGACCTTGAAAACCTCTAAGGAAGGAGATTCTACCACCTCCCTAAGTAACCCATTCCAGTGCTTCACCACCCTCCTAGTGAAAAAGTTTTTCCTAATATCCAACTTAAACCTTCCCCACTGCAACTTGAGACCATTACTCCTTGTTCTGTCATCTGCTACCACTGAGAACAGTCTAGATTCATCCTCTTTGGAACTCCCTTTCAGGTAGTTGAAAGCAGCTATCAAATCCCCCCTCATTCTTCTCTTCTGCAGACTAAACAATCCCAGTTCCCTCAGCCTCTCCTCATAAGTCATTTGCCCCAGCCCCCTAATTTGTTGCCCTCCGCTGGACTCTTTCCAATTTTTCCACATCCTTCTTGTAGTGTGGGGCCTAAAACTGGGGACAGTACTCCAGATGAGGCCTCACCAATGCAGAATAAAGAGGAATGATCACGTCCCTCAATCTGCTGGCAATGCCCCTACTTATACAGCCCAAAATGCCATTAGCCTTCTTGTCAACAAGGGCACTGATTTGCACTGGGATCTGATTTGGATATGGATAGAGATCTCTTTAATGTTTTTAATGAAGCAAACACTAATGGGAATTGTGTGATCATGGGAGACTAACTTCCCAGATATAGACTGGAGAACAAGTGCTAGTAATAATAATAGGGCTCAGATTTTTCTGGATGCAATAGCTGATTGATTCCTTCACCAAGTAGTTGAAGAACCAACAAGAGGGGATGCCATTTTAGATTTGGTTTTGGTGAGTAGTGAGGACCTCATAGAAGAAATGGTTGTAGGGGATAACCTTGGTTCGAGTGATCATGAGCTAATTCAGTTCAAACTAGATGGAAGGATAAACAAAAATATATCTGTGACTAGGGTTTTTTTATTTCAAAAGGGCTAACTTTAAAGAATTAAATAAATTAGGTAGGGAAGTGGATTGGACTGAAGAACTTGTGGATCTAAAGGTGGAAGAGGCCTGGAATTGCTTCAAGTCAAAGTTGCAGAAACTATCAGAAGCCTGCATCCGAAGAAAGAGGAAAAAATTCATAGGCAGACATTGTAGACCAAGCTGGATGAGCAAGCATCTCAGAGAGGTGATTACGAAAAAGCAGAAAGCCTACAAGGAGTGGAAGATGAGAGGGATTAGCAAGGAAAGCTACCTTATTGAGGTCAGAACATGTAGGGATAAAGTGAGAAAGGCCAAAAGCCGTGTAGAGTTGGACCTTGCAAAGGAAATCAAAACCAATAGTAAAAGGTTCTATAGCCATATAAATAAGAAGAAAACAAAGAAAGAAGTAGTGAGACCGCTAAACACTGAGGATGGAGTAGAGGTTAAGGATAATCTAGGAATGGCCCAATTTCTAAACAAATACTTTGCCTCAGTCTTTAACGAGGCTAATGAGGAGCTTAGGGAAAATGGTAGGATGACAAATGGGAATGAGGATATGGAGGTAGATATTACCACATCCGAGGTAGAAGCCAAACTCGAACAGCTTAATGGGATGAAATCAGAGGGCCTAGATAATCTTCATCCATGAATATTAAAGGAACTGGTACATGAAATTGCAAGTCCATTAGCAAGAATTTTTAATGAATCAGTAAACTCGGGGGTTGTACCATATGACTGGAGAATTGCTAACATAGTTCCTATTTTTAAGAAAGGGAAAAAACGTGATCCGAGTAACTATAGGCCTGTTAGTGTGACATCTGTAGTATGCAAGGTCTTGGAAAAAATTTTGAAGGAGAAAGTAGTTAAGGACATTGAGGTCAATGGTAATTGGGACAAAATACAACATGATTTTACAAAAGGTAGATTGTACCAAACCAACCTGATCTCCTCTTTGAGAAGCAGCAAAGAATCCTGTGGCACCTTATAGACTAACAGACGTTTTGCAGCATGAGCTTTCGTGGGTGAATACCCACTTCTTCGGATGCAAGCAGTGGCTTGCATCTTTGAGAAGGTAACAGATTTTTTAGACAAAGGAAACACAGTGGATCTAATTTACCTCGATTTCAGTAAGGTATTTGATACAGTTCCACATGGGGAATTATTAGTTAAATTGGAAAAGATGGGGATCAATATGAAAATTGAAAGGTGGATAAGGAAATGGTTAAAGGGGAGACTACAACGGGTCATACTGAAAGTGAACTGTCAGGCTGGAAGGAGGTTACTAGTGGAGTTCCTCAGGGATCGGTTTTGGGACCAATCTTATTTAATCTTTTTATTACTGATCTTGGCACAAAAAGTGGGAATGTGCTAATAAAGTTTGCGGATTACACAAAGCTGGGAGATATTGCTAACACAGAGAAGGACCGGGATATCATACAGAAAGATCTGGATGACCTTGTAAACTGGAGTAATAGTAATAGGATGAAATTTAATACTGAAAAGTGCAAGGTCATGCATTTAGGGATTAATAACAATAATTTTGGTTATAAATTGGGGACATATCAGTTGGAAGTAAGAGAGGAGGATGATTTTGGAGTATTGGTTGATAACAGGATGACTATGAGCTGCCAGTGTGATATGGCCGTTAAAAAAAGCTAATGCGGTTTTAGGATCAGGCGAGGTATTTCCAGTAAAGATAAGGAGGTAGTACCATTATACAAGGCACTGGTGAGACCTCATCTGGAATACTGTGTGCAGTTCTGGTCTCCCATGTTAAGAAGGATGAATTCAAACTGGAACAGGTACAGAAAGTCTACTAGGATGATCCAAGGAATGGAAAACCTGTCATATGAAAGGAGACTCAAAGAGCTTGGCTTGTTTAGCCTAACCAAAAGAAGGCTGAGGGGAGATATGATTGCTCTTTATAAATATATCAGAGGGATAAATACCAGGGAGGGAGAGGAATTATTTAAGCTCAGTACAAATGTGGACACAAGAACAAATGGATATAAACTAGACATTAGGAAGTTTAGACTTGAAATTAGACGAAGGTTTCTAACCATTAGAGGAGTGAAGTTCTGGAACAGCCTTCCAAGGGGAGTAGTGGGGGCAAAAGACATATATAGCTTCAAGACTAAGCTTGATAAGTTTATGGAGGGGATGTGTAGACGTCCAGACTCACCCCTGCGGCACCTCCTGCTAGTCGTTCTCGGGAATTAGCTCAATCCAGCCCGGAGAACCCTCTGCAGGCCGGTGATCCGCCTGTCCTCTACTGGCCCCGTGTCCCTCTCAGGACCCTGGTGCCCCTTTAACTGGGTCTCCCCCTCCCAGGGGAACCCCCACCCCACTATCCCCACTTTGCCTCAGTATTGGCTACTGCCCAGTCTCCATCTAGCCCCTGTTCACTGGGGCAGACCGCAGTATCAGCCACTCATTATAGGCAAAGGGGTTTGGACCTGCTGCCTTTGCCTACCCCTTGGGCTGCCCCCTGCAACCCACAGTACTTCTTGGCCTAATGCTAGGCCGCAGCCTGGGGCTTTCCAGGCAGGAGCTCCCCAGCTCCTCTGCTTTTCCCCAGCCCTGCTCCACCCTAGGTACCTTGTCTCTGGCTTCTAAGCAGTCAGGCCCTTCTCCCTGTACAGGCAGAGGAAGACTATCTGGGCTTCTGGCTCACAGCCTCTTTACAGGGCCAGCTGGGCTCTGATTGGGGCATGGCCCAGCTGCAGCTGCTTCCCCCAATCAACCCAGCTCTTTCCTTCCACAGCCCAGCCCTCTGCAGGGCTGGCTCTAACCCTTCCCAGGCAGGAGCAGGTGACCACCCTGCTACAGGATGGTATGATGAATTAATTGCCAAAATTAGGCTATCCCATCTTTGATTATTAGCAGGTAAATACACCCTATGGTCTGTGATGGGATGTTAGATGGGGTGGGATTTGAGTTACTACAGAGAATTCTTTCCTAGGTGCTGGCTGGTGAGTCTTGCCCACATGCTCAGGGTTTAACTGATCGCCATATTTGGGGTCGGGAAGGAATTTTCCTCCAGGGCAGATTGGCAGAGGCCCTGGCGGGGGTTTGCCTTCCTTTGCAGTGTGGGGCACTGGACACTGGCTGGAGGAGTCTCTTCACCTTGAAGTCTTTAAACCACAATTTGAGGACTTCAATAACTCAGGCATAGGTTAGGGGTTTGTTCCAGGAGTGGGTGAGTGAGATTCTGTGGCCTGCATTGTGCAGGAGGTCAGACTAGATGACCATAATGGTCCCTTCTGACCTTAAGTCTATGAATCTATGAATCTATGACTCATATCCAGCTTCTCGTCCACTGTAACCCCTAGGTCCTTTTCTGCAGAACTGCTGCCTAGCCATTTGGTCCCTAGTCTGTAGTAGTGTATGGGATTCTGCCATCCTAAGTGCATAACTCTGCATTTGTCCTTGTTGAACCTCATCAGATTTCTTTTGGCCCAATCCTCTAATTTGTCTAGGTCCCTCTGTATTCTATTCCTACCCTCCAGCATACCTCCAGCTACCACTCCTCTCAGTTTAGTGTCATCTGCAAACTTGCTGAGGGTGCAGTCCACGCCATCCTCCAGGTCATTAATGAAGATATTGAACAAAACCGGCCCCAGGACTGACCCTTGGGGCACTCCGCTTGATACCGGCTGCCAGCTAGACATGGAGCCATTGATCACGACCCGTTGAGCCCGACGATTTAGCCAGCTTTCTATCCACCTTACCGTCCATTCATCCAGCCCATACTTCTTTAACTTGCAGTCAAGAATACTGTGGGATAAGATAATACTATACTTTGAAACTTTAATACTTTGGTCTGGGAGTTTGTATGTAATTCTATATAGAACCAAATTAACAGATTGCTTACACATTTTGGAATCCAAACATGATTTGTTTAGAACTCCTAAGGAAAAATGACTGTCTGTAAGTGGTTAAATATAACAGATAGTGTGAGGGGAACCCATGTCCATGATTAAATGGTTTTGTTCTGTTTGGGCCCCATTCTAAGGGATCTAAAAATAAGCTATGTTGACCTTTTTATTCTAAGGCTTCATCCTACTTTTCCTTCTGCCACCATTTATCTCTGTCTTATCTTCTTTCTTGAGATTGATCCTGCAAGTAGTTCTAGTCAAAACGTTCAGATTTTTACATGCCTAAAGCTAGGCACCTAAATCCATATTGAGGTCCCAAAATATGTATCCTTTTTTTTCTAAATGTGCTAAGCACCTATAGTTCCCATTGATTTCAATGAAAGATGTAACCACTCAGTACCCTTGAAAATCAGGACACTTATTTTGTTGCCAAACTTTAGGGATCAAAATATGAACATTTTGGCCTAAGTGCTCCTGAGAGGTACTGGACATTCACAAATCATATACATGCCAATCTCAAAATAAGTCCCAAAGGATGTACTAAGGCATACAAGGAACAAATATATATATAAATATAATATATAAAGCTGTCAGAAAAGACTCAGTATCAAGCCAGCAGATATGTCTACACAACTTTAAGAATATGGGGAAGCCACACAGGCACAACTGAGCTCCAAGAAACTGTGTTTGTTAAATTACTCCTGGGGGAATTCTGTGCATGTGCAGAATTCTTGTCCCCTGCAGATTTCTTTGCTTCCCTGCAGAAAAATGACTTCTGACAGGGAAGCAAAGGGAAGCTGAAAGAGCAGTCATGGGCCCTTCCCCGCCAGCAGAACAGATAGGTCAGTTCAGGTGCCTGGAGAAGCCAGTAGAGATGTAAAGTACTGCCAGGATGGGCGGGGCACTGGACAGTCATGCATGAGAGAGAGAGAGACACTGTCTCTCTCGCTATTGCAGCATGCTCAGCATGAGGGGCAGGGCTTTGGGACGTTTCTGAGGAAGTAGGCATGGGGCAGGCTGTGTCCCCTCAGGCAAAACAGAATGTAGCAGCCTGCCTGCTTAGTGAATTGTTCCCATTGTCCCCCAGGAGTACAAAACAAGTGTAAAAGTTTTAAGGCTTCTTTACATTGTCAGAGTGGTGTAAAGGACAGTATGGCCTTATAAATGTTTATGGTGCTTTAGTGATTAGAACTGGTCTAAATTTTTGGACTGAAAAAAATTCCTATCAAAATGTGCTCCATGAACTGTTTGCTACTGACCTTTCTGGAGATGGTCAGTAGCCAATATACATTGTGAGTTTGACTTCCCAGCCCTCACTTGTTCTTCAGTTGCCTATCATGTAACACAGAGCATATGGCTGTATATATTTGTTGACTAATAACTACAAATAAAGGATCAAACCTAGCTACATTACTATTAGGCAAGGGGGGTTGGGGATTTTCTCCAATGCTCCTCACTCCCATTCTCCATCCATGGTATTGCAGTTTAAATAAATTACGTAAATAATTTTAACCAACGTAAGTATATTGTGCAAATAAAATATGCAGAGGTAGGTGCACATTGTGTCTGGAAGAGAGGGACAGTACTGATGAATACAAGAGGGGATTCCTGAATCCCCTCTTGTATTCATCAAAGAGAAGACTAAGGGGGGACATGATAGAGGTATATAAAATCATGAGTGATGTTGAGAAAGTGGATAAGGAAAAAGATATTTATATTATTCAATAACATAAAAGAACTCCAAATGAAATATGAAATTAAGCAGGCAAAAAAAAAAAAAAAAAATTCTCTCTTCTCTTCGCAGCGCACAGTCAACTTGTTCCCTCTCTTCTTAGGAGGAGGAGGGAAGGCTAGGACTATAACAAAAATGTTTAAAACTGGACTGGATTGGTGTTGGCTAAAAAAAATGGGCTAATGTTAGCCAGGGTGGAGAAGAATGGTGTCTGTCTCTGTTGGAGATGAGAGGATGGATGGGGATGGATGGAGATCAGAGAGATCATTTGTTCATTGCCTGTTTCCTCTGGCACTGGGGCACTGGGGGCCACAGACACTGGCTGTAGACAGATATTGGGGGACCTGGACCCGGCCTTTCTTTTCTTCTTTTCTCTTATGTTTCTATTCACAGGTGTCCAGCAGTAGTCAGTCACAATATTCACAGCAAATCAATCACAGGCACAAAATGACTAAGCTGAGCAATGATGGGCAAAGCACTTTTGGCAAGCTGAGGTCTCAATACTGGCTTCTGTGTTCAGGATACAGTGGGAGGGTGAACAGGGATGCTGACTGAATTTGGGACAACCCATGAAGACTAATATATCCTGTTTTTTATAACACAACATTGATCTTAGTCCACAGGTAGTAAAATGACTGAGCTAACATGATTGAGGCTTAGTCAAGATTAACCCTATAGGAAGTCCTAGGACACCTGGGGAAATGTTTGTGTTTAAATGTAGAGTTTGTTAGAGGGAACAATCAATGTTAAACACAAGACAGTACAGTTGAGGTATAGAGAATAGGTATCTGAGGATCTCAGAAGCAGGGATGGGAAGGACACCTCCCTGTTTGGGTGGCTAGGAATGTAGGTGGCAAGGACATTAATTTCTTGCACTTGTCCTCATCAGATCAACAATTTCCTCCTCACTTGGCACTGCCATCTATTTGGCTTCCCCTGTGTGTCAGTGTATCAAGCAGCTCTCTCCCATCAGTCAGGTCCTACTTCCTGACATCATCATCAGCTGCTACTGCTGGGTTTCAGATCCCTTGCTCTTGCTCCTGATGATGCAAGAGGGCACTTGTTAATTACAGTCACAGTAGAGAAGTTAGGCCCAGACTTTTAAAATAATTCTTTTGGGTGTCTCATTTTTTTGGATGCTCAACTTGACACACCTAAAAAAAGGCCTGATTTGCAGAGCTTGGGTGCTCATCACTTTTTGAAAATCAGACCCATTTAAGGTGTCCCAGGTTGGGCACTCAAAAATTGAGGCATCCAATATCACTAGTCACTCTTGAAAATCTTGGTCCTAATGGTATATAAAAGATATGCTGGGCACTGAAGTTCACTGGCCGTGTTTACATTTTACAGCAATGTATCAGCTGTTTGTGTTCTTGGAGCACCATCCTGAAGTATGTCAGTGATACATGATTTCTTGGCTGGTCACCATAAATGGATTGGGTCCAGAAAATTCCATGGCCTGGGCGCTTGTCTGTTATTGGCTTGATAAATGTTTGAGGTTTTGTTAAATCTTTAATTGCAACTGGGAATTTTGAAGGATGGGATAGACACCTCACTTATTTCTCTCATGTGTCTGGACAGAGCTCTGTGGATTCAGGCTCACTGTTCAGTGTCCTCCTGCAAGAGGCAGTGGATGATGTTGATGTGAATTCAGCCTTCTTCCTGTCCTTCCATGTGTGAGAAACTTTGTTGCCTGCAAGTTCTATCACAGTAATTACTCCTGGAGGAATTCTGTGCCAAAAAATTCAAAATTCTGTGCACAATATTTTAAAATTCTGCATATTTTATTTGTCAAAATAGCACTATATAATCATGCTAGTATCAGTTATTTTGGTAATTTATTTCAAAATACCTGTCAGCAAGTATGTATGTAACAATACACACACACACACAATTTTCCCCAGGAGGAGAGAGTTAAAGAAACCCCTACAACAACCTAGTTCCTGTTTCATTGCCCCCTTCATCCCCCAGAGCCCAGCTGTGGTGCACCCCACCCAGTCCAGACACCTGCACTCCTCCCTCCCAGAGCCCAGCTGTGGACCGCCCTCCCACAGCCCAGACACCCACACCCCATGCCCCCTAGGTGTGTTAAGAACATAACAGCTTTTGCAGCTCTGGTGTAAATGAGCCCAATCTTCCTCCAATGGAAGTCAGTGGGAGTTTTGCTATCAGACTTCAGTGTAAGCAGGATAAGGCACCTGTAGCTTTACTGTTGAGGTTTTTAATGTGAATATCTGCCAACATTATCATCAAAACATTTTGAAAAACAACTCTGGCAGGGAGTGAATTTTCTGCTATTGGATTCTATTTTTATTTTAAGAACATAAGAATGTCCGTAGTGGGTCAGACCAAAAGGCCATCTAGTTCAGTATCCTGTCTTCCAACAGTGGCTAATGCCAGGTGCCCCAGAGGGAATGAACAGAACAGGTAATCATGAAATGATCCATCCCCTGTCGCCCATTCCCAGCTTCTGGCAAACAGAGGCTAGAGACACCATCCCTGCCCATTCTTGTTAATAGGGATTGATGGACCTATCCTCCATGAATTTATCTAGTTCCTTTTTGAACCCTGTTCAACTAGTCTTGGTCTTCACAACATCCTCTGGCAAAGAGTTCCAAAGGTTGACTGTGCATTGCATGAAGAAATACTTACTTTTGTTTGTTTTAAACCTGCTGCCTATTAATTTCATTTGGTGACCCCTAGTTCTTGTATTTTTGTATATTGAGAAGGTATAAATATAACTTATTTACCTTCGCCACAGCAGGCATGATTTTATAGACCTCGATCATATGTATATGATTTTTGTTGCCCTTTTCTGAACCTTTTCCAATTCCAATATATCTTTTTTGAGATGGGGCAACCACATCTGCACGCAGTATTCAAGATGTGGGTGTACCATGGATTTATAGAGGCAATATTACATTTTATCTTATATCTATCTCTTTCTTAATGATTCCCAACATTCTGTTTGTTTTTCTGATTGCCATTAGACATTGAGTGGATGTTCTCAGAGAGCTATCCAGATTGACTCCAACATCTCTCTCTTGAGTGGTAACAGCTAATGTAGACCTCATCATTTTATATGTATAGTTGGGATTATGTTTTCCAATGTGCATTACTTAGCATTTAACAACAATGAATTTCATGTACCATTTTGTTGCTCAGTCACCCAGTTTTGTGAGATGTTCAGTTTTGCTGAGGCTTTGAGAATTGCAACTGCAGGGAACACTCTGGCTCCCTGCTCCCCCCAACCCCCCGGCAGTGTCTTCTGTTTGTAAGATAGGCTCTGTCAGGTCCAGCAGCCCCTAGTGGCAGCCAAAAGCTCTGCAGCCCATTTTTTGTGGGGGGGAAATGGGAAATTCTGCATGCACAACATTATTTTCTGCAGAAATTCTGCATTGCGCGGTGGTGCAGAATTTCTGTAGGAGTAATACACTTGTCTTAATGCACAAATGACAAATGGACCTTCTTTCCTGAAGCACCAGTCGGCACTGTGATGGTTTGAACATGCTATTCTGATCACACTGGCCCAGCCTGTAAGACTACAAAAGCAGGTAACATGATCCCTTCCTTCCCTACTGTGACATTATCCGATTAAAATATGATTATATAGATCATTGTTGCAACTACTGTTATATATTTGCAACAAATCTTGTACAAAGGTTGTCAAGTGGGGTGTCTATGAAAAGGTTATGATTATGCTACCTGCATGCATGTATCATTTTTGTATTTGAAGTTATGAGTATTGGCTCTGTATCTGAATTTCAAATATTTTCTCTTGGGGTAAAGTTCATAAGATAGTTAGCCAGCACATCTTGACGGGACTATTCAAATTAAGTGGCTAATCAAGAAACACTTAACAATGGATCATGGGAGACGCCCATCTACACTGAATGGACTGTCCTGCAAAGGTTCAGTCTGAAGTATAGGTAATGATTTCCTGAAATGACTAGGCAAAATGCATGAACACGTGACTTGTCCATGTGACTCCAACCACCATCTTGTTACTGTACTTTTCCATAGTAAGAATAATGGAATTCCCTCCACATGGCAGAAGATATAAAAGGCCCTGGAAACTCCTCCATTTTGCCTCTTTCCTGCTCAAACCTCTGGATTATGGATTTTTACTAATGGGAGCATTCTAACCAATGGACTGAGCTCCTTCCAGTGATTTGGGAGCAGCCAGAGACTTGACTTAAGTCAGCAGTTTATTTCATCGCAGCTACAAGCCTGAACTAAGGATTTTGCAATTAGTGTATGTATTTAATTCCTTTAACCAATTTTAACTCACCTTTCTTTCTTTCTTTTTATAAATAAACTTTTAAATTTTAGATACTGAAGGATTGGCGTCAGCATGATTTTTGGGTAAAATCTGAGTTATATAGTGACGTGAGTGTGTGGCTGATCCTTTGGGATCAGAAGAACCTTTTACTTTAAGAGATTGGTTTTAAAGAACCACTCATCTCTAAATCCAGTGGTTTTGGTGGTGATATAAGAACTGGAATGCCTAAGGAAACTGCTTTTATCACTTCTTGTTAGCCAGTGTGGTAAAACAGAAGTGTACTTTTTGTTGCTAGTTTGATATATCCTATGGAGAATTAGCCACCAGTTTTGAGGTGTATCTACCCTATTTCTGAGCAGTTGGTCCTGAATTTGGCATCCTCAGTTGTGACCCACTGAGGCATGGTTATACCTACACAGCCACTTGGTATTGCCCTGGGGGATTCCCTTGGTATTGCAGCACATTGACCCACTGGACAATCCACTGGCCTGGTAGTCTTTCAATATATGCTTGAATATATAATCTTGATAGGAAGCTGAAGTGGCGCATGTGCCTGGCATTGCTGGGGGTATTCTATTCCATGAGCATATTTCTGACCTAAGTTAATGGTAACAATATCAGCAATAGTTTAGATAATGCCTTCCTCAGGGGCTCTGTATTCTCACTGACTGCATCTCCCTTTCTCTAGAGCTCTAACATCTCTTTCCTTGTCCACACCACTAATTTGTGAATACATGCGTACATGGCATGATGCTGTGGAATCAACTTGCTTGGTCTTTCATGGCTTCTGTAGCTTTTCTTGAATTTGGCCAGATGCACAAAACTTTGAATTACATAGCAGTTTATTTCTGTGTGGATTATGGATAACTGTGAAATACTTTTAAAATGCTGGAAAAGTACTTCTGGGTGACTATTTCTTGCCTCAGATGGAGTTATTCATATGTGAAAGTGACTGAACTAGAATTCTATGGAAAGCTATTGCTGGTAGTTCCTTATTTCAATATTATAATTTAGAAATAAAAATAAAGCCCCCGGAAAGCCAAGTCCTATGACTATTTGGCATTGTTGAAATTAAATCCAAAGAGCTAAGTTTTTGCACGAGTGTTTTAAGATAATTTCACAATAATCTATAAAGCACCCGTGATGAGGCAAATCGTGCCATTCTAAAAGAATTGTGCAGCAGGCCAAATGAAAGAAATAACATTGCATGGGAAAGTCATGCAAGATGATGCAGGGTGACTTCACACCATCTGATATGATTGAGCTGTTTCTGGCAAACAAGTTCCCTGATTGGCTTAATATAAAAAGTATAAGCTTTACCTAAGAATTAGATTTGTTTAAATGGCTGCATAGAAGGTAGACATTTTGATAAATATGCTGATAAGTATTTTTCCATTAATTTTTCAGCATATTTTCTTGATTACTCATCAACCATTAATAAAATCTGTTTAGCAGATTATTGGCTGGAGTGTGCAACTGAGGCTCTGAACTGTTCAACTGTGTGTCATAGGTCCCTTACTGCTTCCAACCAAAAGAGATTCCTGGAGCAGCAGGATGATTTCTATCTCTGTTGTTGCCATGATGTTCTAGTTACTACAGTGTGTTGCATAGTGGCCTTGAATTTTACAATATATTCCCCATATTTCTTACCAGAAAAAAAATTAGAAGGATGTATGCCTTTGACTTAAAAAAAAATCAGTCAAATGATTTTTAAGAGTATTTTATATTTATGTTTTTAGGGACTAAAGGGTAGTGTTGCCACTATTTCAGAAGCATAAAAAATAGTTTCCTACTGTCATTTATTGTAGGTAATCTTTGATTTTTTCCCCCTCTTTCTTAAGGATTGCTTCAATGTATATAGCAATATTGCCATTATTATTTTGTTCTTTGTCCACCAGCATCAGTGCTTAATGTTGACACATTTTATAGAAATTGTGTTTTCTTTTTTAGTTACCTGCTGAGAACACTCAGCAGGGAGCACAGAATACTTAGGGAATCTTAGACCAGTGGCTATTGCTCATCTTTTTGGAATTACTCTGTAATGATGTGGTGCAGATTTTAAAAAGTAAACATTATTTACAGTGTGGGAAGTTTTCCTCTTTGGATCATAACAGCCACAAGGTGGACCAAAGAAAAGAATGGCTTTGTAGTTAAGATACCAGACTAGAGACAGGTGATATGGGTTATTACTCCTGAGGGAATTCTGTGCCCCAAAATTAAACATTCTGCACCAAAAATTAAAAATTATGTGCACAATATTTTAAAATTCTGCAAATTTTATTTGTCACTAAATAAATGTGGCTCCAGCATGGCAGTGGGACGCACAGATCACTGGCTGCAATGAGGTGGGAGATCACCCTGAAGCTCCCACCTCCCCCAGTACAGGGACTTGGCAGTGAGGCTGCACCTGACCCTGACACAGTGCAAGGGCTGGGCCTGCCCAGCAATACCCCAGGGCCCTGCCCCTCTGTGCCAGGCACACCAGGTGTGGGGCAGGCAGGCTCAGCCCAGCAGGATCCAAATGTGGAGGGGCTTAGTGTGGGGGACCCAGGTGTGGGGTGTGAAGTTTCTGTGTGGGGCAACCTGGGTACAGGTGGCTCAGTGGGATATCGGGATTCACAGGAGCTTATTGGGGGGTTCTGGGTGCGGGGCAATGGGACTCTGCAGAGGATCCAGGTGATAGTGTTTGGGGTTCAGCGGAGAGTCTGGGTGCGGGGAGATGGGGCTTGGTGAGGGGATCTGGGTGCTGGGGGAGAGAAGCTTGATTGGGTGAGGATCCAGGTTCAGCTGGTTGGGGCTCAGTGGGGTGGCTTGTCGGAGGGGTCCAGATGTAGGGGGTAGGGCTTGTCAGAGTGAGGGTTCAATGGGCCTGCTTAATGGGGGATCCCCAGCTGCTGCCAAGGGGATGCCACATGCCAGACTCCCGCTTCCCCCTGTGATTCCCCTGCCTTCTCCATCCCCATCCCTCACTCCCACATGCCTCTCCCCTGCCCTATTCCACCCCCTTCCTTCCCCACTGTCTCTTCCCCTCACCCTCCCTTACCTCATTTCCCCCACCCCCTTTACCCAGCCCCACCATGGGCACTCACTGTTCCACAGAAAATAGAAAGGCTCCCAGCACACAGAAGGGGAGCACAACTGGTACTAGGACCCAGGAGGCTGCGATCAGCTGCAGAGTCAGTGGAGTCAGAGACAGTGGGGCTGTGCTGATCTGCACTTGCAGAAATGAGGGGCGGGGGGGAGTGACATGTGTGCCCCCCCATGCCTCACCTCTGTTTGGGGGGAAATCCCCCCCCAAAAAAACCTGTGTAGTCAGCAGGGAAACACAGGAATTCTGGGGTGGGGGCAGGGGGCATTTTCTGTGGGCACACAGTCCCGCAGAATCCCCCCAGGACAGTTCTATTTCCAGTTCTTCCACAGAATTCTGGTGTGACTTGGGCAAGTCACTTAACTTCTCTGTGTCAATTTCCCCATTAATAAAATAGGAAGAAATTAACATTAACGTGTCATGGCCCTTTCTGCTTGTCATCATAGAAACCACAGAACAATTACAGCTGGTTTCCAGACAACTTAGACAAGTAAACCTAAATTAGGGTACGTGTGAAAGAAAGGAACCAAGCCAAAGCAAACTTCAACTCCTCAAAAACATCTCTAGAAAAAGCAGCGGCAAGAAACAAAAAACAAAACCACCTGTATAAAATAAAGGATGAAGCAGCTGCTGAAAGAGGTGATAGTAAATAACTTTATCAACTCAACCAGGTTCAGACTGGCAAGTTCACACCAACTTGCAGGGCTGTTCAGGATAAACAAAGAAAGATCCTGTCAGGGGTCCACTCACTGTAGTGATGTCTCCTGCTGGCCACCCTGGAGATTAGCTCTGCCAGTCGTTGCACCCTCTTCAAGTGGTGTCTTGTCCATCCTCCTCTTGCCCTGCGGACCCGCCTCACTCCAGGAACTGCAGTATCCTTTTCATGACTCATCCCTCTGGCCAGGTCACAATCTGTGTTTCCCCCTTCCCGGGTTACCCAAAGTCCTTCTATGCAAACAATCCCAGGCAGTCTTCTCTTGCGCTGCCCTGATGGTGCCACTTCCCCAGTGGCCAGTAGGGGAACCTGGGCCTGCCCTCTACTCTAGGTCTCAGTCCAGCTCAGCAGTTCTGGGCTCTGCCCTCTCAGACCTCACTGCTCCTTCTCTGTATTGCTTCCTACACTTCAAAGTTCCCCCCTTCTCTGGGGGTACCAGCTCCAAACCAACTTCCTCTTTCCAGGGACTAACTGCAGACTACCTCCCTGCAGCCCTCAAACACTCCTCCTGCTTCCCAGGGAGTAACTGCCCTTTCATAGCAGCTGCCTCTGCTCGCAGCTCCTGGGCTTTATAGGCTAAGCCTCATTTAATAAACTCCCTCATCTTCCAGGTGCAGCCTGGGCAGTTAATTGGCCTACCTGGCCACCTTAGCCCCTTCTTATCCTGTGTGGGGTAGACTCCCCACCACAGAGCCTAATAAGAGAAAAAGAACAAAGAGCGTGACGGGCAGAGCATTTTGAAGCGGTGCTAAACATACCAACACCCCAAGGAACTATGGACTTTGACAAAGAAATTAAACCTCCAGAACTAGACTTCATAATATCTCACATCACAAACAAAGAGAAACATGCAACAAAAAAAAGCTAAAATCTGGGAATGCTGCAGGTGAAGATCAAGTCACTGGAGACATGGTGAAAGCTTGTGATAACAGAGATAAAATTATAGAATCATGGGACTTGAAGGGACCTCGAGAGGTCATCTAGTACAATCCTCTGCACTCAAGGCAGGATTACATAATAGACCATTCCTGACAGGTGTTTGTCTAACCAGTTCTTAAAAACCTCCAATGATGGAGATTCCACAACCTCCCTAGGCAATTTATTCCAGTGCTTAACCACCATGACAGTTAGGAAGTTTTTCCTAATGTCCAACCTAAACCATCCTTGCTGCAATTTAAGCCCATTGCTTCTTGTCCTATCCTCAGAAGTTAAGGAGAACAATTATTTTCACCCTCCTTCTTGTAACAACTTTTTATGTCCTTGGAAACTTATCATGTCCCCCCTCAATCCTCTCTTCTCCAGACTACACAAACACAAGGCTTTTTAAAAAATCTTTCCTCATAGCTGTTCTGGCAGCCGCCGCTCATGGCCCTGGGGCTGGCCACTGGTCAGCTATTCCAGCATCCTCTGCTCTGGCTGACAGCTGCTCCAGCTCTGCCCCAGAAGAAGTCCTGGAAGTCCAAAAAAAGTCATGGAATCTGTGACAAAATTGTATCTTTACTCATAGGTCATATTTTCTAGACCTTTAATCATTTTTGTTGCTCTCATCTTGACTTTCTTCACTCTGTCCACATCTTTCCTGAAATGTGGCATCCAGAACTGAACACGACACTCCAGTTGAGGTCTTATCAGCGCAGAGTAGAGCAGAAAAATTACTTCTTATGTCTTGCTTAAACACTCCTGCTAATATATCTCAGAATGATGTTTGCTTTTTTTTCTTGGCAATAGAGTTACACTGTTGACTCATATTTAGCTTGTGATCCACTATGATCCCCAGATTCCTTTCTGCAGTACTCCTCCCTAGGCAGTCATTTCCCATTTTGTATGTGTGCAACAGATTATGCCTTCCGAAGTGGAGTACTTTGCATTTGTCCTTATTGACTTTCATTCTATTTATTTCAGACCATTTCTCCAGTTTGTCCAGATAATTTTGAATTTTAATCCTGTCCTCCAAAACACTTGCAACCCCTCCCAAATTGGCATCATCTCTATGCCATTATCTAGATTAGTGATGAAGATATTGAACCAGGGGTGATGGATTCTTCCTAAAAGTGGGAGGGGGCAAGAGCCCCCACCCCTCTGTGGCTCCAACCCTTCTCCTCTATCCCCTGAGGCTCTGCCCCTTGGCCAAGCCGGAAGCTGGAGGCGGGCCAGGAAGCCCAGGCCCTTCCACCTGGCCAGGGTGAGGGAGCTCAAGAACAGCCCCTGGCCAATGTCCCTGCCACCCAGGCCTCCTTCCCAGGGCAGATGGAGGGTCCATGGCTCCCCACAGCTGCCTGCATGGTTATTACCCCGACCTGGCTCCCGGCCTGGCCTGGGGGTGGGGTCTCGGGGGGCTGAAGAGCCACAGCTGTGCTATAGTAAGAGCCACCCAGGCAGCTGTGGGGAGCCACGGACCCTTCATCTGCCCTGGGGGGGAGGTCTGGAGGGGAGGATACATGGGACAGGGGCTGCTCTCAGGCCCCACCACCCTGAGCAGGTGGCAGGTCCGCAGTTCGCCATAGCTGCCCGGGCTCCCCTGGCCAGGCTCCAGCTTCCAGCCTGGCCTGGGGGTGGGGCCTCAGGGGGAAGAGGAGGAACAGGGGGCCAGCCCATCCTCTTTCAAAAGTGGGAGGGCCATGACCCCTTGGACCCCTGTTCCGACACCCTGTATTGAACAGAACCGGACCCAGGACTGATCCCTGCAGGACCTCACTTGATATGTCCTTCCAGCTTGACTGTGAACCACTGTCTGGGAATGGTTTTTCAACAGTTAAGCATCCACCTTATAATAGCCCTATGTAGGTTGTATTTCCCTGGTTTTGTTTATGAGGCGGTCATGCAAGACAGTATTAAAAGCCTTACTAAAATCAAGATATATCACAACTACCGCTTTCCCCCAATCCACAAGGCTTGTTACCCTGTCAAACAAAACTATCACGTTGGTTTGACACAATTTTTTTCTTGACAAATCCATGCTGACTGTTACTTATTGCCTTATTATCTTCTAGGTCAGTGATCCCCAACGTGGTGCCCGCAGGCGCCATGGCGCCCACTGGGGCATTTATGTGTGCCCGCCTAGTGCCCAGCAGGAAAGAGAAGCCGCAGCCCCGTGCCTGCCGGGGACAGAGAACTCCAGGGCCCGCAGGCTGCAGGCCCCGATGTTCTCTGTCCCTGGCAGGTGCGAGGCTGTGGCTTCTCTCCAGCTTCTCCGGGGATGCAGGCTGTGGGCGCTGGTGTGTTCTCTGTCTCCGGCAGGCGCAGGGCTATAGCTCAAGCTGGAGAGAAGCCGCGGCCCCACACCTGCCAGGAACAGAGAACTCAGGGGCTGCAGGCGCCGGTGTTCTTGGTCCCTGGCAGGCGCGGGACCCGCCTAGTGCCCAGCAGGGGAGAGAATCTGGGGCCCCGCGCCTGCTGAGGACAGAGTACTTTGGGCTGCGAGCACCGGTGTTCTCTGTCCTCACGGCTTCTCTCCAGCTTCTCTCTGGATTCATATATTATGTATATTAAATATGATGTTTTTGTATTATTTAATGTACAAATACAAAATAAGCCTTGAAAAATTGTTGGTGCCCACCACACTCTTCTGAAAACATGAATGTGCTACTGGCCACAAAAAGGTTGGGGACCACTGCTCTAGGTGTTTGCAAATTGATTACTTGATTATTTGCTCCATTATCTTTCTGGGTACTGAAGTTAAGCTGACTGGTTTGTAATTCTGCAGGTTGTCCTTATTCTCTTTTTTTACAGATTGGCACTATATTGCCCTCTTCCAGTCCTCCCATCTTCCACGACTTTTCAAAGATAATAGCTAATGGCTCATATCTCCTCAGCTCCTTGAGTATTCTAGGATGTATTTCATCAGTGCTGCTGACTTGAAGACATCTAAGTTGTCTAAGTAATTTTTAACATGTTCTTTCCCTGTTTTAGCTTCAAATCCTCCCTCATGTTCACTGGTGTTCATAATGTTAGATGTCTAATTGCTACTAACCTCTCTGGTGAAAACTGAAACAAAAAGTCATTTAGCACTTCTGCCATTTCCACATTTTCTGTTTTTGTCTTCCCTGCGTTGAGTAACAGGACTACCTTTTCTTTGGTTTTCCTCTTATTTCTAATGTATTTCTAGAATGTTTTCTTGTTACCCTTTATGTCTCTAGCTATTATTGAACCCTTCAATGTGTGGGACCAGGAACAGCCTTAAGAACAATAGGAAAATGGCATCATAGTCAAGATACCTAAAGAAAGGTGACCTCAGTCGCTGCAGCAACTGGCAAGCTGTTACACTGCTTTCAGTGATGGACAAAGTCTTCTGCAGCACCATTTTAAGCAGAATAAAGGAAGCGTTTGAGGCAAAGCAAAGAGCAGGCTGGATTTTGACCTGGAAGATCATGGCAGCCAGATTTTCACACAAAGAATAATCATTGAAGAGAGCATTTAATGTCAAAAACACTCCTCATAAACGTCACAGATTTTAAGTAAACATTTGACAGCCTCTATTGTGATTCACTCTGAAACCTCTTGAAGTGTCATGGTACGCCAACAAAAATAATTCACATAATTGAGACTTCGTATCTGGGTGCAGCTTGAACAGTTAAAGTAAACACAGACTTGAGCGGCTCATTCAGCATAGACACTGGTGTCAAACAAGAATGCATTCTGTCACCTCTCTTGTTTGACATTGCCATTAACTTCATTACACAAAAAAGTGTAGACAGATACAATACAGGCATTGCACAGTTCAACAATAGTATACTAGAAGCTCTGGATATTGCTGATGAACATAGCTCTAAGTGACAGCTTAACCAGTATGCAAGTAAAGACCCAAAAGACTGTCCAGTATTGCAAAAAATACAGGGTTAACAAACAGCTATGAAAACACAGATCTAATTAGTACCCCAGAAACTGCCAACTTAGAATTGCTTTAGCAGGCAAAGGAATACAAGAGATGAGTCAATTAACATTCTTTAGCAGTGTAACCATGCCTTAGTGGGTCACAACTGAGGATGCCAAGTTCAGGACAAACTGATATACCAAACCAGCCACAAAAGTAAACTCCTGTTTCAAGAAAACATAAAGGCAATTTCCTCAGGCATTCCAGTTCTTATATCACCACCAAAAACACTGGATTCAAAGATGAGTGGTTCTTTACAACCAGTCTCATCAAATAAAAGGTTCTTCTGATCCCAAAGGAGCAGCCACACACCCAGGTCAATATATAACTTAGATCTTACCCAAAAATCACTCTGGTGCTAATCCTTTAGTATCTAAAATATAAAGGTTTATTCATAAAATGAAAGAAAAAAAAGGAAAGGTGAGAGTTAAAATTGGTTAAAGGAATCAATTACATACACTAATGGCAAAGTTCTTGGTTCAGGTTTGTAGCAGTGATGGAATAAACTGCTGGCTTAAGTCAAGTCTCTGGAGTACCTCCACAGCTTGGATGGATCATTCAGTCCTTTGTTCAGAGCTTCAGTTTGTATCAACGTTCCTCCAGAGGTAAAAAGCAGGATTGAAGACAAAATGGAAGTGTTTCCAGGGCCTTTTATAGCTTTTGCCATGTGGAGGGCATCCCATTGTTCTTACTGTGTAAAATTACAGCAACAAGATGGAGTTTGGAGTCACATGGGCAAGTCCCAGGTTCATGCCCAATTTCCCTCAGTCATTGCAGGAAGCCATTACCTACACTCCAGATAGCACGTTTACATGACAGTTCGCTCAGTGTAGATGGGCATCTCCCATGGTCCATTGTCAACCAAGTGTTTCTTGATGGACTACTTAATTTGAACAGTTCCTCCAAGATGTGCTGGCTAGCTACCTTGTGGATGTTACCCAAGGAGTAAACATTAGAAATCCAAGTATCGAGCAAATACTTATAACTTCACTTACAGAAATGATACATGCATACAGTTAGCGTAATCATAACCAGCAAAACATAATCTTTTCATAGACACCTCGCTCAACGTTTGTACAATATTTGCTGCAACTATATAACAGTGGTTGCAACAATGATCTATATGATCATATTTTAATCAGATAACATCACAAGCAGTAATGTTCAAGCAAGAAATAATGTCACAAATTGGGAAGGGGGCAGCTGTATTTATCAGTTTAACCAAGATTTCTACAACTTACAGACCAAACTTCAAATCTTCAACTCAGATGTTATTTCTGAACAGATGGATGAGAAAAGTGGAAATCCACCAAAGCTACAAACTGTCTAAATGCCTTTAAAAGGAAATGCCTCAGGAAAAATACTAGGTATGAAATGCAATGAATTCATAACCAATGCTGAGATTCATCAGAATTCAATAACCCCTCATGCCTAGAGTTATCCAGAAAAGAAGATGGGAGTATTTGGGATACATGTTAAGAACGACGCTCTATCTGGGACACACGGCAGGCATGCTATTGTGTAGCTGGAGGAACATAGAAAAGGAGCTGACTCAGAGAATCCCTCCATCAAACAGCACACAGAGAAAGACTTCGCAAGATTGAGGACATGCAAATAGCAGCCCAGGACAGATAGGGATGGCAGAGCCTTGTTTATGCCTCAGACAACATCTCACAGTGTAGGAAGGATTCAGATTCAGAAAATGGGAATAAGGACACCCCCCATGGAGGGCCACTGCAAGTCTTAGATTAATAGATTATCTTCAGTATGTTGAGATCCTCAAATGGAGGATGCACTATAAGTGCAAAGTGAATACATTATTAATTACACTTTTAACTTTCTTTTCATTCATAGGTGAATAGACAATTGCAAGAATTTTCCTTTTCCTCTCAGTTACATTTATGGTAGTTTTGTCTCCAGAAATAGTAACACATTTTGCACAATAAAACCAGACAATATTCTCTTCTCCTTTTTCTGGAGAAAGCACTGTTTTTTCTCTTTGGCAGGTTGAGCAACAGCTCGTGGTGGAAGGGAGGGGCAAGGATAAGGAAGAAGAATAGTTAATTTTTTTTCCTGTTCTCTGCTAACTTTTGCTGTCACGTCCCAAGTTTCTGTGATATGCAGAAAAACAAAAGTAAAACCAGTATCACCTGCATTTTCCTTACATTTACTGTTTTAAAAATGACAGATCTTAAATAACCACAAAGTGCCCAGTTCCTCAATTTTATAAACCTACATAGGGAGGCAGCATGGCCCAGTGGGATCAGGGTTCTATTTATGGCTCGACCACTGACCTGCTGTGTGAACTTGGGGAATTCATTGCACCACTCTGTGCCTCAATTTTCCTGTGGCTGCACTTGACAAGATTCTTCCTAACTGGATTTGTAACATAGGATTGTCTAAAGCAGAGATTCTCGGGCTTTTCCGTAGCACGGGCTACCTCATGATAGAGAGAGAGAGATTAATGCCTGGACACCTTCCTTCTGCTTCATGATCACACAGCATCCCTGTGGCAACTTCAGCAAGAGCTTACATGGAAAAGTGATAGGAAAGCATTTAGCTATTTTTAACTCTTCCAGTGGTGGCTCCTGTTTCCGCTCCTCTTTCAAATGGCCTCATCTATCTCCTGTTGAAGTCAATGGAAAGACTCCCATTTGGCTTCAGTGGCAGTGGGATGGAGTCCATAAAGCAGTGGCTACTAGGGGCTCATCCTCCATGTTTTCAGATACTTTTTACAACTGGAATTTTTTCCCCCATGAAGAACCTGGATAGCTATAGAAGCAACTGGAAGCCTGGAGGGGCTGGTTATCCATCACCATGTGAGCTGCACCATGAGTCACAGTTCACTGTGTTAGTTTTTTGGCTTAGTGTTGTGGTGATAGTGGTTATGTTCCAGATCACGTGTCTAACATTGGTGATCAGCCTTTAATAAAAGCTAGGGGGGGAAATCCTCATATTTAAGAGCTTAATGTTAAAACTCATTTCTGCCAGCAGGCCTTCAAAACCCTTCACAATGATCAGGCTGCCTGTGTGCAATGATTGCTGCCTCTTACTCTTATCACAACAGTCTTGCTGTTACCTGTGCTCCTCCCATCTCCAGGTTGTATCCAGCTTAGTTTCCCATCCTATACTTAAGCTGTAAACTCCTTGAGGCAAGGACTGTCTCTTCGTTTTCTTTGTGAGAAGTGCCTAGCACATTGGGGATCTGATCCCTGACTAGGGCCTCTAAGCACTAATTCAATGCAAATATTAGATAGTAATAATTAAAAACGAAAATCCTCCCTTGTGCAATACCATGTGAGTATTTTAGACCACAGGTGTGGCCCCCATGCCCATAGTATCTGAGCACCTCAGAATTGTTAACGTATGGATTTTCCTAACATCCCTGTGAGGTAGGGAAGGACCATATGATTTTACTTCTCCTCTTACCCATGGGGACAGGAGGCACAGACAGATACTTGCTCAAGGTCACAGGAGTCTGTGGCAGAGAAGGAAAGTGAACCAGGATCATTGAGATCTGGAGCAAGAGATGGTACAAAAAATCCATCTATAGGAGGAGTGTGTATCTCTCCCTCAATCCCTGAAGAGCTGGTTATTTCCTTGCAGAGGATACAGAAAACGGTCAAGGCTTACTGCTGTGCACAGGACTTCAGAAAAAAACCCAACAATTTTCTGTTCTTACTTAGGGAATCCAATGTTTTTTACACTAAAACCTGATTGGGGTCCTTCTTACATGTTCTCAATGTTCCCCAAGGATTTCCTGCAGACCAGCCATTGTCAGTTCTCTTTAAGGGTGTAAAAGAGGAACATCATGTTTCCTTTTTGATTTCGGGCATGCACATTTTCAAAAACTATCTGCATTTTCTCCTAAGTGCCAATTGTCTACTAGGGATTATCAGAGTCAGTAAAAACAACTGAAATCCTAGATGCAGTGTAGTGTAGCCCTCTTGGTGCCAGGACATTAGAGAGACAAAGTGAGTGAGGTAATAAGTATCTTTTATGAGACCATCTTCCCTTGGTGAGAGCCATAAGGTGTCAGCCCCATAGAGCTCTTCTTCAGGGGTGGGAAAGTTGGACGAGCTGTGTGTGGCTGGAAAGCTTGTCTCTCAGCAACCGAAGCTGGTCCAATAAAGGTATTAACTCATCCCACCTTGTCTCTCTGATATCCTGTAGTCGCTAGATAAGTCTGAGGGAGAGAGGCAATTGGAAAAAAAATAGTGGAGACCAAATCGTCTGAACTATTCAAGGACCTGATCCTGTAATGGGAGTTCTGTCCCAATAAGCTGGGGGGACTTGGCTCTTACTAGGAATCTTTGTGAATAACAACAGAAAACTTTAACAATAAATGAAAAGAAGAAAAAACAGCCAAGGTTTCCAGCCCTGCCTTCTTTTGCACTCATTGCAGTTGTTTGGTCTAACCTGATCTGTATATGAGGGGGGTAAAGCCAGAATGTGGTTCTGCTTTTGTGACTGGTGGGGTTGGGGGCTTGTGTGTGTGTGTGTTTGTTTTTTAAGCCCGTGACAGGAAGGAGTGTTTCCCAAGCTGCCTTTGGCAACCCCGCGACTCTTCTTGAGATGTTACTTATCTCTTCCTGCTCAGAAACGTCTGCGGCTCGCGTGTGCTCCTGGTGCTGTGCTTCCTGCACCATCCCCAGCTCAGCGCTAATCCCGGGTCCAGCTCCACGGGCGGGATTTGTGGTGCGCCCACGCCGGGAGCGGGTTATGGGTCTCTGCTTTAGTGCTTTTTCCGAGCTGGGGCAAAGGCTCCGTTTCTGGTCAATTCCCCCCCCCCCAATCTTCCCAGATAAACAATCGCATTTGTGAAAAAGTAGCTGACAGGCTTCCATTAGTAAACGAGTCAAAAACATGCAAGGGGCAGATTTCGCGTGGGTGCCATTTCCCATCGTATCAGTGGAGTAACAGGCCCCGTGGCTACTCCCCCACTTTAGTTTCCATGTAGCAAGAGGTGGCTAAGAGGAATCGCGTTGGTGGGAGTCCTGTGATGGGGACTGTTGCGATGACAGACAGATAAGGGAGCCTCTCGCTACACCCCAGCCGGCCCGTGGGAGATAAGTCCCCGTCGGAAGTGACTCTCTCGCGCTCAGGGCATCAGCCACGAACGAATCATCACGAGCCCAGAGAGGGACGTGTCCCACCTGGTTTCTATCCAGCGATCAAGGCTTTCTTCGTGCGCCCGGCACACGGGGCAGGAAGAGGCGCCTGGACGCCTTTGCGCTGGGTCGCACACAGGGGAAGCGTTCCCGGCGCTGGCTCCGTAGGGAAAAGACTGGGCAAGAGGGGTGTGTGTGTGTATCTGTGTCGGTGTCTGTGTGTGTACCTCCCTCTCCCAATGAATGTGTGTGTGAACGTCCCTTCTCCCAATGAATGTGTGTGTGTGTGAATGTCCCTTCTCCCAGTGAATGTCTGTGCATGTGTGAACGTCCCTTCTCCCAATGAATGTGTGTGTGTGTATGTGAATATTCCTTCTCCCAGTGAAGGGGTGTGTGTGTGTGTGTGTGTGTGAATGTCCCTTCTCTCAATGAAGGGGTGTGCATGTATGTGTGTGTGTGTGTGTGTGTGTTCGTTCTCCCAATCAGGGCTGCCCAGAGGATTCAGGGGGCCTGGGGCAAAGCAATTTCAAGGGCCCCTTCCATAAAAAAAAGTTGTAATACTATAGAATACTATATTCTCATACATGCACATGGGGGCGCCTGGGGCCCAGGGCCTGGGGCAAATTGCCCCACTTGCCCCCCCTCCGGACAGCCCTGCTCCCAATGAATGTGTGTGTGAACATCCCTTCTCCCAATGAAGGGGTGTGTGTGTGTGTATGTGTGTGTGAACATCCCTTCTCCCAATGGTGTGTGTGTGAATGTCCCTTCTCCCAATGAAGGGGTGCGTGTGCGTATGTGAACATCCCTTCTCCCAAGAATGTGCGTGTGTGAACGTCTCTTCTCCCAATGAAGGTGTGTGTGTGAACATCCCTTCTCCCACTGAATGGGTGTGTGTGTGTGTGTGGACGTCCCTTCTCCCAATGAAGGGGCGTGTGTGTGCATGTATGTGAATGTCCCTTCTCCCCGAAGGGGGGTGTGTGTGTGTATGTGTGCGTGTGAATGTCCCTTCTCCCAATGAAGGTCTCTGTGTGTGTTTGTGCGTGTGAACGTCCCTTCTCCCAATGAAGGCATGTGTGTGCATGTGAACATCCCTTCTCCCAGTGAATGTGTGTGTGTGTGTGAATGTCCCTTCTCCCAATGAAGGTGTGTATGTGTGTGTGCGCGCATGTGAACATCCTTTCTCCCAATGAAGGTGTGTGTTTGTGTGCGCGTGTGAATGTCCCTTCTCCCAGTGAAGGGGTGTGTGTGTGTGTGTGTGAACGTCCCTTCTCCCAATGAAGGTATGTGTGTGTGTGTGTACATGTGAACGTCCCTTCTCCCCGAAGGTGTGTGTGTGTGTGTGTGTGAACGTCCCTTCTCCCAATGAAGGTGTGTTCCCCAATCTCCTAGGACACACCACCTGTGTGGGACCTTTCCCCACCAGAGATCAAAAGCGCCTCGCTGTTGCAAAAGTCTGTTTTCTCAGGCGTCTTTCTCCGCCGTGGCTTTGTTAAAAGGACAATAGACTCCTGGGTCCGTCTTGTTGGCACCAGTTTTGTATAATACGGGAAGCAGCATTTCCTTTCGGGGCTGGAAAATGAAGGTGGATCGCGCTTTTCCCTTTTTATGACTCATCCGCACGCACCCCGGGAAACTCGGCTCGCTGGTCCCAGAGCCGGGAGAGGAAGCCGCGGAGCAGCGTCCCTCCCGCCTCCTCCCCACTAGACGTGCGGAGGGAAAAGAACTTAAAGGAAGTGAAGCGAAGCGAAGCGGTCCGGCTAAGCCAGTTCCTAACGTCGCCAGCAGGAAGAGAGGTGGGCGCACACCGGTAGCACGCGGCCCGGAGGCACACACTGGCTCTGCCTTCACAGCTGTACACGCACGTAGATCTCTGCGTGCCTGCCATGTACAACACACACACTGCAGGAGAGCGCTAACCAGGATCTCGGGTCATTCACACGCGATTTCCCGCCGGGGTCTGTCTGGGGCGTGTCGAATAACAATCTCCCCTGGCCTTTGCGTGGCTATCCAGCAAGGTAGAAATCTGTGCCCCTCCCCACCCATCTGGGCTGGACATTTCTTCGCTGGCTTTATGCCGACAAAGGCACATTTCCCCCTGTCACTGCGGGATAACGCAGCACGCTGATCAATGGGCCACTTAACCTGCAGCGGCTTTTGGTGGCCTGAAGTTCTCTGTGTTGAGAAGCCGCCGGTGGGATGTAGGTGATGCACTCCTAGCTAGATCCCAGAGCTTTCCCTCACTTGCTGGCCCAGAACCCGGGAGACATAATTACACCTTAATCTGTACATCAAAGCTTCCGCCCTTGTGCTGAAGTAGGGTGACCAGACAGCAAGTGTGGAAAATCCGGACGGGGGTGGGGGGTAATAGGAGCCCATATAAGAAAAAGACCCTAAAATCGGGACATCTGGTCACCCTATGCTGAAGACATATTGGGTCAAATTACTCCAAAGTGTAACTCCCAGCGACTTCAATGGACTCACAGAGTCGAACCGGGCTCACTTATGTCTTATTGCGGGTCGCAAAAAGGGTCTCTTGGCTCTTTCTCATAAACCGCCTTTCCTGGGCGTCCTTTCAGTAAAGGCTCCTCTCACCTTTCACCAAGACCTGCGGGAATCAGCACACTGGCTAGTCTGCATGCCCAGCTCCTTTGGTTAAAAAAAATACACCCTTGTTTTCAATCTTTGTCTGCTTCTGGGGGGGGAGGGGAGGTGGAGGTGTTCCTTATTGAAAGACCCTAAAATCCTGAGAGATTATCTTGTTTCTTGTACCACATGGAACGTGTAAAGTGTGACTATACCGGATGAATTTTAATTGGCATCTTCCATTGGTCTAGACACATGAACAATACCTACCACAGAGATACAATGCTCCAGTAATAGAACATTAAAATATCTCCCCAACTCAATTTACACACCAGGACTATCACACACCTACACACCCAGTATTACACAGTTAATGTAAACAGATGTGTGGATTGTATTATATGTCTTTACTTCAAGAAGGGTTTTGTGTCAATAAGGACTGTAAGTGTGTGTATGTGTGTGCGCGCAATACACATTTCTTCAAGGCTTGATTGTCCACTAAATGGTGTATTCCTTATCCCCTTGCAGCAGACAGGCAAGTGAGTGTTTGGAGTCAGAGATTCCACCTGATTGCTCCATAGGGATGCGGGGTGTCCACACGTACCTGCACATTGAGACTGACAGGGGTGAGTGGCAAACTCCATGGATCTTCTTGGGTAATCCACAGGAATCCTACCTCCTCGGAGCTTCAAGGCCCCTGTTCTGCCATAGCCTCCCTTCTGGCTGCTCCCACCCAAACCTTCCCTCAGGAGTGGGGCTGGTATTTGTGTTGAGTGGTATAGCCCATAAATAATGCAAACAGCCAGGAATTCTCTTAGGGTTAACCAGTCCCAGGCCTCAGCTACAGAGCACGGTAACCACAGAGCACCCCCAAAGGGTGTCACTGAGGTGTGGGGAGAGAGGGGGAAACCATGGCACAGCTTCAGTGACTCTTCTTTGCCCCAACCCCCACTATCTCCATCTGTGGCTTTTTGTTCTCCCACATAAGAGGAAACATAGGGGATTGTTTCACTCACAGTGTGGAAATAACATTATGTTATTAAGGTCAAATCCCACTTCTCACTGTGAGCCTCTGACACAACTGGAAGGGAAACACATCTCCCACATAACTTTTCCTGTCACGGTGAGTTTCTGGTCTATGATTTTAAAGGAAATTAAATGTTGGAAAAGTGACAGCAAACTTAAAAGTTACCTCAGGTTGCAATATAGAGTGAAAACAATTGTAACCCATTGTGTGAATATTTAAGTGAAATGGAAACCACAAAAGATGATTTAAAATACACACACACATACAAACACACAAATGTAATAACAAAGCTAGTTCAAATGACAGGAATTTCCCATACTAATAGTTCTGCTTTATTGAAGTTTTCAAGGTTTGCAGTAAGTTACCAAAAAAAACCCCCAAAACTCCACATCCGCAAGCCCGCCAACAATAACCAACTCAAAAAAGGCTGTTTGCTGCTCTCTCGGACAGTGTAACCATCCTTATACCTTCTCTCACAGAACTGCAGCCTGACCACTTGCAGCTGTGTAACTGAACAAGTGGTAGCAGCAATGGTGTAGCGAGTCTACCAACCGTTCTTTCTCGGGTACACATGGGGTACCGTGCCTACCATGCCAACATTACAGGGCCTGTACAGTGTTACACCTAGCCCAGAGTTCCCAGGAGGCTCCCAGGAGGATGGTGTCTATTGTAGATGACTGTTTCCACTTGTTCACTTTGTTATTATTATGGGGGGCCTGTTATTATTATGGGGGGCCAGGATGGAGCCATTCATGGATATGATGTGGGGGTGGGAGCTACGTCCTGCTATACCTCATGCTCACATTTCAGCTGCCAGGGAAACCACTAGCCACTGTTGTATGGCCTTTATGCTTGGAGGCCCAGCGTCTATTACAATGAAGGAAACCCTGACTCTCTAAGGGATGGTGCTTGAGGAGGTCAGGTCTAAGGAGCTTTTGCTTTTACTTTTAACACACTGCTTCTTTTGATGGTCTAGTTTCTTGTGGAGTTTTCTTTTCTTGAATATTTTAGAGTTTTGGTTTTTGTGGTTATTTTGCTGATCTTCTGGTTGTCTTTCCCCCCCACCACTGAAATGCTATGGGAGGTCCTGGAAGTAGAACCAGCTGGATCCTTCCCTGAGGTCCAGTCTGTTCCCGCACAGCTTTCCCTGGTCTACTTCATGTAGCAGTGCTCACAGGGAAGGTACATATCAGCAGAGACAATAGGGGGAGGAGAGGATCTTAGTGAGGTTGGGAGTTCCAGAAGAGACAGCTGCCTTGCTGTAATGCCACCCAGCCACTCGTAAAATAAGATCATGCCCGCGTTGCTGTGTGTCTGTGTGCACACTGTCTCGCCTTTGTGCATGTAGATGTAGTGGGTATGCTTCCCAACCTTTCTTTACTGTATTTGTGCTTTGCTGGAGATAAACAACCTGATGGATCTAAAATGCAATAAAGTTTTGGATATGTTTGTAGCTATTCAGCAACAATTCTCAAACACTCTTCTTGTGGTACAAATTGTCTAATGTTTTTACATAAGATGTATATTGTAATAGCACTTTCCTGTCAACAAGTTCAGTGGGGACTGGGTAAGGGAGGAGCGCTGGCATACGGCCTCGTGGCCACGCGTGGCAGAGGGAGCAGGTGCATAACAGGCCGGGATGTCACTGACTGTGGGACAAGGCGGGAAGTTGCCCCTACAGACTTTTCATAGGGTTATGTGCTCCATTGTGTCTTCCACGTTTGGCACCCGTCCCTGACTTTGCAGGGTACATAACCACATATAATGTTCTCTGTGATGACACAACTTTTCTCCTCTCTCCCCCTGAATTTTTCTGAAATGACTCTGATAACAGGGCAGAGCCAAGACCAGCCAGCTATTACCTTGGATGTTTTGGGCCTGCATGCAGCTGGGAAGTGGTTGGTTTGACAGGTGACATAGCCAGTGCTCTGAGCTGTCCAATCTGTCACTGAATGATGGGCAGGAACATGGTGGGACTGACCTAGAAGGACTAATTGCGACGTGGTGGGAGATGAGGTGCTCAGCCTGGCTAAGAGAAAGGGCAGTCACAACAGCGGGTGTTCATCTTTGTAGATCCTTTTGTGTGTGGCTGCACAGTATATAACAGATGTGCCAGGGGCTTGCAGTGGTGGTTGCAACGGCTAAATGCTGTAGTGCAGATGAGGCTTTCACAGCCCTGTCCTCACTGTGTTTGAAAACAGTGTCGAACTCTGCTAGTCTTGAGTGCAGCTTTTGAAATGGGCTTTCAATATGGGGCATGCCTGATGTTTCAATTACTATTGATAATAGTAATGACTGGCTGATTGTGTTTGAACCATGTTTTAATGACCTGGTTTTCAAACACTACTCCTTTGCAAGGGGGATGATGGAATGGCGTGTGAAAAATAATTATAATGAATGGCACAAGAACACATGGATATAAGCTCTTCATCAACAAGTTTAGGCTTGAAATTAGACAAAAGTTTCTAATCCTCAGAGGAGTGAAGTTCCAAGAGAAGTAGTGGGGGCAAATAACCTGACTTGATTTAAGACTGAGCTCAACAAGTGCATGGAGGAGATGGTAGGATGAGGTTGCCTATAGTGACATATGGCCCATCCACAGCTGCTCTTAGCAAACATCTCCAACAGTCAGAGATGGGACACTAGAAGGGGAGGGCTCTGAGTTACTACAGTGAATTGTTTCCCAGGTGTCTGGCTGATGGGTTTTGCCCACATGTTGAGGGACCAACTGATCACCATATCTGGGGGCAGGAAGGAAGTTTCCTGTAGGTCAGACTGGCAGAGATGCTGGGAGGGCTTCACCTTCTTCTGCAGCATGGGGCATGGGTCACTTGCTGGTTTGAACCAGAGTAAATGGTGGGTTCTCTGTAACTTGAATTATTTAAATCAAGATTGGAGGACTTCAGTAACTCAGCCAGAGGTCATGAGGCTATTATAGGAGTGGGTGGGGTGAGGTTCTGTGACCTGCAATGTGCAGGTCAGACTAGACGATCATGACAGTCTCTTCTGGCTTTAAAGTCTCCGAGTCTATAAACTATCCAGCTGTCTCATTGGAAAACGCGCTGAAAAGGCAAGAGAGCTACATGTGGACCTTGTTGCTATGGACATGAGCATGGTATAAATGCCTAAATGGACAGAACAGATAGAGGGTAGGTGCTACAATAGGCAGTTGGGTCTGGTGGCTGTACATAAATGTCACTCTTTGGTGGTGATGGAGTTCTGACCTTAGCAGGGACCACTGCTAACCCTGTGGCCCCTCAGTCTGGTGGCTAGACAATCAGATTTGCCAGCAGTGAGTATGGGGTCATATAATGCCATTGGCCAGGAAGTTTCGTTGCAGGGCAGGTACAGAGCTCCCTCAGATAGTATGGACCTTTATATGCTCTCTCCGCCTGAGTGAACACCTTGTTTCTCTCTCCACCCTTCCCATATATAATTGCTTAGTTTCTTTTTTTAGTGTGCCCACTGGTGAGGATCGTCATTTCTGGGGAAGGTGCTTTGTCATATCTGTGGTTTTGCTCACACTGAAATGACCCTGGTTTTCTATCTCAACCACCACTGGAATCAGGAAGGAATTTCCTGCTAAAATGTTCCCACGCTAATTTGGTTTTATGGAAGTTTGTGTTTTGCCTCAAGTGGATTTCCCCTCTCTTAAAGGTCCAGGGGAGTTTCATGCACATATATTCATGTCCCAGCATATATATTGGGGTTGGAGTATATAGCCTTTGCTAATAAAGCATTTTCCAAGGGGGAAGCTATATCAAGTGATCTGCCCCACCCAGTGGGCATATGTTGAGAGCTTTAAACTATTCACAGCTCCTGAGTGAGATTACTCCGTTTACAGTGGATGGTGTTTTACATTTTCATGAAAACCCAATATACCATGTATGACCATCACTGCAGCATGAGTAGCAAGTCCCTAGGTCGAGCATACCAGTGGCACTAGCTCAGATGGAGCAGTGTAATGACTTTTAGGGCAGTCCAAGTCACCAGTGCACATTAGTCCAGGGCGAGTTTGGCAAAGACTTCTTGCTGTGGGTACGTTTAATTTGTTATCAGTCAACACTTCTGGCAATTGGACCCTACATCACACATCTATCTCTGACTGTGCTCTGCCCCAACACCAATGCCTACACAAGGCTCACCTTTTCACAAACACCAAGCATTTAGGAGCTGAGTACTGAAAATGCAGGCCCAATTCAGTGTTTTGCTGAGATTTCACTAACATGGTAATGGTTTGGGGGAGAGCTGGGAATAATTTTTACGAAGAACTGACTTGAAAGAAGTTGGAATTAATTCACCAGCCAAATATATTCTTTCTTCTTCTCTTCTGTTAGGTCAGCATTAACACTGAACACCCTGCAGCATACTCACCTCGGAAAGGCCCCAATCCTATGCAGGAATATTTAGGTTACTCGCTGAAAAGTGGCTACAGCGAATGGTTTGCTCATCCTGTGTTTATCTTCTCCATAGTGTGCGCTGTATAATACTGGAGGCTTAGTGTTCTTGGGTCCTGGCAAAACAATTGTACATACTGTTTAACCAGAATGGTTGGGTAGAAACCAACTTACTCCATAGCAGGAACAAGGGCATGCACAGTAGTTGGTACTACTGTGTTGTCAGCAGTGTGAGCAGTAATAGTGGGTTAAAACTGCAGGGGGATCAAGAGCATTAACACCCACCTTTTCAGACCTGTGGTGCCTTGAAGTTGGTGACTCTCTGCAATTTCAAAAACAAGTAGATCAGCTGCTAGAGGCATTTCCTACCCCTCACCAAGGGCCTGTAAAACTACAGACTAAGCAACTAGTCCCAATCAGCCCTTCAGCAGAGATGTTTGTCTCTGCTACATTTTCAAGATGTTTTAGTCTCAGTTGTTAAATCTGGCAGGTTTCCTTTCTAGCATTTGGTAATATTTTTTTAACTAAATGTTAGAAAACACATTCCCCACATTTCATTGCTTAAGAGACTGTGACAGGCCTTAAAACGTGAGCACAAAAATGTCTATCTCTGTGCCAGATCGGGGGATAAGGTTCTGGTGCAAAATAATCACACTCAAGACAGTACACCTCTCCCCCTGCTTGCCAACCGCTCTATCAGCAGGTGTGTACATCTATTTGATACTGACTCTTCTGTAGATCTGTGGGTTGCTTATTTAATATCTATATTCCAGTAACACCAACCACAACCATTAAGATCAGGGCCTAAATAAATAGACAAGGGCAGTCTGTAGACCTGACAATCTAAATAGAGAAGATAGAGAAACATAAAATTACTACATAAAATTAAACAAAATCTTGTAGGTACTTCCCAGACCACCCTGCTCCTCTACCCACGCAGTATCCAAGTGCCTGGGCCAATGTACTCTGATTTGCCCTCCTTCCACCTGACCCATGCCATGCAAGTGTTTGTTTAGTATTTAATCCTTCCTGTTGTATTTTATCACCATGCGTTTTGTTTTATTTCAATGTCTGTTGTCTAGTTCTCTGCATCTCCCTTTCAGGGTTATTTCAATCCTTCATCAGCACCCCCACCCTTTTCTGGCTTCCACTGACCACTTCTGCAGATATCATGGGCTCTGAAAGTGCGTTCTTCCTGCGCTGCTTCTGCTCTGCCTCTCTGTCTCTTCCTGGGGTCCCTTGGGGGAGGAAGCTGGTCTGTCCTGCCTCTGTGGTCTGGTGTCGGGAGGCGTCAGGGTGCTTGGTGTCCCAGTGTCAGAGGTCTCCTGCTGCTGCCCTTCCCTCTCTGTCCTGGGAAGCAGGAATCTAATGCGTCATCCTTTGGAGAAAAAAGCAGCAGGGCCCTTCCTACACGGTCTGTGGGGATGAGAGTGGAGGCTTCTGTATATACACATCTTATTTCTGGTCACAGTATTGAAAATACAGGATCAAGTCCTTAGATAAGTCACAGTCATAGTCCCCGGAGTTCACACAGACACTCTGATCTACTATTTTTAAACGTGAACTACTCATTTAAAAGCGGGCGTCGTCCGTTTTTCCTGCACAGGATGGTCTCGGGGGGCTTAGGCAGCTGGGGGTCTATCCCTGGCGCTGTCACAAACGCCCCGTGACTTTGGACAAGGTGCCTGGGTGCCTCAGTTTCCTTTTTAATCTGTACCATGGGGGACATTAGCACCTACCTGCCCCACAGAGGGCGAGGGGGCACGCCCGGCACTCATGCCAGGCACAGGAGCACGGCAATCGGCACCGTGCCGGCAGGCACCGGGGCCGTCCCCGCGCCAGCAAAGGCGCTGCACAAGCTCCTCGAAGCATCCGAAGGCGTGTGGGCAGGTTCTCCGGAGCATCTCCCGGCCGAGCAGCCGCGCCAGGCTGCCCCAGTCCGGAGTGTCCCGAGCTGGGCCCTGAGCGGCGTTCAGCGCTGTGGGGTGACCGGGGAGGGGAAGCTGAACCCATCCCACCCCAGCTGGTGCGCGGTAGGATCTGAAGCCGCTCCCGGGCAGACGGTGAAAGTCCGCTCTGCGCTCAGCGCCCGACCCAGCCCGCGGTCCTTTACCTGGGAGACGTGCAGGGCAGCACTGTGCCCGCCGGCGGAAAGGTCCCGCCGCCAGCATGGCACCCGGCTGCAGCCGGACGCTCGCGGCTCCCATCCCCCGGTGCCCAGGGGATGCGCCGGCAGAGAGAGCCGGGCCGGGCGGTCCCCAGCGCGGCTGGGCTGGAGGGGGCCGAGCCCCTCAGGCGGCGATGGAGAGGCGCTGCCCAGCCCGGCTCCGGCTGCTGCCTGCGGGGTGGGGTGGGGTGGGGCCGGGGGGTGATAACAGACCCAGGCGGAGAAAAGGCAGATGGACAAGGACACACGTGTGTCCAAGCCCGGCTTGCGCCAGGCTCCGGCCGGGAGCGCAGCCGCCCTTGGCTGCAGGAGCGGAGCGGGGGTCTCCGTTTGGGGGGACCGAGAGCGATCGGGGTGACAGGGGGCGGCATGGGTGGGGGGCCGCGCAGCCGAGCTGACCTGCCCCCCCCCCGAGAGAGGCCGGGAAGTGGGCACTGACTCCCAGCCGGAGCCCTGCCTGGCGCGCTCCGGAGCCGGAGTCACTCCTGCGCAGGCAGCGGGGCACGGCAGGGGGCCGAGGCACTGCCGGAGGGGCCGGGGGGCGCCAGGCTATGTAGGGGAGGGGGGACCCGGTGACGCAGGGAGAGGAGGGCGTGATCCGCCGGGAGGATGTGGAGGTTATAAATCAGCCGGGCGGCAGGCAGCTCCCTGTGAAGGGATGTCCGCGGGAGGTTAAGCGCGCAGCTGGACGCGCCCTGCGGAGCTGAGCGCAGCGTTGCCCCGGGGCTAGGCGGCTGCTGGATGGTGGTCTCTCTCCGGGACCGGCTGCTCCGCTAGCTTCGCCACCGCGGGCAAGGCGAGCCCGGCCAGGCTGCCGCAGGATCAGCCCCTTTGCTGGGTGTCCCTGAGCCGCGTCGTCTCTCCGAGCAGGCTCGGGCGGAGCTTTCCCACCCTGCGCGCACCTCCCGGGCAGGACCATGGGCAGCCGGGCGCTCGCAGGTGCCATGCTGTGCGGGCTGCTGGCACCCGCTCTCCTCCTCGCAGGTAAGTGACCCGTTCCCCTGCGGGCTGGGCTGTCGGGCCGGGGGGCGGCCGGAGCTAAGTGGTCCAGGAGGCAGCAGGCTGCGCTTGCTCTGCGCCCCAGAGAGACACCCTCCAAGGCAAGCCCGTGCCCCTCCTTGGGGGAGTGTGGCACGCAGGGGGCCCCAGCCGCACGGCATCTCTCCTCACCCGCATGGTGCCCAGTCTGGACCCCGCTTCCCACCCCATGTTCCCTGCTGGAGGCTGCTTTGCTGCGCACACCCGATTACCCCGGGACACTCTCTGGGTGCCCAGACGGGGCTCTGTCCCTATTGCTGTGCAAGCCGGTTCCCGGGATGCCCCTCGGAGCTGTCCCGTGTCTGACTCTCACGGGCAGAAAAGAAATCTCGGGGAGAGGCTGGATCCTGTCGATCTGTGTCCCCAAGCCCCCAACTTGTAGCATCAAAACAGAGAGCTCCCCCCTCGCCAAAAATCCGGACTCCGATGAATCCCGGGCAGTGAGCGCCGCAGAAGCCCGGTTCGAGCACGGGGCTCCCGCAGGATCTTGTACAATCTAAACAGACAACCGCTGTAGCCGCACTTCCCTGGAGAAATCTGGACTCTCATACATCCTGGCCCAACAGTACGGGGAAAAAAGACACATTTAGTGCCCTGATCCTGCCCATTTTAATCCCAGTTCCGCAAAATTCCAGTTTTAACAAAGGAAAAAATGTAGCAACTATTAGCGAACTCGAAAATCCAGACCCTATTGCAAAGGGGTGCAGCAGCACCGCAAAAAGATGTATCCGGCACCTAGATACGGCTGGGAGGGTTAAATCTCAAAGCCTTAAATTCTACCAGAAAAGAAAAGCACCAGCTCCAACCCCACTGCAAAGATCCAGATCCTGATGTATCCTTGGTAACTAACACCGCCAGGACATAGATCCATCAAAGCAGAGCTCTGGACACAGATTTATCTGTATAGAGAATAAAACTTTGCGGATCTAGGTGAAAAAAACGGGCGATATCATGCTGGCTCCCGGTCCATGTTTGGATTTTACAAGTGCTTGTGTGCGGAGGTGTATCAGGGACCAGATTTTTTAGCAAGGACTGGAAGCAGCTACATTTGGTTTCCATTTTTCCAACAGAATGTAGAGATCTGTGGCCAAAAATTCCCTGGATCCGATAAAACCCAGATTGCTCTTGCATCGGGATGTGTTGGAGCCTGGATTTTTTTCTGGTCACGTAGGAGAAGCAATATGTGTTGTCTATTTTGATGGTACAATCTGGGGGCTTAGGACCCCAAAATAGTAGGACGAGCAGGGCGAAGTGCTAATTAGCTGGGGTGCACCGGAGTATGGATTTTTTGCAGTGGCATGCTTGCTTTTCTTGGTGCTGGAACAGAGCTTTCCAGATGAGAGGTAAAGTCATCTGCAGGTTCACGGGAGTGGACCAGGCACAAGGAGATCTTGAGTTTGAATGAGAGAAAATACTAAAATGCATATGGAACCTAGGGCCAAATACAGACGTCTTGTAACTATACTGAAGACAAGTATGGATTTGCCACATAATGGGGAGCAAATGTAAAGTCTGCAACACAGAAGAAAATTGCTAATTGAGATTAGCCTCAGAGAGGAGACTAGATTAGCGACCTTTTGTTCAATGTAATGACTGTGCTAAGGGACAGGCGGATCAGAGTTTCTAAGTAAGTGGCAAACATTTTTACATGAGAGTAATCAACTTAAACTGTTGCATTATTTATTATAAATTAGTTTCATGGAGGAGTTGTAGAACCATTGAAGTGTTACATTTTCTTGCAAACTATTCTACTTTATCGCTTCAATCAATTAAATCCAGAATAAATAGATGATGACCAATACATTTATAAAGGCTGAGCTAATTTCCTAAAACCATGGCAGTAATGCAAATAGTTTGTGTAAATGAGTAAAACAACCCCAAAATATTTTGTTCTTGCATTGAAACTTAGTTCAGATTTTGACTTGAAAGCATTGAGAATACAGATCTGTCAGCATGTCTACAATTACAGACAGTAGCTCAAATCCTGCCAAGTGATTTTCAGTTGGGATGGGTAGCTGGTGGTTGAGCATGGGTACTCTGGCAGACTAATTACATGATTTGGTCATCATCAATCCTGCAAAATCTTCTATTCTGTCACATGCTATGTAGTAGATCTCCCAGAAGGGGTGACAATGCTCCTTTGAAGTCCATAGCAAAACTATTGATGATTTTAATTTTGAGCAGGATCAGCCCCTGAATACTAAAGGGGTGAGGAATTGGGTGTTGGGGAATTACATGTTAAAGTAAAAGCACTGATTCTCCATAGACTTTTACTCCCATTCCCTGTAGGAGATCTGGGAAGGAAATGATTTTCCCACCCCATGGGAAAAATGTCAATTTTTGAGAATCAAAACATTTCCCCAGTCTGCACTGGGAGGAAACAGAGACCTTTCACACAGTCTCATGAAAAACCACATGAGGGAAGAAACCACCTTAGACTAGCCAATAGCCCAGTGGTCTGGGCACTCATGTGGCAAGTAGAAAACACAAGTTCAAGTCCCTACTCTGCCTGATTAAGACCAGGAATTCTTAAATGTGACTCTCCTATATCTGAAGTGAGTGCCTTGATCACCAGGCTATTGACTGTTCTAGGGTGGGGTTTTTACCAAATGGTAAAAATTAAACCTTTGATGCCATATTAGGGCCTGATCCTGCAGTCCTTGCACACTTATGACTCCCATTTAAATCAATGGGGGTTTGACATGTGGAAGGGCTACAGGAGTCTAACTAAAGATTCTGCAGTCCTCTTCTCTTGACCTCTCTGGAGGGTTTTGTCTGAATCAGAGCTAAAGGACTGGGCCCAAGCCCCTTACTAATAGATCCATATGTGAGGCGAGTGATAGAAGAACCAGAGACCATGTATATTCAGAGAGGCTTCAAACAGCGAGATCAGCTAATATATATCTTCATTTTTAAATGACAGCACAGAGCGAAAGCTGGCCTCCTTGAATCTGCACCCTTGTCCTACTGAAGTCAGTTGAACCAGCAATGGAACTAGGACTGAGCACTAAGTTAGAATGAGAAATAGGAGACTAGATAGCTTCACTTGCTAGTCACTTTACACATTAACTTTTGTTATCATTTGTACTGCAGTGGCAGCGAGGGTCAGGCCCCATTGAACTAGATGTTCTACAATCACGGTCCCTGCCTGGAAGAGCTTACAGTATAACTCAAAACAAGATGTAACAAATGCATTGACCAAACAATAGGAGGGAAGGAAGGAAGAGATAATGATAAGAAGATCATGTGGTTATATAAGATAGTGATGTGCCTGACCTGATGTTTCCAAATCATATGATTTAAAACAATCATGTTTCCAAATCATATGATTTAAAACAATATCAATGATCCCTGAGTTTTCCTCCCCCATGCAATCTTTAGTTGGCTGATCTCCTGTAGGCATCACAGCAGAGTTATATCTTGAGAAGGAATTTTAAGGTGGAGAGGTTAGTGGCCTTATGTTCCCCAGGACATTTCCTGTGGCAGGGCAGTGTGTAAGAAGTAGTTGGAGCATATGTTGGAGAAGACGACAAATGGTCATACAAGGCTGGCATAGCTGATGGGGCGGAAGGCAACAGGACAAGGACTGTCTTATGGTCCTGCCATTCACAAAGTGTATAGAGTCTGATTCACCATCCGGGTCCTGTCAGTGGAATGATGTGAGCCTCCTGGCAGCAGAAAGTTTGCCTAGCATGGAAACAAGGGGTGCAGTGTCACAAGCCAGTCTTAACCCCTTCTCCACCAGCAGGCCTGGAGCAGCAGTGCAAATCCAGAGGTCTTGCTGGGAAGGGGCATTGCTAGGACATGCAGGGGACATGGCGATTCAGTGTCTGTCCTGGGGAGCTTTCACAGGTGGGATGGCTGTGGAGCTCAGGCTTGAGTTTCAAGTTGTGTATTCTTTTAGGATGATTATTGTGGCACTATGTGTTTGACCTAGATGTGAATTCCCCCTCAGGTTCCAGAGCCTTCCTAGCCACAGGGGGCTGCACTTTGCACTTACATGTGCCTGCAGGGGTTAATCAGTCCCACTGTCTTATTAGGACTGGGAGCAATAAAAGAACCCAAGAGCTGGACATCCAACATCCCTTGCATTTCAATGACTGTTGGGCACCTGACTCCCTCCTTGAAAAATTCCAGCCTACATTTACATAAAGCTGGAGGATTAGAAGCTGGTGTGGAACAGAAACATCTATTCTTCCATTTATACATAGGATTTAAGCCTCTAACATTTAATAGTACTAATGGGAATCACCCATGGTATTACCCTGTGGTATTTTGGCAAGATGCTCTGTATAGTATAGTTCTATAGAGCCAAATTCTGCTCTCATGTATGCTGGTGTAAATCTGGAGTAAGTACATTGAACTCAGCTGAGCTGCTCCAGATTTGCACTAGTGTCGATGAAAATCAGCATTTGGCCCATATGGTAAAGATGACTTGCACACCCACAAACATTCAATACATTTACCATTTTTAATTGGTGACACGAGAAGAGATTTTTTTTTTAAGCTCAAAATGCTCATGAACAAACGTGACCTTTGCTTTGTCAGACTTTTCAAACACCAGAACTAGGGTCTTTGTAGCAGGTGCGGCGAAATGTGTGGGCCATGTGTGTAGGACAGAAGGCACTGCTTGCTGCTTTCTAGAACAATTGCTGACTCCTCACACTTCTATGCAGTTTGGAAATTGCAAGCTCTCAGAGTATCAGACTGTTGGTTTTCATGTCAGGCTGAGATAGTGATAGTGAAAGGAAATGAAAGGGAGAGGGGTGATTGAGAAAGGACTTGAAAGACAGGGGTATGGCTCAGCATTGCAGAACTCTGTCTCATGGGCTGTGGGTGGGATTCTACTGAGGAAATTGTTCCTTTGAGTCTGCTAGAGATAGGCGTTGAGACTTCCTGATGCAACCCAGAAGAAAGCAGGAAGCAGGGATTGCTGCAAGAGTGGGGGAAGGTTTCCCATCAAGAGAGGGATGTCTGGCAACCACAGTCAACTGTTGGACCATTTCTCTGCGGCTATGCACCAAGAGTTCCTTTACAAACACACTTTTTTATCTTTATTTTGTCCTTTTTTGACCATCTGTGTGATATTTCTACACTACAAAGCCCCAAGCTAAAGGGAGAATGGCTGCTTGTGTGAGCATATATGAGAATCTCTTCCATTTGACCATTTAAAGTAACTTACAAACACTTTATTAATCAACCTAAGAAATGACCTTCCTCAGCATTTAACAACCAGGAATGGTTTTCCATTTACTGGATGTGAACTGCTCATTCTGATGCTGCCCTAAAATCTATTACCTTCACATCTTCAGTTGTTGGTGCCAAGGGGCATTCTCGATCTTCTCTTACCAAGATGTAGAAACTCAGTATCACTCCCCCGCCCTGGAAAGGACTATCATGGTGCAAAGCCAGTACATAGCCCTAGACCCTCTCTCCCTCTCTGTATGATTTGTTCATGGCAAGACGGGAGGAAATATACCACCCGAATGTAAAGGAAAGCATGATTTTGCCTAATATATTATCAAAGTAATTCAAGACCATTATAAATCCTTGTGAATCTATTACTTCTGTCCATTCTGTTTCTCAGAACTTTATCTGCTTTGTGTTTATGAAGAAACACATTTGACATCCCAGTTCATCTTAATTCTTCAAAGTAATCTGCCACTAATTCCTACCCTTGGGCAGATTTTTTTGGTTTTGTATAACATACCCTCATAACAGGTGTACTCATGTGTAATGCCAGTGATAATAATTTATATTTGTATCGAGCTTTTCCTCTGGAAGGATCCCAGCATGCTTTTTGAAAATGGGACCAATCTGGCAAACAGCTATTCATACATACACCTAATTACTCCTAAGCAGAGTCTCTTGGAATTCAGTTACACAACCACATTATCATCTTCTCTGCCCATGGCCCCTGCACATTATCAGTAAATTCACTCAAGTGTTACTGCAGCCTGAGGCACAGTCATTCTGCCCCTGTTCCTTTCCCCCACCCCCTGGGGAACTTCACTGGAGGACATCAGCTGGTTGGGGAGGACATTAGCTTATTGGGAAGCTCTTGACACGACCAGACCGCCCCATTGGCTTCATTAGACAGAAAGTGAGGGAGGAGGGCACAGAGCCTCTCAGACATTGTAGAGGTACAGGATCTCTGAACAGAACTCCCTGTTCTTTTGACAGCTCCCCTGACAGCCCTGCTTTCCTAGACCAGAACTACCAGCTCCACTTCCTGGGGATGAGTGTGGGGAAACTCCATGAGAGGAATTTCACATCATTCTCCCTCAACCCCCTTCCTGTGTGATTTCCCATGGAATGGAATGATCCAACTGTTTTATTTGCATTCTTAATTGAATTATAGAGTCTCCCTGGAAAAGGCTCACACATAATTCTTTGCAATAGTGTTAACATAGGAATTGCCACACTGGATCAGACCAGAGATCCATCTATCCCACTATCCCGTCACCAACAGTATCCAGTGTAAGAGCCTTCAGAGAAGGTGCAAGAAACCCTGCAGCAGGCAGTTATGGAATAACCTTTCCCCAGGGAAGTTTCCTTGAGTAAAGTTGTTTGTGGTAGGATCTAAAACAATTCTGTTAATTAGAGCATTAAAAAGCTGTAGACTCAAGGGTCAAAGGAACCAACATAAACTTGACGCCTGTTTAAGTTAGGTGCCATCAACCTTTATAGTGAATGTGTATAAAATGATGACTGTCTTTTAACGTATTATGTTATATAACTTTTCCTGGTCTTGTCCTGATATTCAAAATTTGGGGTAAAAAAAATCCAGCTCTCCTTGTTTGATGCGATGCTGTGGTATAATAAATTACAATCTGTGTATATTTTCTCCTTGTAAATTGGGTTATATTCATAAAACGGTGCAATCTCATACTCCCTAGATCCTTTCTAGATGGATCTTGCCCTGTGATTATATTGGGGGGGGGGCGAGGGAGGGGACGGGAGGGGAGGTGGAATGGAATGAGCCACCCTGAGGGAACTGTTCCTTTTCCTTCCACACAGGTTTCCTTGTAAGAGAGCATGAACTGGGCCATCAATCAGGTTGTATTTATTGCAGCTCTAATAGCCAAATGTCATTTGATTTGCTGAGATGGAGTTAAATGACTGCCATTAATTTAGCACTGTTGTCCTTTTAGCTGGTTAACAGTCTGAGGTCCTAATCTACTGACAAATCACACATTGGCCCAAAGCAAGATGAGGTCAGTGGTCTGTTTCAGACAACTGCTTAAAGCTGATCTTGCCTTACCACACCTGCCAGAAGGGAGGATATCCCTAAAAAAAAAAAAAATGGCAAAAGCAGCCTTCAGCACTAGGCTGCCCTGTTAGAGGAAGCTTGGGTATGAGACAGAGAGGATCTAGGCGGTGGGCTGAGCTGTCCTGAGCTAAGTACTCAAGAACAGCCAAACTTCAGGAGAAAAGTCTTGGATTGGCCTTTTTTGTCTGATTGCTGATTTATTTATTAAAGTCCAAACCAGGAAAGGGGGTAAGTCTGATCCTACACAGGGTATGTGGAGTGTGTCTTAGGCCTGGTCTACACTAAGGCGGGGGGGTCGAACTAAGGTACGCAAGTTCAGCTACGCGAATACCGTAGCTGAACTCGAACTACCTTAGTTCGAAGTACTCACCCGTCCAGACGCCGCGGGATCGAAGTCCGCGGCTCCCCCGTCGACTCCGCCACCGCCGTTCGCGGTGGTGGAGTTCCGGAGTCGACGGGAGCGCGTTCGGAGTTCGAACTATCGCGTCTAGATTAGATGCGATAGTTCAAACTCCGAGAAGTCGAACGCTACGCGTCGACCCGGCAGGTAAGTATAGACGTACCCTTAGAGGAAGTGGGAAAATCCTTTACGCTGAATCTGCTGTTCCTGTTTGACCCTCTAGTTTTAAAAGTCAATAGTTGCATTAGGTTTTTCCTGTGCATGTATCCAGGGCCTTTGATAATGGGTCTGTTTTACAGATAAAAAAAGATGAAAGTAACATTCCTGCATTGTATTTTTTCTTTTAAAGTTACAGCATTTTTGGGGGTGTTCTTATCTGTGAAATATTGAAAATAATAACAAAAGTCTTGCGCTAAGGGGAAATGCTGCAAATTTTCTGTTTAGTCACTGAGTTTTTTTCTGTGTCTTGATTAGTGACAAAATGTCAAATAGATGGAATTTGGTAGGCTGAAGTGTCAGATGGAGCTAGCGGAAATTAAAGAGTTTGGCTTGTTTAGCCTACAAAATGAAAGCCGAGAGAGGTTATGGTTGCGCTATATAAATACATCAGGGGATAAACACCAGGAAGGGAGAAGAGTTATTTATGCTGAAGAACAATGTCGGTGCAAGGACAACTAGCCATGATTAAATATAGGCTAGAAATTAGAAGGTTTTTAACCATCAGAGCAGTGAGGTTATGGAACAGCCTCTCAATAAAAATAGTGTGGGGGGGGAGAACAATGCAACTGTTTTAAAATGGAGCTTGATAAACTGGATTATATGATGGGGTTGCTGGTGACAGGAGGAGACTGGACTCCATATCATCAGGAGATCCCTTCCAGTCCTATTTTCCCCAGAGAGTTGTAGGCAGAGTTCTGAGTGTTTAGATGTCCATACAAAATATTCCCCAAATCCAGTCTGTTATAACTTGTGGTTTTTTTAATGCAAGAGAAGCTATAATGAATGTTAGAAAGCTTACTAGGAAAGGAATTGTGTACTCATTCAGTTTAGTTGGAGTGAGGAAACTCATCTGTTTGCTCTATGTAGGAATTTTACATGACTCATATAGAAGTTTTGGTCTCACTGTATTTATGCTAGAGTAGTACCGTACTTTCCAAATACTTAGCTAATAAAGAGACATTTCACAAAACAAACATGATGATTATTTGATGAACATTTATACCCAGTATTAGAATTCAAAGAAAATCATAGCAAGTGATGACAGATGTCATGAGCTAAGAGAATGATAAGGCTAGGGATATGCAGCACACAACCAGTAGAGGTTTGGAGGCATGATGGTCTTCTCCTTCCATATCCCCGGTAGCAGACCACTAATACACAACTACCCAATGGAACCATGGCTACTCCACATGTTGCAGTGGGCTGAGCAGGCACTGCTCACACCTTACCCACCACCTTTGAACCCTTTGAAGATGTAGGAGTAGCCATGGTTCCATTGGGTAGTTGTGTAGCTCTTGAGGTCATAGCGGATCTATCACTCTTGTTGGATTATCAAGTTCTGGAGAGGTCCCTTTTAATACTAAATACAAACTGAAATAAACAAACAAGGAAGCAGCAGCAGTGGCCAGTGGCTCCTGCTGACCAGGAGGATGCAATTATTCTCTAACACAGCCACTGAAACAATCATGAATACCTTTGCCCCTTCTAGGCTAAACAATTGTAATGTGCCAGATTGGTTGGATAAAAAAGGAAACTCTTATTGAAAAGTTAAATTTGTCTCCAATTTTTTTGGAAACTCAGAATTTTGAATTTTGCAACTGAATAGACATGTCAAAATGTGAAGACTATTGATCAGCTAGTATATTGTGAATTGTAAAGGATGGTCCTTGAAAGCCACTTAACAGGTTCAGCTTGTGCAGAATATAATAGTGTGGCATCTGAGTGGAGAAAGTTTCTATGAGCACCTAACTCAGAGCACTGCACTGCTAGCATCCTTTTTATGGTCTTGACTACTTTTGTGGTGATCCTAGCAGTCAATGTACAATGGGACATGGCAGAACTTTGGATGCTGCTAATTGGCAAGCAACTTTGTCATGCACTCAACTGTAACTTTATATTTCTAGATACCATCAATAAAGACATTTACACCTTTAAATAAAATGGCTGCAGGCCAGATTCTTGTGAGCTTTACTTCTCCACTAGGCCAGGGATACCTTCACTCTGCAGTTCCTTCTGAGGAGGAGCCAGTGTTTGGGATGTACATATAAGAATACATACACATACAAGAACATTACTGCTGGAGACTTGTTAGCATGTACCTCCCAAGTATGCAGCTGAGAAATTGTCAGAATTGCACTACCAGAGAGTTTTAACTATTAGGTGTTACAAGTTGCTTGTGTAGCAGCTGGTAATTTTTATTTTTTCAAAATGCTAAATGCATACATTTTAAGCAATAGTGCAACCACCTCAATCTCAGATCCAGACCTGAGCATATTTGGTGAAAAGGGCCCATTTGGGAGGCTCTGTACATTTTCCTGTCTGTCAAGACCTCCCACAGGCAGTGAGCTACTCATTTGTATATCTGACTGCCTTTGTCTCCAGGACATGGAGCCAGAGCAGGGGCTAATTACCATACACAGGATTTTTCTGACACATGGCAGTAAACTCAGATTTTCAAAATGTGCTGGATCAGGCCCCACTGGGAGATTAGCTCATCTACTCTCATGGTCTGATTATTATGCCCTAAAAATCATTTGATAGTTTAAAGTAGCTCAGATAGAAGTTTGGGGCTTGATGCAAACATTTGTGGGTGAGATTCTTTGGGCTGTTACACGCAGGTGGTCAAACTAGATGATCACAATGGTTCCTTCTGGCTTTAAGGTAAGAATCTGTGAATTATCATTCTGATGTGGCAATGCCCATTTTGTATGCAAGTAACTTTTAATGATGTTTTGAACTTGCAAGTAAAATAGAACACAAGGCAGTTGCAAGCAAGGCATACATGAGTTATAGAGCAGCATCAGTGAGAAACAAGGCAGGTCAGCATGAACACACGGTGTGTGTTTCTAATTACTGCTGTTGATACCCTTGCTGACTCCTATAAACTCTTACTACTATATGTAGTGCTACTGCCCTATATAGTTCCATTTAACTTAAAGCTACTATTCCATTATGATAGTTTAATGAGATGGCCTACTTAAGAGGAAGGGGGGAGGGATAGATCAGAGATTATTTTTAGGCAAAGGTATCATTTAGCTCAGTAATGGAACCAAAACTATGCACAGGTACAACTATTCCAACCAAAAATAAATTGACTTTACCCACTGAACAGCACACAGTTTCTTCAGAAAAGGTCACACTGTAACAGTACGCCAACAGGAATTCTGTAATAAAAACTTACGAGCACAAAGGTGTCTTTTAAAAAATATATTAGAACAGAGCAAGTCATGTATACAGAAGAATAGATTGGCCAATGGCCATATAATGAGCCAGTTAGTGTAAGTCAGTGTATGACCATTGTTTTCAAATAGAGGCCCGATGAATGGCTCCACACTTTTGGTTATTTTGGCTACATTGTGCAATTGTTACACTGGTAAACACACATGAGTGTTTCCATTCCCCTCAGTGGGCTGACTGACATGAGGCAGTACTCATACACCTAAGTAAGAAATGCACAATCTAGCCCACATTTTAAATGATGACTCTTTAAATTATTCAGGCTAAGAAGAATTGTGAATAGTGGGAATTAGAGAGGTGAGAGACCTTAGGGGACCTTTTCCATTACCAATGCTGGATTGTCCTGTACAATATAAAAATGTCAGATGATTGAATATAAATTTGTTTAAACTGGGAGGAAATTATATTTGACAATAGAAAGCACTAAGGGCAAGATATGTTTAATGAGCTTTAAAATATATGCAAATCTGGCATTCAGTAAAACAATTAGGCTATGATGGATAACTTTATTGATGGCACTTTAATCAGAGGTCAGAAGCTCTGTGTACATTGCAGTTGGCAAAGATAAGCTGATCATTCTCATTAACCTCTTCATTGTGTAGATAAAAATGCTTAGCTAATACATTCAGGCTAACTGGTGTGGTGAAGGGATGTCAGTAAAAATTTTTATAACATTTAAGAAGACAGAAGATTTGTTCATTTCATCCCATGTGTTCAGTTACCCATGTGTGTAAATGTTTGCAGAAGTGGGGCATATACGTACTCTGTAGATCAGACACTATCAGTAACACTTACATGGACACATTTATTTTATCTGGGGTATACAATAATGTGAAACAAGCCTATGTATAAGTCCACAAAATAGTCAGTAAATAGAAACTCTGAGTGCAAAAAGGGTGCTGTAGTTCCATCATATGTTAGAACATACTTCAAACACTTTTATTCTTTAGCTCCTTTGCATCACCAGCTGAGAGCTCTACCTTGTATACCAAATACTGCCCAAGCTGTGTTCTGTCCCTTTTCAAACAGTTCTTTGACCCTGTCTTTAGGCAGCTTGGGTAACTTTTGTGACCTAAACTAGTGTTTGCGCCAATTGGTTCAGTAATCCGATTGGCTGACTGAAATGTGTCCTACAAACTTTAAAAAAAAATGAATATGGGGGAGGGGAGAGTCATTCTGTTGTCACATGAAAAGAAGTTACACCCCAACGTAGGTCACTGTAAGGGTAGGTTGCTGATGGTCGCTTAGTGACAGGCATAATGATTAATGAACATGTCCTGTTAAGCCATGACCTTTCCAAAAAGCCAGTGTCAAGTAAAATGCCTGAAGAAGGTACACAGAAGGCGTGATCCCCTTGTAAATATTGACAGTCGGAATTTCTGTGCTATTCTCCTTTTCGTTGTCTTTTCTGGTAAGCTTGTCAAACCCTACTGCATTTGTTCTTTGAATCATTTTTGTATCATTTAAAAAAAATGTAGGAAAGCTAATGACCCATGCAGGGATGGAATGTAAAGAAAAGCTATTTCTCTTCAGACCTGTACCACTTAAGTGGTAACACTCCATTATTGTGTGTGTGGACCTTTTAATACAAACAGGATTCTGTATTTCGGGCCTTTGTTGCTGGAAATCTAAAATATTAAACGTGTCAAGCCTTATACATTGGGTCTGTTAGGGCAAATATTAAGTTAGGTGCCTAAGAGTTAATGTGGTTAATTACTGGAGTTAAATATTTAAAGTGCACTTGAAGGCAATGGTAAGAATCCAGTTTACTTCAATGGGAGCAGAGTTACACCAACACTAGAGCAGTTTTTAAATTCCGCCCACAGTGATTACAAAACACAGCTGTATCTTTTAGATATGGTTAATGTATGTAGTAGGACAAAACCTGGATACATATCAAATGTATCTGGGATTTGTTTTGATCACAGGTTGGGGTGCTTAGAGAATTTCCTGCATTGAGATCAGTAACTATGGAGGCAGGTCTCCTGGATTATTATGAAGCATGCATTTCCAGAGTTTCCTATTTTATAAGAGTTCTGAATAGTGTTTCTTGAGATTCTGCACAGGGACATTTTTGCTTCTGATACCATAGATTAACAGAGAACAAAAATGCAACATTTGTAACATTTTTGAAAACAAACCAAAACCAGAACACTCCAATGAATGACTAAGCTGGTTGACCCTGCGATTAGCGTTCTGGACCACCCGGTAGATGACCTGAGTTCAGTGATGGCTATTAGGCCATACCCACTCCATGAGCTAGAATCCCCAGAAAACCTTTTAGGCTATGTCTACACTGCACTTTCGTTGTTAGAACTTTTGTTGCTCAGGGGTGTGGGTGAAAAAAACCCCACCTCCCTGAACGACAAGTTTTACCAACGAAAAACACTGGCGTGGATAGCACTTTGTTGGTTGGAGTCACTCCCCCACCAACAAAGCTACCGCTCCTCGTTGGGGGTGGTTTTATTTTGTCGTCTGGAGAGCTCCCTCCAGGGCCACCCAGAGGATTCAGGAGGCCTGGGACAAGGCAATTTCAGGGGCCCCTTCCATAAAAAAATTGCAATATTATAGAATACTATATTCTCATGGGGGGCCCTGTGGGACCCAGGGCAAATTGCCCCACTTGGCCCCCCCGGGCGGCCCTGGGAAAAATAAACATTTAAAAACCTTCCACATCTCAGCACAAACCCAGTTTTGAGAAAACGTTTTTAAGTCACCTTTACAAAGTATCACTGGTTCTCAGCATCAGCTAGTGCTAAAAGGCATTAAAGCTCATTAAAAGGGTTGGACAAATATTTTCTGTTAAAACTTTTTTTGGATCGAAAACTAAGGGTTTTTAAAAAGCAGAAAAAATCACGGACAATGTCTGCTTTCCTTCAAAATTTGTTGTGGTTTTTTTAAATTGAAAAGCTGAAATTAGTCTGCCAAAACCTGAACATGGTTTGGGGTTTCAGAAGTGTGTGGCCAAATATTTGCTGCTTGCTGTGTTTGATTGTTTAAAGAAACAATAAAAAAAATTCTGCTTAAAAAAAATCCAAAACTTCTGAACCACCTCAGCTTGTGACCAAATGCCTGAGCCCATCCAGTCAGACATTTTTCCAGGTTTCTGATACTCTGCTGGCTTCCTTGACTCATATCTGTCTCCATAACTTTGGGCTCATTTAGGTTAGAACACATAACATAAGAATGGCCATACTGGGTCAGACCAAAGGTCCATCCAGCCCAGTATCCTGTCTACTGACAGTGGCCAATGCCAGGTGCCCCAGAGGGAGTGAACCTAACAGGTAATGATCAAGAGATCTCTCCTGCCATCCATCTCCACCCTCTGACAAACAGAGGCTAGGGACACCATTCCTTACCTATCCTGATTAATAGCCACTAATGGACTTAACCTCCATGAATGTATCAGTTTCCTAGAGACTGGCTCCATGGGGTCCCTCACAAACTGGAGACGGTTACTGTGGGTTTGTCTTTAGTATAGCTTATGTACATACTCCATGAACTGAGCATTTGAGCTTGTTCCAGAATCTGGGATGAGCCTATGTTGTGAAAACTGAAATGCTCAAAATAGCACATGCATGTGAATGGACACAGGGTGCTAAAATTTAATTAACCCAGGGGGACTCAAACTGGGGATCAGGAGCCCTCAGGGGGTCATGAGGTTATTACTGGGGGTTGTGAGCTGTCAGCCTCACACTGTGCTTTGCCTCCAGCATTTATAATAGTGTTAAATATATAAAAAGTGTTTTTAATTTATAGGGGGGGGTCACACTCAGAGGTTTGCTATGTGAAAGGGGTCACCAATACAAAAAAGTTTGAGAACCACTGAATTAACCCCTCTGGAGCCTCGGGGAATGCAGGGGAGGGGGGTCTCCTTTGGTAGGGTTGGGAAGGAGGTAGGTGGTGTAGGATATTGCTCTTCTCATGTGATCCCTCCCCCATGGCTCTCTTGGTTCTATCACTGCTAATCTAAAGTGGCTAATTTTAAATGAAGTTACCCTCCCCTGACATGAATCTCCTTATGGCACTGAAATTAAATGTAGACTATAATTTGGCATTTGAGAAGTGAAAGGGATGGTAGCCCTAAGGGAAAATATAACAGCTTGGCTCTTTGTGTTAAATAGCTATCTGCAAGCCTCAAACTGCTGAATGAGCTTTAGGGTAGAGAAGGCTGTGCATCCCCAAACAGCCTGGCCCTGCTCCCATCTGACCCCCACCCATTTCCTGCCCCCCAACTACCCCCCTCAGAAGCCCCATCCCATCCTGCTCCTTGTCCCCTGACCACCCCCCTAGACCATCAAAACCACCAACCCGGGACTCCACCCCCCATAAATCCCCTCTGCTCCCTGTCCCCTGACTGCCCTGACCCCTATCCACCCCCTGCCAAGTGCTGACACCCCCAGAATGCCCACAATCCAACCCCCTGTTTCCCATCCCCTGACTGCCCCCAACCTCTGCCCCCTCCCTGTCCCCTGACTGCCCCTTATCCAACCCCCCAGCCCCCTTACCATGCCACTTACTCCTGCCTCCCGCCTCTCTCAGAGCCTCAGCGTGCCGCGTCCAGGACTGGCCCTGGACAGTGCTGCAGCAGCGTGGCTCCAGCGGGACCTGAGCTCGCAGCCCCACCCCCTTACCACGCGGCTCTGAGCAGGAGGAGCTCAGGCCCTGCCTGAGCCACGCTGCTTTAGCTCTGTCCAGGCCACTCCTGGATGCGGCGCGCTGAGGCACCGGGGGATGGGGGAAGGCGGGGCTGGGGGGAGCCTCCGACATTCTCGTGGGGAGCCCTGTGGGGCCCGGGGAAAATTGCCCCACTTGCCCCCTCCCTGGGCGGCCCTGGCTCTCTCCCAGAGATAAAGAGCAGCTATATTGTGTGCCTTACAGCGGCAAGGCCTTAGCATCACGACTGTGCCACTGTAAACTGTGCGGTGTAGACAGCCTCAGATTGTGTCCTGTGGAGGAAAGGCTGTGTCTCCTTTTTGTTTGTACGGTGTCAATGCCAACAAGACTCTAGTGCAATTGGGCCCTGATCCTGATTGATCTATGGCAGCTATTGTATTTAATAATAAATAATAATAATAATAATAATAATTTGTTCTTAAAGGTCAAGCTGGTGGTACATATTGTCATGGGCACCCAGCTTTTCCAGTCACTGGTCTGACTTTTGCCCTTATGTACAAAGCCAGTTCAATAAAAAATAAATAACAATTTTCCTTACTGCCTGAATCTTAGAATCCTCATGAATAGAGGAATGCACATAATCAAATACATGGTCATTGGAATATTCAAATTGTTTAGCTTGAGAGCATTGACAAAAGTTAAGCTTAAGTGTCTGAACTTCTCTGCTCAACAGCTGCCTGACCACTACAGGTTAGTTGCAGCCCTTCTTGGATTTTTATTACAGAGCAAATTTAATCAGATTCTCAGTATCTACATCTAGCATTAATGATTCAGAATTGAAAAATCAGTTAGACCTTAAGTGTCTACAAGAGTTCATGCCATGTTGCTGGGAATCCCTCATGTCAGTACTCAGTGAACTTCAGCTCATGTTTTTAGGGGGTCTGTTCTAGAGTCCATTGTAATCAGTGGAATGATTCCCATTGGTTTCAATGGGCTTTGACTAAGTATTCTGCCTCAGGGCCAAATCCCGATGTCATTACTCAGCGATGTGCTTTTCCGTCTCACAGGTTTTACAGTGTGCTAAAGAAGTGCTTTAGAAATACAGCAGAAATACACAGGGAATATTTTAAAGAGATTTCTTTCGAACAGGCTACTTGCCATTTTCCAGTGTGTCGGTAAATACAAATGGTTAAAGATAGTGTAACAGTGTCAGCACCCACCTTTCACAGGCACCCCCTTTTCTCTCTGGCCAATAAAACTGCAATCACATTCTTTTCTTGGGGGGGGCACCCAACTCTTGTGAATGGCCCCCTTTCTCTCAGTTAGATGTGAGCCTGCTTTTGGTTTTAGTTCTTATATTGGGGTGGCACCCACCTCTCACGAGCACCTGCCTGGCAGTTGGCTCTCTTGGCAGGTCTTCAGTGACTCAGGCCTTCAGCCAAGTCAGACACAGCGTGTCTGTGAGATAAATGCAACACAAACCCCTTTTGGGGTACAAGTCCAACAGAGGCCTCTCTCAGTGCCCTCTGTAATGTCTCTCTGTTTGTCCCTGCTCCAGAACAGAGCAATACCCCAGGGCTCCTTCCCTGGAGGCAGTGTCTTCACCCTCTCAGGCCCTTTCTGGCCCCAGCTCTTCAGCAGGGCCACTATGGTTCAGTTCCCCTTCTGGATTGCCTCAAAGTCCAGGTCACTTTCCCAGTGGCTGGTGGGGCCCAGTCCAGGGACCCTACAGATAGCAGCCATTCACCATGGCCCTTTAAATAAACTGCAATGCTGCTATAATTCCCTGGGCCACTTCCCCATGGCTCCCGCACATTCTTCACTCCTACCTCAAGGCCTTGTCCTTGTGGCATCCTAGCAGCCAGCCTGGAGCACACCTAGTTCTAGCAAGGAACTAAACTCACTCTGGCCCTGCAAGCTCTTCTTATATTGATCTGCTGAGTCCTGATTGGCTGCTTCCCTAACAGCCACTCCAGCCAGTTTTGAGGACCTCTCTACTACCCTTTTCTGGGGCAGGGTGTGGGAGGACCACAAGGCATCCAGCAGGGGGCTCAGGGCCTAGCCCACCCTGTCACAGCTAGATTGTGTTTTTAAGGCACAGCCCTCAGAGATTCAGCATAGACAAGAACATCAGTATAATGCTTAGTTGCAGTAGGAAAAGAGGCAATATATAAATTGCTTGTGGCCAGACTTTTAAGGATGCTATGGAAATAAAAAGTAGGAAATGCTATGCATTTTAAACCTCTCACTTTAGAATGTGCTGAATGCAGGTTAAACCACCTTTTTGCTAAGACCTTACATGTTGCAACTGCAGAATACTGTACAGTGCAGCAGAGAAATGGGACTCAGTTGTAATAAATGTAAAGGGAATTCTTCTGTGAGGCTGCTGAGCACAGAAAGATTTTGTGGTTCTCTCTGGCTTTCTAGTTCCCAGATTGACCAATCGCTCTCTTGTGTCCCACACATGGTCCCCCTCAAGTTCTAGCCTGGACTGAGCAACCATAAAAGGGATTGATGACTTCACCACAGCATAAGTATTTAATATGTCATGTCAAATACAAGTTGAATTCACTCTTCAGCTTATAATGATTGTTTAGACTTTTGTAAATACTAGGTTTTTTATTTCCCAGAATGGGTTGTGCAGGCATTTGATGTTTGATGCATACCAATGTTATCATGGGCTAGAATTTATTTTTTATGACAATTCTGCTGATGAGGAGAACACAATAAAAACTGATGTATCACTTGTTACCAGACTGATTTGTCAAAACTGATTTGTCAGACTGTGCTGATTTGTCAAAACTGTCTATTTAAAACAATAGTCTTCAGACAAAAGCGACAAAGAGTCCTGTGGCACCTTATAGACTCACAGACGTATTGGAGCATAAGCTTTTGTGAGTGAATACCCACTTGGTCAGTTGTCTTCAGACAAACTCTTTGATTTGGAGGGAAAGAAGTGACACTGGTTTTTAAAAGTCAGCTTTCTTATGAAAGACTGATTTCCACATTTCAGCTCACCATTGTTCAAACAAATTGCAGAGATCCAGTATAGATTTTTTTAAAAAATGTATCTTTGCAGGAAACTGCCATTTAATATCTTTGTAGGCAGCCAGCCAACCTCAGGTGGTGCTGTATTTTATTAATTTAACTTTATATAATTTTGCACACTGTGATAGTTTATGAGATACATATAGAAGTGATTCTATGGATGCATAAAATTGTCAGCATTTTTACCTCATACCTTGGTCACAAGTACTTCATGGTCTACTGCACGGCTCAAACTCTGGACCTTCTGTGTCTGCACCTGGAGTCAAAGGAGAACCTCTGTTAACTGTAGTAGGGTTTGTATTCTCTGCTGGCCAACCACCAAACATACAAATGGCAGCAAATGAGCAGGTCTGACATTCCATCTGGTAGAGAGGGCAGTAGTGCACATACATACAGACATACTAATCAGCACATTACATCTTGTTTGCGAGAGGAGCCCAAGGGACACAGTGCCCATGCAAAATGATTGCAATTCACTGCATCTGGGGCTGTGAAGGAAAGCAACAAGGAAATACCAGCTTGTACAGAACACAGTGGCTCACATCTCCAGCAGGAAAGGCTGCTGAGAACACTTCACTTCAGTGCTGGGCGCCCACAGCTGGCTCCCAGTTCACTTCCATTGCCAATTAAAAGATTTTATCTTGCTTATTGAGACTCTCAGTGGCTCACAGCCCAGCTACATTATTGCTCCATTCACAGCCTACCAAGTCATCTGCCCTCCTCTGGGACAACACAGCTCAGCCTACCAAGTCATCTGCCCTTCTCTGGGACAACACAGCTAACTGTGCCCAGGGTGAAGACCTCCAAAGTAGGAGATAGATTGTCTTTGGTGGCAGGCCCTCAGCTAAGCAAAGAGCTACCAAAAGAGATAAGACTGAGCTTGAGCCTGTCCATATTCAGAACATGATACAAGACATGTGTCTTCATGCAAAAGCCATCCAGAAATAACAGACAAGAAATTCACATGCACACACCACCTAATAAGTAAACGCTGCTGAACCTGGGAGAGGCACAGAGTCCACCATGGAAATGGATCTCTGTGCTATTTGGTGCCTAGATACAACTGTGATAGGCCCCCTCAAATTACCTAAATTAGACAGATTAAACTCTTACTCCCCCATATTTTAGTGCATAATGGACAATATAATTGTATATATAATACTGTCCCCTTCATATATTGGCTATAAATTACTTTCCTTTTCTCTTCAAATAGAACTACCCTTGGATCCTTTCAGGTTTACAGATACTCTTTTACTGCAATACAAAATCCTCATCACTTTCATTTTCCAGACTTTTGGTACTGTCTAAATTTAGGTTAAGACAGTTGACATTTGCTTGTTGTGCTGCTAGCTTCTGGAATGCTTTGCCATCGATGTGAGTGGGGATCAAGATCAGTGCATTGATGTTTCCCCCCCCACCCCCCAGGAATTCTGTTGTTTTTAAAGGACTATATTTTAGGTTGCTTGACATAAAAGATTCCATGTAAATATTATAATGATGGGCAAAGACAAACCAAGTGGCCTTACAAGGCTTCTTTAGAGTAGAGGTGCTTGCAGCATAGGGGATGTTAGACCAGGGGTTCTCAAACTGGGGGTTGGGACCCTAGGGGGTCACGAGGTTATTACACGGGAGGTCGTGGGCTGTCAGCCTCCACCCCAAACCCCGCTTTGCCTCCAGCATTTACAATGGTGTTAAAAATTTAAAAATTGTTTTTAATTTATAAGGGGGGGTCGCACTCAGAGGCTTGCTATGTGAAAGGGGGTCACCAGTACAGAAGTTTGAGAACCACGGTGTTAGACAGAGGGGCTATGCCTTTAAATGAAAAGGGGTAAATCCTGCCATCCTTATTCAGTCTTTTCAAAGCTCCCACTGACTTTGCAGAGAGTTTTATACAAGAGTTCAGCATAACTGAGGGCCAGCTTGTGTCTCCTTAGGGATCCACACATGCATCTCAGCCTCCTCTGTGGAAAGGGGAGCCAGACACCTCATGGCTTCATCCTCTTCCTCTTTCTCTGGCCTGCACAGAGAGCTCTCCATGAACCCAGGCATGCACCTGGGGCTTGCTTTGTCCTGCTGCTGGCCCTGTGGAGTTCCTCGTGGAAAGATAGCACAGTCAGATGTCTTTGGGGCAGTGACTGGCAGTGACTGTAGGAGTCCTGCTAGTGCTGTTCCATTGATGATAGATAGCCAGGGAGTGATCAGTATGAGGCTTATGAGGGCAGTGAGCTGCCATATGAATGATACTAGACTACTACTGATCCACAGGGCACAGAGCCTATTGCATGTGGGAAAATCATGTCCCCCTGGACAAACTCAGTGTGGGGAACCTTGCAGAGGTTTCTTCTCTATTCCTTCCCTGCTTTGTGTGCTAATTCCATAGGAGAGGTTCTTGAGCCTTGAGTAAGGACTTCCTTGGCCCAGAGGAAGGTGTGTGGGAAAAAAAACCCCAACAGCTACGCTGCAACATTGCAGTGATGATAACACTGTGAATGTGAACAGATTGAATACGGGAAGGCTATTTACCATTGTTAATGCTTCTCTTATTGTTTTTCTAGGATCTAGTTCAGGGTCAAAATTAAAAGGTCCTGAACTGAATATAAAAGGTGCACAGCACGTCATTCAAGCAGGCCAGACCTTAAATCTCACATGCAGGTAACCAGCTGACTTGGCTTGGATAATTTTCCTGGGTATTAATCCACAGGACTCTTTTTAAAAAAAAATGAAATGGGGGGAAAAACAGGTTTTTTTGGGGGGGAGGGATAATGGGGACCTAACTTCAACGGCAATTGTTAATAGCTCTCTGTTGTTTCCGTTGCTGTTTTTGGAGAACAAGATTAAAGAGAACCCCAGAAATAGCCTGATATAATAAAACAGAAAGCTTGGGAACTGGAGCTATATAATTGTAGCCCAACATCATTGTTTTTATTTCCTTATCTATGTTTGCAGGGGGGAAATGGTTCATTCATGGTCTCTGCCTGAAGCTCCAAGTAAGGAGAGCAAAAGGCTGAAAGTAATTAAATATGCCTGTGGAAGGAATGGCAAACAGTTCTGTAGTAGCCTGACCTTGAGCAGAGCTCAAGCGAATGACACTGGATACTATAGCTGCAAATATGCATCATCAAGTGCTGTAAAAAAGAAGACAGAATCTACGGTCTATATATTTATTAACGGTAAGATTCCAATTTTTTAAAATGCTCCTTTGGTACTTTAAATTCAACAGTGTTAAAGTGGCCAAAAGTGCTGTAAGTCAACTGTCGTTAAATATCTAAATGATGCATGTGAATGACATCTTCGGCTTTGCAAAATGGTCATGCAAATTTACCAGCCCATGTACAAAATCTGCTTGCCCACCATTTACTGTGAGGCTGGATGATAATGCAAAAAACTAGTGCCAACATTTTATTTGCTAGTGAAAAAGAATGGAAGAAAAAAAAACAAATCCAAGTCCACATCACACTGGGCAAGTAAAATTTTGCAAGGTTGATTTATCTGAAATGAAATGGACCAGATATGCATCTGTGAAATGATTATGGCATCGCAGAACCATCTCAGGGTATCAAATGGTAATACAAAAATATCTCTGCCTTGATACTCCTTATAGATGTTAATTGCCATTAAAAGACCATAGGCTGCTATCTGGCCAAAGGATGCCAAATGCTGTCTTGTTGCCAGATGGAAAGATCCACCTTCCAGCTTACCAGGGGAATTTTCTCATTCTGTAGAAAATTAATGTTTAAGTGTTTGTAACTTTCAAACTATTCAGTACTCTGGAATTCTATCAGATATAAAACATATTGATTCTATTTTATATCATTCTGAATATCAGCTCTTTTGTGTTCAACAACCAAAGATTGTGTAATATATGGGAAATGCCTGCATTAGGCAGTTAAATATAAATAATAATAAGAATGGCTTGCTGGCCTTGTTCTCTGCAGGGATATTAATCAAGCACAGAATTCACTAAAAATAAAATAAAGTTATAATACAGGTTTTGCATTTGCTTTTGAATTTTACTCTTCCTTGAACTTTAATTCCTCGAATTTACAGAAAAAAAAGTGACTAGATTAATGTCAGGCATCAGATTAATAGATTTTAAAAATCTGCAATAGATAGAATCCAAAATGGAAACTTTTCTGAATTATGTGTCTGCCTCCCCTGTTGAAGTGGATGCTGGATTGGATCATTCTTGGTTTTGGTCTTGCAAAACAAAGAACATGATTGAGGCTGTGTAAAAGTGGAACCAATCAGACCTGTTGTTTTTGTCTGACAGAAAACAAGAGACCTGTCCATTTTGGTCTATATCTTGCCTCACCTAGAATTGCTCAATAATTTATAGTCATTTCTGCTTTTTCTACCTCTGAACAACACTATGAAAGTCAGGGCTGGCTCCATGCACCAGTGCAGCAAGCAGGTGCTTGGGGCGGCCAACTGAGAGGGGTGGCACGTCCGGGTCTTCGGCGGCAATTTTGTGGTGGGTACCTCAGTCCCTTTCGGAGGGAAGGACTTGCTGCTGAATTGCCGCCGAAGAATGAAGTGGCAGCGGTTAGAGCTGCCGAAGTGCCGCCAATCGTGGCTGGTTGTTGTTTTTTTTTTTGCCGCTTGGGGGCAAAAACGCTGGAGCTGGCCCTGATTAAAGTATATACCTATGTTTAACCATTTACCTATGTGACTTTCAGTAGCATAACTCTGGGCAGCCAGCTATGAATGTATCCCTAAAAGTGTAAAGAAGGTAGGAGGTTACTAATTTATTGACTGACATCTTCTGCTGCTCATGAAAATATGCAGCTTTCTAGAATAGTAGTTCTTAACCTTTTTCCTATTGCGAACCCCCTTGAACCTTCCACTCCATCTAGCTGAGATACTCTCCCATTTAGCAATATGAGAAGAGCAAAGGTAGTTGTGACCACCTGACATCCTGACTCCAGGTTGAGAACCCATGTGCTAGGTCTACATTGCTACACATAGGAGACTCCTACATGTTGGTCTCTTTCTCTCATTCTCTTTCCTGCACGAGGTGTTAACACTACTTGTTAATCACTGAATTAAGTTGAGACACCATCAGTCTTTCTCCCTCTTGAGTGATTTATGTGTGGTGTGTTGTTTTCTTGTATTTGAAAGAGAATCTATATCAGATGCACAAGAATCAGGGTGGGCTTCCTAGTGGATGCAGATGGCTGGAGAGAAACATCAGGTCCTGAGAGACAGAGTGGTCTCTTCAGGCAGAAAAAAAAACCCTTTAATATGCCAGGTTAAATTTTCAAAAGTGCCTAAGTGACTTAGGAGCCTAAGGCCTGTTGACTTTCAATGAGATTTAGACTCCCAAGTGCCTAAGTCTCTTTTGAAAATGGGACTTAGATTCTTAGAAAATTTTACCCTTCACCTTGCTTCCCAGGAAACTTATAAAAGGTTGTTCAAGAGGCAGTCCTCTCCCAGGCTGAGATATCTCTGGCTTCCAAGTTTTTAGAATCTGACATTGCTTTCATTGGTGTGTCAGTTCCTTAACAACCAGGTGTTGAGAATCTCAATATAAACTACAATGGATACATGTGCCAGCCTTGGGATAATGGAATAAGTTGCAGTGTAACTGCTTGATCTGTGCCTGATGAATGTATTCCTCTGAACTTTTGTAAGGTGGGAGAAAAGTTATTGAGCCTACATAGATTTTACAGCTTCAGGAAGAAAAGTTGAGCAAGCCATGGAAGATGCATTTTTGTGAATACACGAAAAAAGGACAGTTGCTATATCTAGCTAGGTGCAAATGCTACGCAGTTTGTGTTTGTAAATTTGTTCCTAGGTGGCTCCTGTAGCTTTGAGTCTAGGAATTACAATTCCCAGGATGCACTGGGGCGGGAGGTGCGGGAGAGGGAAGGAAAGGAAGAATGTGAGATCTGTGAAAGGGGAATGAAGCTTACCTTTGCTGTTATCAAGCTTCCTGAGTCTTCCTCAAAGGGTGAAGGTACAAAACAAATTGACGATGAGCATAAAAGAACCACAGAAAAACAGAAATCGAACTTATCCAAGTGCCTCATGATTCCTGCTGCTGCAATCTGCTGTTTCTCTTGTGGAATCAGTATGACGTTATCATTTATAAGGGAAAGCGCACGCAATGAAAGTGCCTCTTAACTTAAATCAGTGCTTTTTGGAAACCAGCGTGGAACGCATTTATTGAGCTCAATTTGGAAACAAATAAATAAACTTCCTTTGAAGGTTTAAATTTTTTTCAACTAATTTCTGGGTGTTTGGGAAACAAACTGTTATAAAATCTGGATCACTATTAGTTATGTATTGTTTCCCGTCACAGGACATATGTATCAGTCAATTCCCCATATTAGCACCATGTGGATCACTAAGGTGCCTTTTCCCCATGTTTTAACTCTCTGCACAGGAGAGTAAATAGTTGCTATTTACAAACACAGAAACTGAATCATGAAAGTTAATATTGTTTGTAGAGGAAGTTCTCGCTTATTGTTTAGAAAATGTTACTCGTTTCCGTAATTAGAGTGACTTGGAATATGAACTGGATAGAAAAGAATAGACATATTAAGCCTTTCAGTTCAGTAATACAAATATCCTATTGCAGAGGAAAAGGTTATATACACAGAAAGGAAGATATAAGGCCCTTTTCCCCTGTGGGGTAATGAAAATTCTTGCTGAAGAAGATGAGATGAAAATCTCATATGCCCCAACACTCAGCATGGTACTTTCAAGATCCTAGGTTTCCATTCTCATCCTGCCAGGCCACATGAAATTCTTTCAGAAGCCAGTCAATATATAAACCCACTTTTTCCACTGGAGTGGCCAATATTGAGTTGCTGTGGGGGGTGAGTGCACAGTCTATGCAGTAGTTACTCTGGCACCAGACAACCAGGAACTGATGCGTCAGGCAAAAGAAACAAATATTCTTGAGAGCGCTGGCTTTGTTGCAGTTCACTAAGAAAACTGGGATCCGTATAGTGCATGAGCCCATAGAAACCCTATGAGTTGAGGAGAGAGAAGGGGGACATTGGAATTTGAAGCTCAGGAAGGCTTTCTGCAAGTTCCTTATGATCGCGGGGCCATATCCTGTTCTGTATTCTCAATCTGCTCACCAGTCTGGCGTGGGTCATTTCACTGAACACCTCCTTTAATGGGACACTCGCGTTACTCACAGGAGTGAGGTGGGCAGGGTTGACCACTTGCAAATAGATCATATTAATGGGATGAAGACGTTTAAGAAACATACCAAGTTAGCAGCATGCCAGCTCTTTTGACTGACTGGTTTCCCCAAGGCAGAATTGCCCAGTGACTGTCACTTTCAGACCTGCCTTTCTGGGTGCAGGCACACTGTCCTTTCCACCTGCCTGTTGGTCAGATTCTTTTTCAGCTGCTGGCGTGAGGCCCATTTTCTTTTTGCACAAAAACATGCACTTCGCTCAGCCTTCCATGACTGCTGCCACCTGCTCTCAGGACAGAGCTGGGGAATACAAATAACTGTGGTTACTTCAATATTTTAATCCTAGAGCTTTGCAGGAATTCAAACAAATGCTGCTTCCAGGTTGCCATATTGCCTTTGCCTCTGGCCAATTCAGATGTAGGCAGTAGCAACATTTTCATACTAGCAAACTTGAGATTTTTTCCCCAGAAGGAAATCATCTCTATCTTTATAGAGGAAATTTAGCCAGCTTCACAGCCAAATGGTCTTTCTTTCTTTACAGCAAAGTAGGTTACGTTTTCAGCCATGGCAACTGCCTTTTTCATTGTCACCAAATCTATCACTGAATTTGAGGGGAGCCTGCTAACTGTCTTGCAGCTTGGTCAGCAATAAGAATTGTTTTGTGTCATCCTAATCCAATTATCAGTCTCCAATTTGTCATTCTTCAAGGTCTTTCCTAGCATTGTCAGTGTTCATGTATGCTAATTTATCTCCTTGGCACTATTCCACGGATGGTGAAATATTCAACGATATTCCTGCTTTGTGCCCCTCTTACAATATTCTGGGTACCGGATCTTGAAGATGAAGCAACTAAACAAGATTTTACTTCAATATAGTTTAAAGTAGCCACATTCATAGATCACCAATGACTACAGTTTCAAACATGTCCTCTAATTTTGGTTGTTTCAATTTTTGGGGTGCCCAAGATTAGATGACTAAGTGTTTCAAGAGGAGCAATCAAAAATGAAGACCCCCAGAATTAGTGGACACTGAAAAAATTAAGCCTTTGGACTTTTAAAGTGCTTGTTTTTTGGGAGCACATTTTGAAACCCTAGAGTTACACCCTGCAAGCCCTTGGTGCACAGAATTCCCTTTGACATCACTGGGAGTTTCCAGTTGTTGGCAGCTGGCTGAATCAGGTTTTCGAGTTGGAATGGATTTAAATGTGACTTTAATGGATTCACTTTTCATAACCCTGCATGATATTACATCTCAGAAGAGGCAGACTGTCTAATAACAGCTCTCCAAAAACTTTGGTTTAAAGTTCAAAAATCCCAGTGTCAGGAGAATTTAGCTGGTAAAGGTATGACTTAAAAAAAAACTAAAAAACAAACAAAAAACCCCAAATCTCTGAACATTGAGCAAAGATGTCGATTATTTTCTTCCTGTATATTTTTTAAAAAATGAGTAATAACCTGGCCATGGAACAACTTGCCCCAAAGTTCCCAGTGTGGGAGGCTCTGCACCTCCCTTATCCAGTTCATGATCCATCTCTGCGATTTGGCACAGCTCTATCATATGAATTGTACTTTTTGGCTAACAGATTGTCAAAGTCAATAATGTAATAGCACATTTGTTATGAAAAGGAAACTAGTTTAAACTATATTACAGCTGTATGCAGTATGTGGACACATTTTCAGTGCATAAGAAAGTTCCTCCTACAAAATAGAGCCCCCTAGAACACATTGACATAAATCACTTGTTTCCATTCCTGTGGAGGGAGGCTTCACTTTGTGTACTGTGAGTAGTTCCATTGGATTTACTGGGACTACCCACAATGTGTAAAGATAAGCGTATGCCCGTTCCTGACTGTGCTTTGATGTATTGTTGAAGAGTGCTAGGAAATCTTTAGTGTGCACCAGCAGGGTCGACACTGACCAATTAATGTGTAACATGTCAATGCACTTTAGAAATCATACCCCAGTAGGGTGCACTGCCCCACCATGTCGATAAGCCCGTTGTGTTTGAAGATAAGTGCTTTAGTCTTGAGATGTTCAACTCCTCTGTACTTTGGATTTTGCTTGCCAAGTTATTCTTGTCCTGGGTTTATTTCTAAGGCCTGGTCTATACTGGGGGGTGGGGGAGGATCGATCTAAGATATGCAACTTCAGTTATGAGAATAGCGTAGCTGAAGTCAACGTATCTTAGATCGACTTAGATTGACTTACTTCGTGTCCTCGTGATGCAGGATCGACGGCTGCCACTCCACTGTTGACTCCGCTTCTGCCTCTTGCCCAGGTGGAGTTCCGGAGTCGATGGGGAGTGCTTTTGGGGATCAATCACTACCTGCCGGCAGGTAGTGTAGACATACCATAAGTGTATTAATTTATGTCTCAGTGTCACTCTTTCTTCAATGTCCAGCAGTCATTTTCACTGAGGGGGGAGGGAAGACATTATTTTTGGGGCTAGGAAAGGAAAAGAAAACTGACGGGCTTCTAGAAGTAATTTTGTCCACTTAAGGCCAGATTCTGTGCACAGTTCATTCCCACTGTGCTAAATTCTCCTTTCAGTTTCACTGATGCAACCCAATTGACTTCCATGAAGTTGTACTGGTATAACTGAAGTTAAGGGTTGCATTAATGTAAATGAAAGGAGAATTTGGCCCATTGATTTACATGAGTATATCTGAGGACAGAATTTGGTCCTTAAAAATGTCTTTATGAATGGGAGAAAGGTATTCTCTGTAAGTAGGGAAACCATTTCTTTTGAGCCTGAGATACTACTATGATAAGCATGATATAAACAGGTATCCTGGACCCATTAAGTAGAATGGCAAAACTCCCTTAGCCTATAGTGACACCAGGGTTTCACCCATAGAGTTTGCTTCTGACATTTTTATCTCTGTGTTTTTTGACTTTCATAGACTCCTAGATTCCAAGGCCAAAGGGACCTAGTGATCTAGTCTGACCTCCTGTTTAACGCAGGCCATTGAATTTTTTCAAAATAATTCCTAGAGCATATTGTATGGAAAAACATGTAATCTTGAATTAAAAATTGTCAGTGATGGAGAATCCATCATGACCGTGGGTAAATTGTTCCAATGGGTGATTACCCTCGCTGTTAAAAATTCACACCTTATTTCCAGTCTGAATTTGTCTATCTTCAACTTCTAGCCATTGGAACATGTTCTACCTTTCTCTGCTAGATTGAAGATCCCATTATTAAATATTTGTTCCCCATGTAGAGCCAAATAGACTGTAATCAAGTCATCCCTTAACCATCTCTTTGTTAAACTGAATAGATTAAGCTCTTTGAGTCTATCACTGTAAACCATGTTTTCTAATCCTTTAATCATTTTTGTGGCTCTTCTCTGAACCCTCTCCAACTTATCAACACCCTTCTTGAATTTTGTGCACCAGAACTGGACACAATATTCCAGCAGTGATCACACCAGTGCCAACTATAGAGTTAAAATAACCGCTCTATTCCTATTCGAGGTTCCCGGTTATGTATCCCAGGATCACATTAGCTCCTTTAGCCACAACATCGCATTGGGAACTCTTGTTCAGTTGATTGTCCACTATGACCTCCAAATCTTTTTCACAGGCAGAGACTTGTGTAGTTGAAGTTAAGGAACCTGAGGGCACAGAGTATGGAAAGGAGGAGCATCTGTTTTTCTGACTGTGCCATTTCAATATGTGCTAATCCAATTGTTTGTGCAAGATATTTGCCATAATATTTGCCTGAATTAAGGCTCTTATGTTTTAATCTGTTTTATGACCAGTTAAATAAAATAGCTGCTATGTATGTTCACAGACAATACAGCAAATGACCTTCATGAGTTATATGATTCTGTGACTTCTTTTTGTGGCCTCATATTGATTGTGAGTGGGAAATATTGCGGGTAACCTGGTGAAACACAGTACAAAACCACTAACTGCAGATGCAATTATTGTTTTAAAATATAATATTCAATAAGAAGCGACCTCCAACTTATGCAAATATTCAGGATTTTTTTTCCTCCTCAGTTGCAGCCAGTTGTTTAGCAAAAAATAAACGTGCTCCTCCCAATGAAATACTAAAAGCCAAAGGAGCTTAATACATCGTGCTATTGTGGTCTTCAACATTGCTGAAAACACTCTTTTTTGAAGATAAACCATTCTGTTCAAAGTCAGAATTAGACCCCCATGGCCTGATTCACCACAGTGTTACTCTGCTTTTACCCCTAGAGTTAGTTGCGCCAGCATAAAAATAGAGCCGTGATCAGGCCCAAAGGGTGGAGAAGCTTCATCATTGGAGATGGCCCAGAAGAATAGGAGAGGGAAGTCAGATTTAGACTTTAAGGGCCTAATTCATGATTGTGTTACATCACCTCAGGAAGGAAAGATTAATCTCTGGCAATCAGATGGAAAACATGGCAGGAGCTGCTAGCAATAGGTAGGCTGGAGGCGGGGGGGAGAAAAGACTAAGATGGGATCAGGAGGGTTGATTAACTGGGAAAGACAGGTTCTAGCTCATTGGAGTATTCTGACTGTGTTACTCCAGCACCAGCTGCTAGTCCTGAAGTAATGACTGTATCCCCTTATGTTCATTAAGAAGGAAGGAGAATAAAATCAAAGGGGCTCAGGAAAAGCCTCCAAAGTAATTATGAAAACAAAATGCTGCTAGGAAACATGCTGCATATTCCTTTTAATCAAAAGCAGGAAGATGTTTGGAGGGCTTTGGGCCATATACTGCCCTCAGTCCATGGCGGAACTCCCTAGTGATGTCAATGGGAATTCTGCACGCGAATCGAGCTATAGCTGTGGCTGGCTCTTTATGGCTAAATGCTCTAATGTGTAATTGTAATTTCAGATTTACGGGGGAAAGTCACCTTCAAATGTAATACTTGCATTCAGAGGAGTCAAGGACACTTTTTTAGCTTTGTTTGACAGCACTTGACTGTCTCCTGCAAGTGTGAATGGCAGCAGGCACGTTTCCATTAAGGGAAAAAAAGAGTTCTTCACATTTTGTGCTGGTTTCCTGTCACCACCTCTAGACAGGCAGGGAGTCCTATGAGGTTAGGGCAGTACAGCTCCCACTAGAGCAATGTTGGCATCAGTTAGTGGTGACACTTTGTCTAGAGACAGTACCGGTAGTCTTCAGGGCAGCTCTTCCTCACACTTATAATGATCTGGAGATTATGATACAGGAAACTACTCTGCAAAGTTTGCTGGTTTTGGAAAGTAGCTCTTAATTTTGTGACAAGGATGAATGAGACTTAGGGGAGTAATAAGTCTGTTTCACTGGTGATGTTAAAGGTCTAGTGACCTCTTCCATAACTGCAGTCCCTGCAAAACAAAAATGTTTCTTTTACAATGGTACAAGCAGGCGCAGTCTTGGTCTTTCCTTGAATCATATTGCAAAGGAAATGTTAGACTAACAGGTCTTTGAATATTTTTATTGTATATACAGTCTCTACTATGCATGAGCTCCTTTTGCGATCACAGCAGATCTGACTGTGATCCAGGCTTTCAATTTCAAATGATTTTCTTCATGCAACAATTTGATCTCATCTATCAAATCTCCTTAAACACTTTGGGCAAAACTGTGCTCTCACTTGCACAGGGGTACATCTAAGGTACTTCTGAATTTAGCCCATTGTAAGTAAGTGCAGAATTGCTTCCCCTCCTGCCCTGTGCCTAAGATGTACTTTAATTTGCATAGTCTAATAAGAAATGAGGATCTTAAAGGATTTTATTACTATGTGAAGTGATGCACATACTCTTGAGTGAAAGAAAAGCAAAAGCAATGTATTTAAAAGAGTAGCTGCTTCAGTGAACATACAGGAATGTGCAGAGATTCATGATTGGGATAATTTGATAGTGATACTCTATTTCAACATTCACAAATGGCCAAATCTTGGAAGGAAGAATACTATTGCTATGGACTGGATTCTGACTGAGTGACAACAGCAGAATTTGTCTCAAAATGCACCAGAACTAAAGTAAAACCAATCCCCCAGATCTGACCATCTGAAAACAGGATTTAGATCCAGAGTTTGTGGCTCTTGTCCATCTTGGTTAAACAACACAAACAATAAAACATTTGCAAAAGCAACAGGAATCCCAATTTCCAATGTGGGCAATTTGTGCCAATGCTTTTTGTCAAAAGTGTTGCTTAAGGAGATAACAAATTATACTGTCAAGTCTTAGTTGTTGAGTTAAATGAAATAAATGTTTCCCTGACATTTTCAGTCACCTTGTCACTTACAAAAGAGACACAAATATATTGTGCTGGTAGGAAGGAAAGCAATTATTAACAGTTACTTGTCCATATTCTAAGAGCTACTTGAATATCTGACTTAATGACCATGTTTAGGATCCCAGTCCTAGTCTTACTGAAGCCAATGTGAGTTTTGCTATTGACTTCCAGGGGAGCAGGAACAGGCCCTTGGTGGGGTGTTTCTTGATAGGTGAATTCCAGCTCAGTCCCATGTAATTACTTCTTCCAATGACAATAAAATAGAAATGAACACAAACACTATGAAATATGGTATTTTATTTATGTCCAAGCCATATGTGAGAGGCAATAACTAGAAAAAAATCTGTTTACTTTTAATCACCTATATTGTATTATATATATATATAATATTAAAGATGATGCAAAAATGGAAAGAAATGCTATGTGTTGATTATTAATGATTAGTGATCTTTCATACGCTGCAAAAATATTTTACCAGCCCTAAACAATGAAAGTAAATGGAACAGCTATTTTGGAAACTTATCGACACTGATAGTTAGGGAGAATTGGCTGATCCTTTGTGGTAGTTATCTGTCAATAATGAAAGAACCATTTTTAAAGAGATATGGGGCCTGTGGTGAGAATTTTCTCTAGGCCCTTCAGTTTTACCACAATAAATGAGTAGGCTCTGTTTAATTGTGGTGGTAATCTGTTAGTATAGTTTGGTTAAGTTAGCCGCACATTTTCTATGCTGTTGTAATGTTTCAGACAGTGACCTTTTCGTTTTATCCCTCTCTGTAGATACAGGCAGTCCGTTTGTAGAGCTGCACAGCGACATACCTAAAATTATACACATGACTGATGGAGGAGAGATGATCATTCCATGCAAAGTCACGGCACCAGACATTGCTGTTACTTTAAAAAAGGTACCTTATCCATGTATATTTCTGAAAGTGTTCCTGCTGGTATAAATGTGCCGCATTATTTTTTTGCAACTATTTTAATGACTGGAGTGTTTGAGCAATTACTTGTTCCCCTGTGTTAAATGTTAACTATATATTCTGGGGGCGCCCATGATTTAGGGGATAGTCTCCTCTTGAAGCCTGGTCCAACCACTGAAATCAGTAAAGATACTCCCATTGACCCAGTGATGGCTCAAGTGCTTGATGAATAGAAATGTACACACATGGCTCCCAAGGAAGCTAATAGAATTACATACATGAAGTAAATCCCCAGGCATCAAGATGAGAACAGTACTTCTTTGCTAATGTTATGCTTGTTTAGTTTAAATAGAGACGACGGCTCATAGAACAGGAGAGCTGTGCAAGTCAAGGATGAGATGCTTTATCTGTGTCTGGAGAGAGCTCCATATGTGAAGGGATAGATGAACAGTATTGTTGCAGGAAAGAGAAGGTCAACTCTTTGTGTAAAACAGCAGGAAATAGTGAGACAGGACTCAAGAAAACTGATGAACTGTTCAAATAAGACACACGGGGCCAGATTTTCAGCTGGTGAGAATCAACATAGATCCATTGATTTCAATGCTTCATTGTCTAGGCTGACTTACACCAGCTGAGATGTGGCCCTTGTGTTTTAACTTAAGTTAGAGGTTCTCAAACTGCAGTGGTCCATGGAGCACTTGCTCATGGTCTGTAGAAACCTGGCTGGTGACATGACACTAACTTTCCTCCTTGTTTCCAACTGCTAAATCACTTTAACGGAAGCTAAAAATGCAGAGAAAATAAACAACTTGAATCTAAAAGTGATCTCAATAGATTAAAGCACTTTTTATTCTGGAGCACAATCCCTTGGCGAGGTGTGGAGCAGGGTTGGCTTGTGCAGAATATTTGATGGCTGTAGAAGCAAAGAATAAATGGGGCCAGGACTGAAATGTGTGTGCTGTAGAATGAGAATATATTTTTTAGATTTCGGAAGTTGTGGGGTTAAAAATGTTTCCTTGTGTCTTAAACCTCAGTGTATTTAATTCCTAGCTGGGAAAACTCCTGTTTCACTAAGCATTCCGCCTACAAGGATCTTCTTTAAAATGAGTTTCTCCTCTCCCTCCTCTTCCGATGGATGAGATTTATACCCACCACTCTTCCTTCACTGCCATGCAGTATCCACTGCCCTCGTAGCTGAAGTTTGTGGTGTAGGATCATGAGGCTCTCTATAGCATCAAAGTCAGATGTAACATGGTTTATAAGGGAGGAGGAGCCTGGCCTTAACTAAGGGAATTGGTTACGTATACTTTTTGCATTCCAGGAAAAAGAAATGTGCCTCCCTAGTTCATATCAGAATTTCCTGGAATATGTAAGCTACAGGTGCTTAGATCCTGTACTTGGTTATTTGTCATGCTGTGAAACCAGTGGATGTAGGTTCCAGCAATTTTTTTTGCTTACGTAACAATTACGAGAGGCCTGAGATTTATTTCACAACTGCTGTCATAGTACTTATGGCTAGCTGGCAAAGCAGTCATTCTGTTTTCCACTTAGCAATGACGTGAAAAGCCAGGATTCCTGTCCTGGAACTTATGTAACTGGAAGAACAGCATAGAGCCATTAGGTCTCTAGCCTGTGTTAACAGGAATTCAGAAAATAGGTTCTCAGTCACGTTTCACACTTCCTAGGGAAATGATTCCTCCCTTTTGAGTGGACTCAATCCTGAAGTCACGTGGAGACACTGCCATTCACATTTTGTTTCTCTTAGTATTGTTACCTTTTCGTTTCAATGGTGCAATGTGGGGAAATTTTATTATTCATCTGTAGTGCTATGGATGATGTTAGCCAGTGAAATGCAATGTGGGGAAATGTTATTATTCATCTCTAGCGCTATGGATGATGTTAACCAGTGAAATACTGTAATTACCTATTGTACAAATGTAATTGCAGCTTTACATGAGCGTTGAGATGCGTAGCTGCTATAACTTCAAGTTAAGTGTGTGGGCCAATGTTCGTGTATTGCACAAGATGGCAATCAATATACACAACACAGAAAGAGCCATAAAAATCTTGCAGCCAGGGATTAAGACAGTATAGGGGATTGGAAAAGGAAAATGGAACCTTTCATTTCTGGGTCATGACTTCAAATCTAGCCTAGGTCTATAGCAACTGGAAATCTTTTTCTCATTGTTCGACGACCTGTAGAATTAGTTAATGGTTTTGGTCTAATTCTTAGTAGACAGATTGTCACATTGCCGAAACCACCATTGACACTGCTGATGGTAACCTTTGTCCAAAGGTCAAATGGGCACCATAGCAGCAACAGTATCACCAGGGTAACATGCCTCAGCCCCACCTTGAAGGAACCATTTCCTGGAGCAGTTGTTTTGTCTACTTATCTGGTCCTCCTGGCTGAGAATGCCAACAGTATTAACGCACAGGGGCAGCCTTGTTTGAAAAACAAAACGAAAAAAGGGGCAGAAGATTAGGGAATTATTTACCACAAGAACAGGAGGTTTATAGGCCCTTCCTTCCCCAAATCAGATTCCTCCTTCTCACATGAAGAAAGATGTAGATATTTCAAAAACTATTACACATTTCAGTATGCTTTAACTGGCATTTTTAATACAATATATCTTACAAAACATACAGGAAACATATCTCTATTACATTCATAGGCTTTCAATATTGTATTGTTGTAGGGCCATAAGACCTCCGGCAGGATCAGGGCTCATTGTGCTAGGTGCTGTACACATAGGAAGACAGTCCCTGACAGTCTAATTGGAAACAAGAAGAGAAGAGGGTGACTAGGGCAACTTAGCAGCTATGGTGATGTGGGTGATATAAGTACCTAGATGTATAATAATGATAATATCCCATGTTTACTTAGGCTATGCTGACCAATATTGTCTCACTGTTTTCTTGTACTCCCTCATGTGTTGACTCCACCTCTTTAGACGGTAAGTTCTTTGGGGGCAGGGACTGTCTTTTTGTTCTGTGTTTGTACAGCACCTAATACAGTGAGGTTCTGGTCCATGACTAGGGCTTCTAGGTGCCATGGGAATATAAAATAAAATAAAATAATAATAACAACAACTGATTATCCTGCACTACAAAAGTTTTTTTTTCTCCTGCTGATAATAGTCCACCTTAACTGATTTGTCTTGTTAGAGTTGGTATGGCATCCCCCATCTTTTCGTGTTCTCTGTACATATATATAGATATCTTCCTACTGTATTTTCCACTCCATGCATCTGATGAAGTGGGCAGTAGCCCACGAAAGCGTATGCCCAAATAAATGTGTTAGTCTCTAAGGTGCCACAAGTACTCCTGTTCTTCTAACAACAAGTGATTCTGGATCATTCCAACTTTTTAAAAAATCAGTCACTAGTGGTTTGCTGCTGGCCCCCTGGCAGAAGTGGAGTGATTTGAAGGAGGAGAGGGTAGTGGCTTGGTCACAGTGGCTCTGAGCATCAGGGCCGTGTGGAGAAGCTGGTGGGGAAAGTGGGCAAGCAGGTCACAGAAGGTAGTGGAATTGGTGGAATGGAGTGAGCACTGAGGGTGGCTCAGTAAGATACAAGAGCAAATAAGTAGGGATGGGGAGAGTTGTGAAAGGCCTTAAAGGTGAGGACCTGGCCTGTTTTGGTTCTTTCCAGTTGGAAGAAAACCTCAGCTCTCCTCTTCTCAGAGAACAGCTGATTGGAGCACCTTGGACTTTTTGATCTGACTCAGCCACAGGAGACCAGCTTTGCTGTGTCGGATCCCAGAGGGCTTTGCTTTCATGTCCTGCCCCTGCTTTTAATGTTCATTAATCACAGATTTCAGTTGTCTAACCTGTCCTTGATGGTAACTGAAATTGCCCCCACACACTTTCTTTCTTTCTTTCTTTCTTTCTTTCTTTCTTTCTTTCTTTCTTTCTTTTTAGATCCCCAAGCTGCTTATGTAACTCTAACCCAGGGGTAGGCAACCTATGGCGCATGTGCCGAAGGCAGCACGCAAGCTGATTTTCAGTGGCACTCACACTGCCCGGGTCCTGGCCACTGGTCTGGGGGGCTCTGCATTTTAATTTAATTTTAAATGAAGCTTCTTAAACATTTTTAAAGCCTTGTTTACTTTACATACAACAATAGTTTAGTTATATATTATAGACTTATAGAAAGACCTTCTAAAAACGTTAAAATGTATTGCTGGCACGCAAAACCTTAAATTAGAGTGAATAAATGAAGATTCAGCACACCACTTCTGAAAGGTTGCCGACCCCTGCTCTAATCATTTCTGAGAGGTGCTGGACTAGTAAATTGTTTGTGCCTGGATTTGCATTAGGGATGGGTGGGGCTCCTGGAGCCTGAGGGTTTGTGAACCTCTCAAACTATACTCCAGCTTCACAAAATGAGATTAAGTTTGTAAAGGTTTGTTCTAGTCATTTGGACTCTCTCCCTCGTCCTGTGCCACTCCCAGAGAGGGTCAGTGTTAAGAGCTTTTCTAGCTAAAGGGAAGCATGTGCTATGTACTAAGTCTCGATGAACAACACTCTTAGCCCCAAAGCTAGGCTAATGCAAATTTATTAACTGATTAATTAATTAAATGGAATTCAGCTTGCCCTGGGCAGCATCAGCTTGTGGGGCTCCTGTGGAGCCTGGACTGCAAATTGAATCCTCCTCTTATCTCCCAGCAGAACCCCTGGGGGAATGCAGCAGTGAAACAATAAGGACAACCTGAACCTCCACTGAACCAGCGGGGGGTAAATCCAGCTGGATGGCTTGAAAATGGAGCCGTGAACTGGTTAAACATATTGTTTGTATGTAGAAACAGTAACTACAATAGCGCCAGTCCCTAGAATACAAGGCATTGCTGAGTGTCAGCCAGCAGGCTATAAAGTAATGGACTGTGCTTATGTGTGTAACACATACATCCCCTGTGATTTGTAAGCTTATTATAGCTTCTTATCAGATGTTGTAAAGATAAGGAATTCTATTCTACTTCAGCACTTTTGTGCCAGCTGTAATTATTCATCATTCATGTCTGTCAGAGGAAATGGCATGCGATGACGAGGGAGATCTTGAGGGCAGCTTTAGGCCTGTGCTGAATAGGCAGCACTGAGGGTGCCACATTTAGGAGGGAAGGTGTTCTGTGCAGGAAGAAGCCATCTAATCACAAGCCCCCAAATTCTGGGCATTCATCCCTAAGGCTTTGGCTGCAGGAAGAGGAGGGCTGGCCAGAAGACAAGTTCTCCGGTCAAGCAAGTGGGAAGGAAAGAGGTGAAAGGAATGCGGCGAGGCTGGTGGCAGAAAGAAGTGGCAGTGGCAAAGGTGTTTTGTTGACTTTGGAGGGGAAGGTGCACACACCAGTCCTTTCTCAGAACACTAGTACACCTCAGCTCAGCTGGAAGTAATCTTAAAAAAAATGTACAGTTCTTCTATACAACATGAGAATAGAAATGGCATTGTGAATTTCCGTACTCCGAGCCTTTTGCCCATTGCCATGTTTTTTGAGAAGGGGGATTTTTGTTACAGTAACAAAAGGAATTAGTACATTTGAAGGGCAGGAGATATTGGAAAATATGTAATTGTCTGATGATGATGTTCAAGATGCTACATGAGAAAACAAGACTTCTAAACATGTTTTTGCGTGAACCGCAATGCTGGTATCATATTTTGCCTTTGCAGTTTTTGTTGTATCAAAATGGGTTTCAAATTCAGAAGGTGATCATGTAAAATATTAACTGCTACCACTGACGGAGCATTTGAATAGTTCCTGACTGTAACTCCCATGTGCCGGGGATTATATTGGACTTTTGGGACTAAAGTTTCAGAGATGACTAATGATTTTGGATTCCTCAGTTTTTGGGTACTCAACCTGAGATGCCTTAAAGGTGCCTGATTTTCAGTGCTGAGCACTGAGTCTCTGAAAATAAGACCCAATTAATGTGTCTCAAGTTGAGCACCTAAAATCACTAATCACTTCTGAAAAATTAAGGTCACAACCTCCTGTGGCTTTCTTCATTTTCCAGTAAGAACTACAATTAGCATGACTGAGGAAGCTCTGAGGCCTTATGATTCATGGATTGTGTGCTGTGATAGTCATGAGAAGCATGCATATTATGATGTGTCAGTTTGGGAACATGCACACATATTATTCACACTCTTTCTGAAACAATCTAGTGCCCTTAGAAGACAACAGAAATCAAGAGATGCATCAAACTGAATCTGAGCTGGCATTTGTTAAAGGCACAAGATGACAGCAAAGGAAGTTAATCCGTCAACCATAGGGAAAAAATGTGTATTTCTTTCTCAATAGCCAGACCAGAATAGTTAATTACAGTCTGTCTGTCTAAGGCACTTTGGCTGCCAACTAAAGCCAGTAGCATTGTAGGCAGACTAAGCTCCTAGGCTAAGGCCAGTGTCAATCATTTGTATATTAATTTACATCCTGCAGTAAATAATGGAATGATGGATGCAAATGAAACCTTCACATTCTGCACCCAGATTTTCTTTTAATTTAACATAAAACAATTACTTGAAAATATGCCTAATTAAATCTTGTCATTTTTTAGTTGATTGGCACTTTTTAGAAATGTTTTTTAAATTCCTTTTTATTAAGCCTCCAAAGGTTTTTGGGAAGGGGGCTTTGTGGAAATAAAAATGGATTCGTTTTATCAAATATATTCTTCATTTTCAGATTCCACCAGAAACTCTGATTCCTGATGGGAAGACAATAATTTGGGATAGCACGAAAGGCTTTATAATACCAAAGGCAACGTACAGATTCATAGGTCTCATGAGCTGCGAGACAACCATTGATGGGCATAAGTATAGTACGAAATACCTAACGCACCGGCAAAGTGAGTAGCGTTCACCTGTCTCAGTCTTGTAACCATGGCATTATGTTGGTGTGATGCTATTCATTTTTCCTTTTTCTTTGTGATCTGCAGCCAACACAATATTTGATGTCCAACTAAACACCCCAAACCTAGTAAAATTGCTGAAAGGAGACACCCTGGCTGTTAACTGCACAGTTGCTGCAGCCTGGAACACAAGAGTTCAGATGACATGGAGTTACCCTGGTGGGGTGAGTGCTTTGGTCTGTATGTAAAAAGCTACTTATTTTCTAAAACATCATCCCATTAATAAGCAACCCCAATAGGAATTTTGGCTGGAAATACCTGCCATACTTGGCATTCCATAGTCATGACCCTCACTGACATGTTTTTTATTGCCTTTTTACAATTATTATTTTGCTTAATTGAATTAGTAAACATGTTTACACAATACACTGCAGTATATTGCATAATCAGGAGTGAGCAGGAGAATTGTTTCATCCTTGGGAACTTCTTCTTGGGTTCAGTGAAGTAATAGAAATTTATCACCCAGTGCCAAGTTCTCTTTTGTAACAGAAAAGTTTTCAGTTAAACCATCTTTCTAAGCCCATTCATGTAAAGGACTGGCAGACAGTCAGGCACCCGACTCAAGCATGTTTAGAAAAGATATTACTATTCAGCTAGCCAAGATCTCATTTGTTAAGTGTCACATGAACAATTCTCTTGTTTTGACAACTACAAGAATGATCTTGAATGTATTTCCCCTCTCCTGCCTCTCCCCAGATTGGGAGCATCCTCATAAATACTTGTCATTTATGAAACAACTGCCAGGGAGTCCGTGTTAAGCTGATAAGAAATTTTTGACATTCGTTTAAGGTTTACAGCTCCCAGTCCTTTCATGTCAGCTTGATTTATACTGTAGATCCAAGTCATGATCATTTATAATGTCAGTCATTGTGCCTAATCACAACCTGAAATTATGATTACACGATGTCAGAATGATTACACCAGCGGCTTCTAGCAGACTGTAGCTGTTTGCGCTAACATTTTTTCATCTCAGAAATAAATAACTTAGCAACAAACAATACTCTGAGCATGCTAGAGTGGCACATTGTTGCCTTGCCATTGATCCGTTGCTTAACATTACACTTTGCGCTGTGAAGTAGTGTTTTGTTTTTATTTAGATGATAGGGCGCTCAGTGTTTTATAAGACAATAACAATATTCTGGGTTAAATAAAACTCTGAGGCCAAAGGCTGAGGGGGAGTCACAGGAAATAATGCCTCAGCTTCAGTTTATCTTCTGCTCCACCCTATTTTCTTGCCAAATCTTGTCATTTCTCTCTCTCTGTAATGTTTCCAGAATTCTCCCCTTCTCTGTTCCTGCTGCTAACACCCTGGCACACACCTTATCTACTGTAAATCTTCTCCTCTGTGGCCTCCTATTTCTTCTCCATTTTATTCAACATCCTGCAGGTAACACAATCTTCCACTCCTGTTGCTTCCACCCTTTCCTGTGGAATCTCTTCATTGTCTGTTTTCAGTGTCAAGTATCAGAGGGGTAGCTGTGTTAGTCTGGATCTGTAAAAAGTGACAAAGAGTCCTGTGGCACCTTAAAGACTAACAGACGTATTCGAGCATAAGCTTTCGTGGGTGAATACCCACTTCGTCAGATGCATGTGCCTGACGAAGTGGGTATTCACCCACGAAAGCTTATGCTCCAATATGTCTGTTAGTCTATAAGGTGCCACAGGACTCTTTGTTGCTCTTTTCACTGTGTTAGCCATGTTAGTCTGTATCAGCAAAAAGAACAGGAGTACTTGTGGCACCTTAGAGACTAACACATTTATTTGGGCATAAGCTTTCATGGGCTAAAACCCACTTCATCAGATGCATGCAATGGAAAATACAGTAGGAAGATAGATATATATATACACAGAGAACATGAAAAAATGGGTGTTGCCATACCAGCTCTAAAGAAACTAATCAATTAAGGTGGGCTATTACCAGCAGGAGAAAAAAAGCTTTTGTAGTGATAATCAGGATGGCCCATTTCAAACAGTTGACAAGAAGGTGTGAGTAACAGTAGGGGGAAAATAGCTTGGGGAAATAGTTTTTACTTTGTGTAATGACCCATCCACTCCCAGTCCTTGTTCAAGCCTAATTTAATGGTGTCCAGTTTGCAAATTAATTCCAGTTCTGCAGTTTCTCGTTGGAGTCTGTTTTTGAAGTTTTTTTCTTGACAAATTGCCACTTTTAGGTCTGTAATTGAGTGGCCAGGGAGGTTGAAGTTTTCTCTGACTTGTTTTTGAATGTTATAATTGTTGACGTCTGATTTGTGTCCATTTATTATTTTGCATAGAGACTGTCTGGTTTGGCCAATGTACATGGCACAGGGGCATTGCTGGCACATGATGGCATATATCACATTGGCAGATGTGCAGGTGGATGAGCCGTGGATGGTGTGGCTGATGTGATTAGGTCCTATTATGGTGTCCCTTGAATAGATATGTGTACAGAGTTGGCAATGGGTTTTGTTGCAAGGATAGGTTCCTGGGTTAGTGTTTTTGTTGTGTGGTGTGTGGTTGCTGGTGAGTATTTGCTTCAGGCTTGGGGGCTGTCGATAAGTGAGGACTGGCCTGTCTCCCAAGATCTGTGAGAGTGAGGGATCGTCCTTCAGGATAGGCTGTAGATCCTTGATGATGCGCTGGAGAGGTTTTAGTTGGGGGCTAAAGGTGATGGCTAGTGGCATTCTGTTACTTTCTTTGTTGGGCCTGTCCCGTAGTAGGTGACTTCTGGATATTCTTCTGGCTTTGTCAATCTGTTTCTTCACTTCTGCAGGTGGGTATTGTAGTTTTAAGAATGCTTGATAGAGATTCTGTAGGTGTTTGTCTCTGTCTGAGAGATTGAAGCAAATACGATTGTATCTTAGAGCTTGGCTGTATACAATGGATCGTGTGATGTGGTCTGGATGAAAGTTGGAGGCATGTAGGTAAGTATAGCGGTCAGTAGGTTTCTGGTATAGGGTGGTGTTTATGTTACCATTGTTTGTTAGCACTGTACTGTCCAGGAAGTGGATCTCTTGTGTGGACTGGTCCAGGCTGAGGTTGATGGTGGGATGGAAATTGTTGAAATCCTGGTGGAATTCCTCAAGAGCTTCTTTTCCATGGGTCCAGATGATGAAGATGTCATCAATGTAGCGCAAGTAGAGTAGGGGCATTAGGGGATGAGAGCTGAGGAAGCGTTGTTCTAAGACAGCCATAAAAATGTTGGCATACTGTGCGGCCATGCAGGTTCCCATAGCAGTGCCGCTGATTTGAAGGTATATATTCTTCAACAAAAAATACTTCAAAAACAGACTCCAACAAGAAACTGCAGAACTGAAATTAATTTGCAAACTGGACACCATTAAATTAGGCTTGAATAAGGACTGGGAGTGGATGGGTCATTACATAAAGTAAAAACTATTTCCCCATGCTAATTTTCCCCCTACTGTTACTCACACCTTCTTGTCAACTGTTTGAAATGGGCCATCTTGATTATCACTACAAAAGTTTCTTTTCTCCTGCTGGTAAGAGCCCACCTTCGTTAGAGTTGGTATGACAACACCCATTTTTTCATGTTCTGTATGTATATCTATATCTATATCTATATCTATATCTATATATCTTCCTATTGTATTTCCCACTGCATGCATCTGCATGCATCTGATGAAGTGGGCTTTAGCCCATGAAAGCTTATGCCCAAATAAATGTGTTAGTCTCTAAGGTGCCACACGTACTCCTGTTCTTTTTTCATTGTCTGTATGTCTTGTCAGCATTACTCGGATTCTTCAGCCTTATCTCCTAGGTGCGACATAACTCTGCCCCAACTGCATCTCAGGTCTCATTTCCACTCACTCCCCCGTGTCGGGGCCCTGTAGCTGTCAATATTTAAAGTTGGGAAGTCACTATGTAGCCATATGCAAAATTGGTAGATGTAGCACTATAGTAATTAATAACTGGATTAAATTTTAAATGAAGGGTTAGCAGGCACACTGGGTTAATACATGAGCCTTTCAGCCCCTACACCAGTGTTTCTTGTTTTGGGGGATTGGACTCTCTATGGACAAGTGTCATTCTAGTTCACTGGGTCGCACAGGCAGAGCAGAGGATTGCTTTGGTTAGGAAGAGTTATAGGACCCCAAATCCAATACCTCCTTAAGATCCAGTTCTGCCATGACAGCTACACAAGCATGGTTAGCTAAGACCTGCATTTACTGTGAATAACCCCCCCCCCGCCCCCCAAAGCATCCCTCTGTTCCAGTATGTCTTGCACTAGCCCTTGCTGAGCAATCAGATAATCTTGTTCGATTTAACTCTCTCATTCCTCTCCCGGCCCCTACCTACTGCAGAGAAAGAATAGTGGGGAAGGTACAGGAGCAGCTGGGCTTGCTAGTCCTCCTCTACCCCCTCACCCTGGAGCCAGGGAAATTTGCCCATGTGCATTGAGTCCCAGTGGCAACTCTCACATTGCCACTAGCACTAAAGGTTCTGAGGGCAGTGCCAAAGGAGCAGCCAAGGATGAGATTGCTGCTACTCATTGTGTCATTATATTTTAGACTGTACATAGTGGTCTGGCCCTCCTCTGTATTTGGAAAGTGCCTAGTAGATTTTGGATGCTATTGCTATTATTATTTAAATAATAATCACTAATTGCTGCTCGTTATATTGGGTCTAATTTAATTTGTAAGCCCTTTGGGGTGGAGACCATGTCTTTCTCTGTGTGTTGAACAGCACAAGGGGCTTGAATCCCAATTGGGGTTCTTGGGCACTGTCATCCAGAAAATAATAATAATAATAATAATGTCTTACATTCTTAATAATTAATAATATTTGATTTACACTTTTTTTCTTTCTAGGCAAACCGCAGAGCATCTATAATCAATCGCATTGGCCAAAGGAATACAGATGCCAATATTTTCTACAGTATTCTTGTTGTTGACAAAGTGCGTGATATTGATAAAGGCCAGTATACCTGCCATGTGAAGAGTGGACCTTCGGTCAAATCTGTTAACACAACAGTCCACGTTTATGGTAAAAAATAGTGTGGATGTATAGAACGTATAATGCTCATGATCCGTGTTCAAAGCTAAACAATGGTTAGAAACTTTTTGTACACAAGGACAAAATGGAGGTGAATTTTTGGCAAGCCAGTCATAGGAAGAGAAAAGAGCTGGGAACAGAATATGTACCATTTGATCCAAGACACTGTTTTATTTCATTGGTAGTAGATAGCTTTAGTCTGGTCACTAATCTGATCACTTTTGTTTGCAAAGTGCATAAAAATTCTTCACTAGTCAATACCAGCAAAAGTAGGCACTAGCACCATAAAGACTCCCAAACAAGAGACAAATATACAGGCTTAATTTAAATGGAAGAACCTCAATGCTTCTTTTCTGGGCAACATTTACTTTTGTTACCTATGCCCAGTGGTATGCAAACCATATAGCCCATGATACTGATTTTGGCTCCTGGTCGTTCTTTGTTATGTGAAGCTCATGAGAATTACATCTCCAGCTGTGTATATGATTCACTCCTTACCAGACACACATGGAAAGTAGATTGATGTGGTGCACTCTGTATGGAGCTACACCTTGAGACAATTCAAATGCTGAATCAAGTGCAGGCTACTGCAGCTCATTTATGAAAAGGAGGCTCAGTTTGAGGGCATTAAACCAGCTGAACTCCCTCACTCCCTCTCCGAGGAAAGGACCCGCCACCGAAGAATGAAGCGATGAGGTAGAGCTGCCGCTGAAGTGCTGCTGATTGCGGCTTTATCTTTTTTTTTTTTGGCTTCATTGCTTGGGGCGGCTAAAAAGCTGGAGCCAGCCCTGGACATATCTCCAGCAGAGATCAGCCAAGGCACTCACATTGGCGCTCCCTGCCTTGATACTAAATGAGAGGAGGCTGCTGAAAGGCTGTTCTCTGGGAGGGTTCTTGGGTTTGGAACTCACATCCCTTATTGTCCAGAACCTGCATTTGTTCTGGGCATGTTCCAAAGCCCTTTTTTGTCTCCGTCTTCTCGTGTTGTTAGAGGGTCCAGGTGTGTGCTGAGGGTCCAGGTGGTTATGTTCCTGGGCAGTCCTACTGGATTATTTTGTCTGTTTTAATCACTGATTTGGGTGTCCAGAGCACAGGTTGAACAATTACAGCTACATTGTTATAAATTAGAATGAATCAACCTGAAGCCCTCAGGATCTGAGCTTTCACCAGCTAGGTTTCTCAGCTCGGAAGCAGGTTTTTATCAATATTCAAAGAAGGTGAAACTATTTTTTACATTTAGGTTACAAAGATTTGTTTAAAACTCATAGTTATTTTTTATGACTGTAAAACATGCATTCCTGACACTGTTCTGAAGGGTGGGGTAGAAATGCACTTTGTAAAGGAACAGAAAAAATGGGCCCAGCTTGCAAATCTTTATTTGAGCAAATAATCTTCTTGAAGTCTAGGTAACATCTGATTGATGGTACTGAAATATTGCATTGTGACTTGCATGCATTATTCTTAACCTTATCCTTGATACTCAGAACATAGTTAAGTATAGATATGTCTGCACTTTCAAAGGACATCTACAGCCCATTGATCTGTCATATGTTTTCCTTTGAACCAGACTTTACAGTTTTTAGAAGAAAAGGTCTTCTTCCAGTGCTAAAGAATATTCTATACATAACTTTGTTAGGCAAACTAACTCATCATAAAGATTGAAACATGGGACAATATACAGTAATGTAATTGGACAAAGTGAATAGATTAGACATGATTTTAATGACGTTATGAAGAATTTCTTTGTTTGACAAAGCAATTGTAAGCCACTGATCCAGAGGCTTTTTGTCTTGTTGTTGTTGTTATATCTCTGATGAAGATAAATAAACATTCCTTCCCCTGGAAAAATCCTCTTTGAAATATATAGCCAAGTTTATGGGCCATGGATCAAAGCTCAAATTTCTGAATGTTTGTGCTGATCCATTAGGTTTTGTAATGGCTTCACTGATCGCTGAAAATCTCTGGGAACTCAGAGCTTAGTCTTTGGCTTTGGCTTTGTCTACACTGGCAAGTGAAAGACAAAACTTTTGTTGTTCAGGGGTGTTTAAAAACCACTTCCCCCGAAAGACAAAAGTTTTGTTGACAAGTGCTGGTGTGAACAGCACTTTGTGAGCAGGAGCACTCTTCTGCAGACAACGCTAATGCCGCTCATTGGGGGTGGAAGTTTTTTGTTGGCAGGAAAGCCGACAAACAGCGGCTACATCATGTGCCGTGTCACTAAAAGCTATGTCGTGCAGACATAGCCTTGATCTCAGAATCCATGGATGCCCAAATAATCAGAGATCCCTGTTAGACGCCTTTTTGTAAAGGTCACCATAACATATGTCTTATTGTCTGTAATAAGTATGAAGCCTGATTGAGAATCAGTATCTTAACTATGTTGTATTTTTTTTTTAAGATAAAACATTTATTACTTTGAAACACCGAAGGAAAAGTGTGCTTGAGGCTGTAGCTGGCAGAAAATCCTATCGGCTGTCAATGAAAGTGAAGGCATTTCCCTCACCAGAGGTTGTATGGTAGGATTACAGTTACTTCCACATAGATAAAGGAACTACCTCTTGGGTGGGAAAATAACACCTTTGCTCGGGTTTAATGATTTGATTTCCAGGTAACATATTGAAATACTGTACCCTGATATGGAAATAAATTATTATAATATTTAGCATTTTTATTGCACATTCCATCAGAGGATTTCAGAGTATTCACAAATATGAATTAATTAGGCCCTGATCCAGCAAAGCACTTGAGCATGTGCTTAACTTCAAGCATACAAGTAGTCCCATTGACTTCAGTGAAGCTACTCCTGAGGTTAAAGTTAATTCTGTGCTTTGCTGGACCTAAATCCTCACAACATACCCATGAGTTAGGAAAATAGTATCCCCATTTTACACACTGAGAAGGAGAGGCACAGACAGTGTAGGTGACTTGCCCTAAGTCACACGGGAAATCTCTGGCAGATGTGGGACTAGAATCCAGCTCTCCTGACACTGTCTTGACCACAAGACCATCTTCAGATCAGCCAGGGAGAATATTAGAGAGAAATAAAAACTTTAATTAAAATTAATGACTGGGTTGAAAGAATCAGCCTTATAAAGTATCACTAGAGGTTGGCTTAGTTTTCTGGTGGACTGTAGTTTCTATACCTAATTAAGTGACTTGAGATTTTTTTTTTTTGGCTCAAATGCACTATATTAAGAAATCTTTTAAGAAGTTTTTTGAATTTGTCCAAGCACCTTTATATCAAACAATGTTATCTATTCATGATCTCCATTTTGTTGTTCAAATAATTTTAAATGGCAATAGCTTTGGCTTGATTCATTACACTTTAACAAAGGGTGTGTGACAAGACTGATTAGAAAAACAATCCATAAATACATGAACAGCGTGAGTTCATAGTACTCTCAGCCAGAATTTATTTTTGCTTCAAACATTGTGTTTTGTTTTAATCTCCCCCATTGCGTTTGCCGCTCCAAATGGAACATTAAGAAATATCTATATAAAACTGGTATAAGCCATTATTAAATCTTTTGCATTTCTAGTTAGTGGTTTGATTTCTTGACGGTCCGTATAGAAACAGAACTGCAGAGGGAAACCAAAAGTCCTAAACATATAGTCACTAAACAGATAAGATTTCCATTGCCCGTGGAAAGACTGGGCAATGGACATCTAGGACCTTACCCTAAATGTTTCTTAGAACGTGACACCTTAGTAGTGTGTCCAACAATTTAGTGAACTAAGTCACCATTATAGAAAAAATTATTTGTACTCTATTAATAATACATCAATCTTACTACATCAAGCTATGGAAGAACTGTTGATGCCAGCTATAAAACTTTGAAAACAATATTCTATTTAGAAATGACTCTACTTTCTATTGTTTTTAAAGCTATCTGCATGAATTCAGGATAGCTAGTTCTTAAAATTTCACAATCCAGTTGCTCTTTTCCCATCTGATATCACGGTCATGTTTGTGATGTCACAACTCTTTACTCAGGAAAGTTTTATGATGTCATAAAGAAAGGGTTTGGGACTGAGTCATGCAGCTTTTACTCATAGGAGTAACCCTTACTCATAACAGTATCCTACTGACTTCACCTTCACTTTATTTATGTGGGTAAAGCATGAAGGATTGGTCCCAATTATGTAAAATTGGGAATAAGCAGCTGGAGAGCTTGGAGTCTTAACACATGAAGAACCCATTTTCATACAAACATACATATTAAAAAATAGATTTGACCAGTTAAAAGTTGGAGAGGTCTGTTAGATCATATAGATATTAACACACATAGAATTTTCATTGTCAAAGTACTTTATAAATATTTTACAAAGGCCCACATTTTAAAACTATTTAGGTAGTGCTGTGCTGAGTGTTTCAATGCCTGACTGATTCAGAAGCCTAAATCTCATTTTCAAAAGGGATTTAGTCACTTAGGAGTCTGAATTCCATCTGCATATGGGATTTAGACTCCTAAGTGCCTAGATCCCTTTTGAAAATGGGATTTTGGCTCAGTTTGGGGTTGTGACACTGAGGGCAGCAATGCTTAAATACCCTAACAGATCTGGGCCTAAATCTATAGAGTTCTAGGCCCTGCAAGTGATTGATATGCCACTGATAGAGCATATACCAGACATTAAACAGATACTATACTTAAGCCTAGCCACAAAAGAGAGACAGGATGAAGGAATAGAGGCTACTTAAGCAACATTATTTCTCAAAATGCTGTTTTCCATGTGATTTCCTCTGACCATTAAAGTGCAAACTTGGTCTGCCATAGATGCTCATAGCTTAAAACATTTAACATGAGGATGTTCACATTCTAGCATATAGTTACTCTGAAAAACACCATTTTCATAATAATACATTATAATGTTCTTTTAACAGGTTAAAAGATGGGTTGCCCGCTGCTGAAAAGTGTGCCCGCTATGTGGTTAAAGACTATTCATTAATCATCAGAGATGTTGCTGAAGAGGATGCAGGGAATTATACTATAACACTGAGTATACGACAGTGGAACTTGTATAAGAACCTAACAGTCACACTCATTGTAAATGGTAAGTTTGCAGTGTGGTATCTACTTAGTTATTAAACTCATTGAAGTGCCAGATTCTCAGCTAGGGCTTGATCCTGTGTAAGTCAAGTCAATGGAAAATTTCCCATTGAGTAGTTGTTGGAAGTAAGATCGAGCTCCTGCTGTAGATTGGCAGAGCTACACTGGAGCCAATGGAACTGCATTGATCTATACCAGGTTGGGGTCTTCCCTCCACAGTTACATTTTTTTTGGAATTACTTAAGTTTTTTTGACATCTACACATCTCACTGTACTTTTCCCCATTGGTGTTGTTTCAATTCCCAAGGGGGGTTCAGTTTCCTAACTTCCCACTGTGCGGGATGATTTTACTTACGTGATGATAGAGTGCAGTAGAAACTCAGCTCCTTCTGACTTCTGTTCTATTTACGCATTTTACAGTGAAACCCCAGATTTATGAAAAAGCAGTGTCATCATTTCCTGATCCCAATCTCTACCTACTGGGCAGCAAGCAAGTGCTGACTTGCACTGTTTATGGTATTCCTCAGCCTACAATTACATGGATATGGCATCCTTGTAGACAAAATCATTCCAAAGCAAGGTAGGACAGCTTGTTTACCTGTTCCACCCCCACACTTCAATGATCAAAATAACTTCTTTTTTTACAGTTATAAAGCTTGCAATTACAGTAGAGAAATCAGCAGAGTTTGTATGATTTTTTATCACAGTCTTTTGTATTTTAACACATCTGGGTAAAATGCAATTTCTTATGCAAAATATGCCAGAAGTGGCACCTTCTGCATCATTCCTTTACAGTTGTAGGTAGAGCTGACGGTACAAACTATTAGTGCTGTATATAGTAGACTTCTAATCATGCATGCAATGTCCACAAGAGATAGTATTTAGAAAGCAAATGTACTTTACAATATGTTCTCTGCAAGGCTTCTCTTATAAATTCATTTTACAACAGATGAGTTCCCCTTTCTTCTGGAAATTCCAAAGGAATAATCTTCAGGATATTTTGGATTCTAAAAAAACAAAGGCAAATATAGCTTCCGATACGCCAGTAGATCGAAATATCATAAATCCACACATGCCCAGCTCTTACCTCATTGTACATTAGCAGTGTAAAACGTAACACCATCATAAAGACTCGTGTGATATTGGAGCTCAGCAAATCTTTTGTATTCAAATCTCCTTCCCGAGCTTTGTTTTCTTTTATGACTAGTTTGAACACTGACTCATTTTGCCAAAATATGGCCTAACTCATAAAGTCTAAAAGATTCTTAACTAAAAATCCTTGACACAAACAATAGAATAATAACTACTAATGAAGGGTGCAATCCTTCAAGATGCTGAGCAGTTACTGCCAGTTACCAAAGCCCTTATGCATATGCTTAACTTGAAGTACATGAATAGTGCTACAGACTTCAGTAGGACAACCCATGTTTCAAATTAAGCATATGCTTAAGTGCTTTGGTGGATCATGGCCAAAGTGCTCAGCACTTTGTAAGATCACACCTTCCTTTTTCCATTGTACCCAGGGGTGAAAGTAAGGTGGTACGGGATGGTACGGCGTACCAGTAAAAAGTGGCCGCTGGTACCGGCCCATATAGCTGACTTTAAAGCCAAAGGCAAAGGATCCTGCTTGTCATTGCCCCTTTTGCCCCCCAAGGCTGCCGATGGGGGGGGGAGTGGGGACAAAAGGAGCAGCTGCCTTGGGGCTGGCATTTAAAAGGGCTTGGGGTTCTGGCGGCCGCTGCTGCAGTAGCAGAAACGGCCGCTGGAGCCTCAGGCCCTTTAAATTGCCGCTGGAGCCCCAGGTGGCTCAGGTCTGGCAGCACGGACAGGCTGGCTGGGCGATGCTGACCCCTAGCCCCGCCCCTTCTGCCCAAAGCCCCGCCCTTCCGGGGGGGGCAGAGTCAGCCCACGTACCAGTAAGAGTTCAATTTTACTTTCACCCCTGATTGTACCTTTCTTTAAGATTATGCAAATGAGAATCATTTGCTGTACTATTCTCACCAATAGGTGGCACCAGAAATCACTACATGTGCTTTAGTAAGAAAAAGTTGCAGTTCTCCATTTCACCAACAGTATTTCCTATATTTGTTACATAAGAAGTACCAGTTTCAAAACAATAATTAAATTTGATCTTTTCATTTGTAGGTGAGGCGTAGGTTAAAAGAAATTACAATGGCCTTTTCACTGAGGAGTCTCTGGTGAAAGCCATATAGATTACGACATTGGATCCTTTTATTTGACCTAAAAGTTTAAACATTTTTTTATATTTTTATTTAAAATATAGGGTGGAATTGATACAAGAGTTGGTTCTTCTTAGTCAGGAATCAGAGTGATGTTCTGTGCCGTTGAAACATCTCTCTCTCCTCACAAACACACAACTGCAATACTATATAGTAGATCATATAATGCGAAATAAAAATTAATAACTTCTAAACCACTGAAGACTCAGTTAATGAGATGAGTAGAAATGAGCTTTAACGTGTGATCAAAGGATAAAAGCAACAAATTAAATATCAATCATTGGCTCTATTTCAGGTTTGTCTCCAGATTTGTTTCAAATGTGCCTTCAAAATCGTTTTGTTGTGATTCTCTTTTAATACTCCCCTTTCCTCCTTTTAGCCCTCCTAACAAATAAAAATATAGATGCTCCATTTTTAATACTTCACATACTGCTTACTCCCTTTGCAAGACGTGGTGAACGTTAGGCATCAGATAAAGACATAGACACCTAAATAATTGGAGGCCCCTTGCTCCAGGGAGAGAGCTTACTTCCCCCTCTGTGCCAGCTCAGGTGCACTGTCTGGTGCATTGGAAAGGCAGAGCCAGAGTCTTCACACACTCGCCACCCTCCTGCCCAGGAGAGTGATTAGTGGCCCTGTGGCAACTGCTCTCTCCCTTGCACAAAGACTAGCAATGCAGGTAGCCTGTGCAGGGGAGTAAGGAGGTAGATGATGCCCCTTTACTGCCCTCTGTGGGCACAGAAAATAGCTCCAAACTGAGCTTTTAGTGTGTTGCCTCCCACTCCCGATGCATCACAAGTGATGTCAGCGGCATCCCTGATTGTCTGCATCTTCCACGAGTCCTTGGTCCTGTGGCAAAGTTGCTGCCCCAATACACTCCCCACCGCCCCGGGCTGGCTCTAGCATTGCAGCAGCTTTTGCCTCAGTTTCTCCCACTCTCCTTTGGCCACCTGGCTATGTGGCCAGCCCACTTTATAAAGTCCTACCTCTTCCAGGGCCACAGAGTTCTGTATCAAAGTCCAACAGAAATATTCAAACCAACTGAATCTTCAGCCCCCCTGCTCAGCAGGCTGCCTTTGCTCACAGGTGGGCCATGACTGCTATACTTTGTCCCCATGCTCTAACAACCCACTGCCCAGGGGCTGGCACATTCCTCCTCCCACTCAGGAGTTCAGACAGACTGCAGCTCCTCAGGGTTCCTGCCTCCCGTCAGGCTTCCAGCTCACCCTGTCTCCTTTTCTCTCCTTTCTCAGCCAGCTTTCAGGGCTGCTTCTCAGACAGGGGGAACCGTCCAGCTCCTCTCCCCAGCTAGGCTCACTCAACGCTTCATGAGTATCCCTAGCTTTCCGCCAGTGGGGTCTAATAACTAAGTTGAGCCACCTCATCTCCAGCTGTTCGGGATAAGCTCTGTATGGGGTTTGGGAGTGGGGTGGGTAGCTGAACTGTCACAGGCTGAACCCTTAAGGGCCAGCCAGCTTGTGACAGGCCCCAGTTAAGGAATGCACTTAAACATGTGTTCTGCCCCACTGACTTTCACTGGGACTTAAGACTCTGCTTAAATTCATGCATGTGCTTCAGTACTTTCTTGACAAGAGATGCTTTCCTGAATTTTGTCCTTAGTGTCTTTCCTATGCTGCCCCATAACACATGGGCACTCTCCTTGAGCTGATCCATAAGGCCATGACTCTTTCCTCTTTTTAGGCCTTTAAAACCCACTTTAGTGTGCTATCTGTTAAAAAAGTAGCTAGGTGTTAATTGCTAGGCCAAGAGACCTTTGGGGATTATTGATGTTTGGAAGGGAGGGAAGCAGTGTTAATTGTAAGTTTTTTATCCCTCTTCCTGCTCTATGACTTTTGTTTGTCTTCTCAAATTGTGAGCTCTTTTGGGCAGGCCATATGTCATACTCTATGTTTAGACAGTGCATAGCACATTGTAGGTCCTACCAAAAGACAAGTCAGATAAAATAATAATAGTTTATGTTAAGTGTGTGCATGGAATTTTGAGGTCCTCTTCTCCCCACTTTCCCTTCTGCAGCATGAGAATCCCAGCTGACATTGCAAGGGATTCTGGAGGTTGTTATATCCCCTGTCAGGGGAGGATTGAATATACATTCCTAGTGAGTTTTAGGATGAATATAGCACGTGACAAAACACTAACTATTCAGTTGTCAAAACTAGGGTTGTCAAGCGATTAAAAAAATTAATCGTGATTAATCGCACTGTTAAACAATAATAGAATACCATTTATTTGAATAGTTTTGGATGTTTTCTACATTTTCAAATATATTGATTTCAATTACAATACAGAATACAAAGTGTACAGTGCTCATTTTATATTTATTTTTATTACAAGTATTCGCACTGTAAAAACAAAACAAAATAGGATTTTTTTCAATTCACCTGATACAAGTACTGTAGTGCAATCTCTTTATCATGAAAGTTGAACTTACAAATGTAGAATTATGTAAAAAAACTCCATTCAAAAATAAAACAATGTAAAACTTCAGAGCCTGCAAGTCCACTCAGTCCTACTTCTTGTTCAGCCAATTGTTCAGACAAACAAGCGTGTTTACATTTGCAGGAGATAATGCTGTCCACTACTTGTTTAGAATGTCACCTGAAAGTGTATAAAGTTAGGTACTGAGCTCCAGAGTTGCCATCTACATAAAATTAGCCTGATTTTCAAAGATGGTGACCACGGGCATCTCTCCCGTGGAAGCTACAGGTGTTATCCTTCTCTGGATTTAACTGTCTAACTTTAGGTACCCACGTGCTCTATTAGTGCCAGCTTTGTGTAGTTAGATCTGCCAGTGCCTGTTTATATGGACAGATGTGAAGATTTGCACACTCCACTTGATAAACCCACAATTATTTGTACTACAGTGGTTACTATAGTCCCCATCAGGGATCAGGGCCCCATTTTGGTAGGAGCCTCCACAGGTACAATAAAAAAAAACAGTCCCTCCCTCCAAGAGCTTATAGTCTGAGCCCAATTTCTGCAAAGATTTCTGCATATGATTAACTTTACCCAATGTGAGTAATGCCATTGAAATTAGTGGAACTACTCACAGTGCATGACATTAAACACATGCTTACATTTTTGCAGGAGTGGGGCATAAAGGTACATTAATGGAAACCACTTGAAAATGTGGCTATTTCTTTAAATCTTTGTTCCCTCAGTATTTCTATAGTTGAAATCTAAAACGTATTGCAGTGTAGTCCTAGGATTCTGTGTATTTTTTTAAGATCATGCAGATACATTGATACTATGTGATTAATTATGCAATGAACTTAAGTAACTCACCTTTGTCAATTATGTGGGCCAGTACCAGCAGGATGGCTACATTGAAGCCTGTTTTCATAGTTTCCTGATGGCAAATTAAAGAATGGGATTTTTTAAAACTGTTCTAACATTGCTCAACAAGTTTGTCTTTATGGAATCGAGGGGGACAAATAGTGTAATTAAAATGTCCCTGTTTTTCCCCTACTTTGCTCAAATTAACTCATTTGCTACTAAAGAACTTTTTCTTATATATATTTCAAATTTCTAGTGGGATTTTGTCCCCCACAAAATACTAATCATATAGGGACAAGGAAAGACCCATCTGGGGATAAGAGAAAAGGTTCTTTTTAAAGCTCACCCAAAACTAATGGGCTCACAGAGAATGCAAATCCATGGAGAGAATAAAATGAGAATAAAAACAGAGGGAAATAGAATAATAAAAATGAATGAGAAAAGCATGTTTTAAACTGCTGATTTTCTCTGAAAAACCTTTCTCCAACCTCCACTCACCCCAGGTAAAGTAATGAATGTGTGTTAATATCCTATAGTTAGATCAGCCACAGCTCATATATGGCTACGTACTTCATCTTTTATTTGCTAGCTAGCCAGCATTAGATGTATTGGGGAGAGTCCTCAAAAGTTATTCAGTGACGGTTGGAAAAGGCAGAGCAGTCCCAACAGTACAAATCAACTTCCCCAGCATATTTATACCAAACCTGAGTTGTTACCTCTAGTCTCATTTTCTCTGGTCTGAATCTCCTCTGTCAGATTCAGGGCCAAACATCCATGGTTTCAGGGGAGCCTTGCTGATTTACATCAGCCGAGCTTCTGGCCCTCCTTCTCCACAAGTCTCCTTCTGGGTGGAATGAAACAGGTGCCATAAGCAGTGGTGTGCAGAACTGTTTGCTGTGGGATGCCCGTGCAAATCAATGGGAGTCATGCCTTGCAGCTTTGAGCTTAGCTTCTCAGTGTGGAACACCTGCTCAAAATGACTGACCCTGCAATCTGCCCTGCAGATTTGTGTTTGTCTTACATTAGTCTGGGCAGAGGTTGCCAAGGAAGGCGCAGAGGGATATTGATATTGTTCAGTACAATCACTGGTTTCCTCTGCACTGACACAGTGCTATTCTTTGGGCGTTTCTATCTCTGGACAGTTCCACGTTGATCGTGGACAGCTGAAGAGATATCCTCATCATGTTCTGACTGAGCTTCAATTGATTTGACCCTTCTGAACCCATAAACACACACAGCACTGGAATGTTATCTTGGATGGCTTAGCTCCCTCTCCCCCTACCCTTCCATTATGTTTAGGCTCAAACAAACTGAATACCAAGTGAGTACCCTATGCCAGCTCCCCAGAGAGCAGCTCTGCAAACGCAGCAACATTATGATGTTGACTTCGTTTTGTTTCTTTGAATGCTGGTTACTATTTTGGAGGTATCTACAAAATATTAGGTACTGGGAAAATTGGTGCCTGGGAAAATTCTCCTCTCTTGCACCACTTTTACCCTGGTTGTAGGTCCATTGTGTTCAGTGGAGCTACTGCTGATTTAACACAGAATAAGTAAAGGGGTTAGGCCCTCTGAGTGAAATTCTCATCCCTGCTCTGGCCCCTTTACACCAGGTAAAAGGGCCAGAGCAGTGTAAAAGGGGCCCTAAAAGTCCCAGATCTGGGCCTTCCCTCACTTGCAGGAATCGAGACAGACAGCCACAGAGAACACCCTCATAAGCCCTAAGCATGCAGTCTTTCCCATCGACTTTATGCAGTAATAAAGGATTGAGGGTCTTGTGCCTGCCCATAGACATAATCCGCATGGGATTCCCAGCATATTCACCTCTGTTGAGACTGTGGGCAGGAAAAGCCAGGGCTCTTGATGAAAATAAGAAAGCTCAGGCTGCGCGTGATTGCCAGCGGATGGGATGATCTGGGTTAATGGATGGCAGAGGAGCGGATTGATCCTGTTCAGTTATTATAGCCATTTTAAAAGGTAGTCTTTGTAAGAAAGCAATCAGGGAATTCAAGGTACTCAGCACCAAACTGCAGAAAAGGGCATCCGTGCTATAGAAAAAACATAGATTAAGGACAAGAGAGGTTAGTTTAGTTGGAAATTGGCCTGAACTAAAACCCTGGATCAGACCACCCCAAGAGTCTTCAATATCTGAACACGAATCCTATCTGCACTTTGCAATGGCCCTTTTCTATATAATGATTTGCCTGGAAACCTCCCTTCCAAAGCAGCCCCTGAATGCAAGAGTGATCTCACTTTTGCGCTTTGAGCTCATTTCTACATAGATGGCCCTCCGACACCACAGTGACGGGCACTTTCCAGAGACGAAGAGATGTGAACAGCTCACACCCAGGCAGAAGCTTAGAGTTTGCATTTAGAACAGCCTAGGTATAGAAGGCCTGATCCTGCCCTCATGGAAATAAGTGGTCAAACTCCCACCAACTTCAATGGGGCTGGGAGCAGGCCCTGTGTGCAGAGCCAGTCTAATTGCATTTGTACATTGTTTATGTGGGTATACTAATAAAGGATTGAAAGGCAGAGTCATTAGGATGTGCTTGGATAGATTACTGGAGGAAACTAGGGTTGGAACATCGGTGAGGTATGTAAAATTAACAAGTAAAGAACAAATGTTAATTGGACTTAATTGGAAATGTACTGAAGCACCCAAATTTAATTGTGGCTGTCTGCAACCATGGATGCCCATTAGCTTGTCCACAGTGTCTGTGTTGTGTTCTGTTCCCTGTGCCACCTTCTGTTTTCAGGAAGGGAAGACTGAGTCTTAAGTGATGGTAAAAGTGGGTCAGATCAACAGGTAGTTCAAGAATGCCTTTGTTTAATTTGACACATGGCCAGATCCTCAGCTGGTCTAATTTTACATCAGCTGAGGATCTGGCTGATGGACTCTATGGGTCTGATTCTCATTTACACAAAGGAGCCTTTATGCTACTCTGATAGCCTGAAGTAGGCTTAGAGTGGGTGTAAATATATTTTTTCCCCACTTAAATGCACCTTTACACTGGCAAAGCTGTGTAAAGGGAGCTAAGTGTAAATGATGACAAAGAGTCCTGTGGCACCTTATAGACTAACAGACATATTGGAGCATGAGCTTTCTTGAGTGAATACCCACTTCGTCAGATGCATGTGGGAATATGACCACACGCGTCTGACAAAGTGGGTATTCACCCACGAAAGCTCATGTTCCAATACGTCTGTTAGTCTATATGGTGCCACAGGACTCTTTGCTGCTTTTACGGATCCAGACTAACACGGCTACCCCTCTGATACTGAAGTGTAAATGAGACTCCAGGTCTATATTGTTCACTCATCTCTTAAAACGTGCACGCATACATGCTATGGTGTGTCGGCCTGCACGTAGCATGTGCAGAGAACTGAAATTGCCATTAAAGAATTTTAAATCAAGTAAAGAGAATGAGAAAGAGCCTCCCAACAGAAATATTTTCAGCATTGCTTCACACTGAACAAATGAGCAAATAAAGCAGGTCATCCTATACTGTAGGCTTCCATTGTGAGCCAAAAATTGATGTTCACTAATGAGCAGCCACTTCTGTCCTGTGGAAATTACTAGAAAAATGCCCCTGGTCCTCTATGTGCATCTTGCAAAATAATCCTTTCAAATACTTTACCTATAAAATGCCCTGAGAATAAGACCTGATGTATTTGTCAAACGCAGATTTGCTTGTTTTTGTATATCGAGGCTTGGGATAGTTTGCCTTTGTCTGTCCTTCTTGTAATGATACAGTAAATCTGGCAAACAATCATTTCTGATGACTCTACTGTGCATATTGTAAATGCTATCAAAGGCTTCATTATGTGCCTTAAATGAACCAAAAGCTTGATTGTTCAAATTTCAGCAGCACTAGATTTAAAATAGCTCTTAATCATAGTTTCTCAAGTCTAATAAAAGAATGCTTAAGCACAAGATTCAAGATGTTGCCAAGGTCTTTTTTTTTTTAAATTAGAGATGGATCAAACCAAACTGGTTTAAAACATAAGAAAATACAACAATGTCCCAGACATCCCAGAGGACTGTTACTGTGATTAAACTATAATGAAAATGCGTTTGGCTACTGTGCAAATAATACTGTGAATAACCAGTGTCCTTTAAAAGTTCAACCACTTGAAAATCCTGGACCACACTGAAGAGGATTCCCCAAGTTAGAGATAGGTGCTAACTCTGGAACACACAGAATCGTTAAAACCAATGGGACTCCTAAACTATCCACCACTCCTGCATTGCTGAAGTCAATGAAAGCTTTGCCATTTGCATAAATGGTTGCAGGATCAGACTGTGTATGTGCTTACATATAATTATTTATGCATTTATCATTGTATTTCATTATATTAAGCAAACCTTTCTCAAAAGATAGTGTTAACATTCTTACGCCTTTGTTTTTATTCCCTCTCCCATTTACATAGCAGTTTGCTTTTATTCTGTCTGTCAGTATTTTTTCCGCACTCTTTTCCCTGTTTTCCTTCCCTCCTCTAAGTATCTCCCTCTGTTCAATCTCATCTTCCTCCTTTCTTGGGCCTCTCTTTGGGGCTGGCTTTCCCCTCCTCCTACATCTAGTGCCACAATTGACTCAGAGTTGCCCTAAGTCCTCTGCCCAAAGCAGTGCTGAGCGTGGACCACCTGGCAGGGCACTAGCAGCAGCTCAGTGTAGCAGTGGTTCTTTGTCTCCACTATCACTCAGCTGTTCACCAGCGAATGGAATTGACATTGTCTGGTAAGCAGTACAGGGAGGGAATTGCTGTATAGAGCCATGTATCTCCAGCCAGGACAACTGGAGCACTGGAGAGGAATTCCAGTATCCTCCTTAAACCTTGAGTCAACATTGCCCTGAATGGCAGCTCTGTTTAGTGAGAATACTAGTAACCCATAGGTTGTTTGGGTGGAGGTGAGACAACTGTGCCATGCCAGATAATCTGGAGAAGTGTAGTGTAGGAGGAAGAGGCTCTCCTCTTCCTGGACAACAATAAGCTTGCTCCTATAGAACAGTTTTTTTGTGAGGATGGAGATTTCATGATGATCTGGGTCCTGGAAGGATGCAGATACAAAGTGCTGCATGAGGATCTAGGTGGGGTCTTTTGACTGCATTCTTCACTGAGCGAAATGTTCTGTGTGAGTAGAGAAAATAGACTAGTGTAACAGGCACCGAACAACATCTGCCTGTGTTCTCTTGGAAACCCTGAGCTTGGACTGTGCATCCAAATCACAGATTTGAGAATTGAGAATAAAAGGGAGTCAGATTGCACAATTTGCTCCTACTACCTTTATGGTCCTTCCCTTTAGCCTTCTGACTTCTCAGAAGTCCTGATACTTGAGAGTGTCCTTTCCTCCTCCACTAAATGAAACATTAAAACCAATCTCTGTTGCAACAGTAAGGAAAGACGTTTCAGCTGTTAGTTCTGTTGTTATGCTTTGAGCAACATCTTCGTAGCTCCATCCAATGCTCATCTCAGCTATGGGAAAGGTAGGGGAACTGGCCCTCTCTCAGAGTCAGAGAGGGAAAGTGAGAGGCTGAGTCCCAGTGACTGTACAGGAGATCTGAGTGATTAGCATCTAGCAGAGGGAGGAAAGGAGGTGGAGGACCAGGAAGGAAGGAAGGAAGGATTGGCTGAAACAAAATCTTATTCTGAGTTTGTAAGAACTGCTGAGCAGTGTGCAGCAGGAAGCAGAGTGTCAAGAAGCAAAATGCAATTAGCCAATAACAAAACCCAAGGTATAATAATCCCATGTCACCTTAATGACCAGAAAAATTGATGCATGTTTGCTTTCAAGCACTGTCACTTTCCTGGTGTGCCACTGGTCTCACAAGCTGCAAAGCAATTGGAAGAGTACTCATTCTTTCAGCAATCATTTGCCAAGTCATCTGCATGATCTACTATTGTAGGACACTTAATTATATAGATTAATGTTTCTCTCATGGATAAGATAGCCATGAAAAAAAGTAGGGTGACTAAAGGGTTTCTGACGGTCATAAGAAGAATGTGGGCAATTTAGTTGAGGTGGGAATGTCATTCCTGGCTTCTGACACATCTGACTTTTCTTTTCATTCCATGCCCCAGACCAATTTCCTGAGCATACTGGCAACTCTTAATGTTTTGTTTGAGACAACCAGTCTGCAGTAGCAGCCCCAGCAAATAGTTCAGGACTGGTTGTAATGCTTGAAACTGTGACCATGAAAAGAGAACAGATTGTATAGTCCAGCTACCCATGGTTAATAATAAGAAAGACTGCTGCTCTTACTCCTGTAATTCCCAGCCAGCTTTTCTCTAAATCCATGGCTGCATGTCAGGAAAGTCTTGGTTGGGGGTGGGGAGGCAGGAACGGGACTCATGCTTTCTGTCACTTGCTTTTTAGTGTACATGAGAAGTAACAAGGATCTGTACCAGGAGAAAGGGAGCCAGAGTTAAAGCATGGGACCTGGGACACCTGGGTGCTCACAAAGATCATGCAGTAAAAGCAGCAAGGAGTCCTGTGGCACCTTATAGACGTATTGGAGCACGAGCTTTCGTGGGTGAATACCCACTTCGTATTCACCCACGAAAGCTCATGCTCCAATACGTCTGTTAGTCTATAAGGTGCCACAGGACTCCTTGCTGCTTTTACAGATTCAGACTAACACGGCTACCCCTCTGATGCATAAAGAACATACACTGTTCCCTCCCACCCCGCTACCCACCTGAGTAGAGAGATTGAAAAGAAACTTTTGTCTTCATCCTACACACAAGTGGCAGAGTCCCAGGGAGTGGTCACTACGCAGTCCCTTGCTCCCCTGCTGCTCATTAAGGCGTAACTTTTCAGCACGGCTTGTAGGGTCTTTGGCCAGGGGTCTCCCATTTCTGTTCATGCAGAAGGGGGCTTGAACGACTCTAGCGAGTGGTGCTGGTTGGTAGAGACCAGCAGTTGGTTGCCATCTGCAAACTGGTAGGTGTCAAATCTGACATGAGCTTGTGACGTCTGAGCAGCCTCCAGTGGGCAGGCATTGACATCACAAACACTACCCCCTCAGTTGGCCATGACTGGCACCTGTGACAGCCACAGCAGAGAGGTCAAGGACCAGCGAGAGTGAAGAATGACATACCTGAGGAGTCAGTGAGGGGAAGCTTGTACTGCTGCTGCTCATGCTGTACCCGTCACTGTGAATAAACGGAGGATTTCCTGCACCAGGCTTTCAGTCTGGCCCCCTTGCATAAGCACTAAAATACAAAGACACTTTTTAAAAAGAGAAACAATTTGTAAAAATGTAGCCAGGTCCTAACACTTACTGAAAATGTGCTCCAAGCAGATTGCTATTTGTTTATTCCTTTAATAATGGTAGGCTGGCCATCCTGGGCGAAATCCCAGCCCCATTGAAATCAGTAGGGCCGGGATTTCACCCTATCACTGATTATTTTTGACACAGCACTTGCAGTAGCAAAGGAACATTTAAACCGTGGCTCTTCAACAGGTAAACACATTATAACACTGGCAGCCAATTATATTCAAACACATTGGCAACATACCAGCAGACCAACCACCCCCATAGAAGACATTTTACAACATCTCCTTGCTCCTTACTACTCTTACGCCCCTTTGTTTTCTGACTGAAAATGATTCAGGATTCCCAGCGATGTGGGATGACTATTGTGCTGTGCTATGGATTACACAACAGCACAGATGGCTTTTGTTAGGGTGACCAGATGTCCTGATTTTATAGGGACAGTCCTGATTTTAGGGTCTTTTTCTTATATAGGCTCCTATTGCCCCCCCACACCCTGTCCCGATTTTTCACACTTGCTGTCTGCTCACCCTAGCTTTTGTTGTAGAAACCCCAATGTGCAGATAAGCCCAGTCTCATGTAATTTGCGTTTTTGGTAACCAAAGGGGAAACTAGTTTCCCGATGTTCTTCATGATTCTAGATCCTGTATCTTTAAGTCAGTGTTGTCATGATCACATCTTGAGTGATGCAAATCACTTCATCTCTTGACAGTAAGTTTGACCAAACTCTAATGAAGACAGTTCTTTAGTATAAACATGATAGACACTGAGAAAGGCGATATGATTTGGTTTTATTTGTTTAACCAGTGTTAAAAGTTATTAACTCCAATTGCTGTGTGCCTTTCTCTTGCTCTTCGTAACTGTGCTGTCTCCCAATTCAGTCTCAGCACTCCAGCTTCACAGAAGTAGTTATTTATTGACAGTGCCTGAAAACCATTAAAACTCAGTTAATAAATACGAGAGACACCTTGAATAAGATAAAATACAGACAAGATGTCAGTTGCTCTTAAGATCTCAATATTTATTTACAATACCTATGGATTTGCTGAGAATGGAAGACTCTTTTGAGGACTGAATGAGATTTTAAGTCTGGGACAGCTTTGGTAGGCTCCCAGGATCTCACTGGTAGGTTTGGGAATGAGGAATTCAAATGATGTGAATACAGAAGTTGCCACCCTCTTTCTTAATATAATACAGAGATCTAGGTTCTTATATTGGTACTCATCACTGTATTATCTGAGCTGCAAATTTCAGATCTTGTTCCAAGTTGGGGTATGCTGGGTTCCAGAGTTTACAGGAAGTTCAGTACACCCTGAGAATAACTAGAAAAATCCTTTGCCTAAGCCCTCACAAATCAATGTAAGCCATCAATATTGGCAACATGACTATTTTAATGTTAATACTGGTGTTTATACCTTTTAGGATCTAGAATGAAACTGGTTTGTGTTTTGACTTCAGTGGAATAAGCCAAAATGACATGTAGTACACTCTCACCCTGGAAACTTTTCCCCATCAATAGTTATAAATATACCACACTATTATGCTTGGCATGTGGTATGCAAATAGAGGTAAGAGTTCTGAAACTCATTAGGAAAGGGAGAGGGCTGTGGAGTAGAGTGAGGACAGTGTGAAGCTAAGGTTGATAACAGTGGCCTTGTCCAGAATAGGCCATGGGAGTTTTCTTATCTTGCTTTGGCAGGAGGTGCTGTGAGCTTCCTGTGCGAAATCAGAAGCATATGCTGCTTTCCTCTTGTTGTTTGGCTTCCTCCTCTACACAAGACGGTTCCCAGCACTGTGATTATCTTTGCATCTTCAAACATGGCACACTCTACTTCCTTAAGAGGTTGAAGTATTCTTAAGAATCAGGCTCACGCCCCTCCCCCAAATTACTTCTGAAGTGCTGGTATGTGGCCAATTCCACAAATGGCCTTTAAAGTTGAACTTCTGGTTCCAAAACCCCCCCACAACCAACCAACCAAAAACCCTCCCAGGAGTGTAAATTCATAAAACTGAAAACCAGGGAGTTAAATTTACCCACGGTCTTAAGTCCTTTATTTAAAAGGCAGGGAGGTTTTTGTGTTCTGACTGTAACTACGATGCATGTGCTTTGAGCTTCCTGAGAGTACGGAGTGTCAGATTAACAGCTTTGACCCCTCGTTCCCCCTTCGGCATTTTCCTCTGAAAATCCAAAATAGAATTAATGGCTTCTGGTTTTACAAATGAATAGCCTATTTCTCAAGCACTTGACACAACAGGGCTAAAGCGTGTGTGTTTGTATACACACACGCATGCACGCATGCACACATCTTAATTAGGGGAAGAGAAAACAGAATTCAAGAGAAACAATTTACCAGGTCTTGTAGCTAAGACATTGGCCCGGGACTCTGCAGCTCTGGATTCAGTCCCAGGTCAGCCAGACTCCCTGTGTGACCTAGGGAAAGTCCCTGGGGATGAAATTCTGTCCCCATGGATACCAATGGGATTTTTGCCACTGACTTCAGTGGAGGCTGGGATTTCACCATTAATGTATCTGTGCCTCAGTTCCCCATCTCTGAAATGGGGATGATAATACTTCCTTTCTTCCACCTTTTGTCAATCCTGCTTAGACTGGAAGCTATTTGGGGCCTGGATTGTGTTTGTACAGTGCCTAGCACAATGGACCCCTGATCCTCCGCATCACAGGGGGAAGGATTGGGGGGAGGGATAGCTCAGTGGTTTGAGCATTGGCTTGCTAAACCCAGGGTTGTGAGTTCAATCCTTGAGGAGGCCACTTAGGGATCTGGGGCAAAAATTGGTCCTGCTAGTGAAGGCAGGGGGCTGGACTCAATGACCTTTCAAGGTCCCTTCCAGTTCTAGGAGATTGGTATGTCTCCAATTATTACCTAACCTTTGCCCTCTTCCTCCCCATGAATCTCCTTACCACTTAGTGTGGACACTGGGGTCTGATTGTGCCCCTGATATATACGCTTACCTACATGAGTGTACATGGAACCAGCACAAAAGGGTATGAAAGGATCTGTGTGCTGGGGAAACTGATTGCATTACTTATGAGCCTGCTGGCACAGCTCTAACTTGTTTGTGAATTGCTGTGTGTGTTGTGTGCTTTCCATTGGTCTGACTCCAATTCTGGAGTAAACCCTCCTAGGTGTTTAAGGAAACTAAACTCAGCTCAACTGGAATTCCCCTAGCTCCAGAGAGATCCAGGTAAAAATAATCATTTCAGTCTCTGATTCCCAAAGATTTGTGAGATTTCCCCACAGTAATTCACATTTTTGAATTACAAATCACAAATAGGAGTGCCCCACCTATTTTATATAGTGAATAATTTGAAGAGATTGGCAAACAACAACATACACAAAAATGCATAGATGAAGTTATATGAGGAGACCCACAGTGAAACATCAGTTGAAATAATTGGAAGATTATTATGATTTTTTCAGTCCCGGCCAGAATGGATTTGTATAGTTCCATTCTTGTCTGTATCTTTTCAAACATCATTACATAAACACAAACTTGGCTCAGGGCTTATATTTAAATTCAACTAAGACTTTCCCCTTTCTGTTACAAGATACCTGCCATTATAAACCAAAGCAGGAGGCATGATTTTAATTATAGTAACTCCTCATTTAACGTTGTCCCACTTAACATTGTTTCAGTGTTACGGCCCTGCTCAATTAGGGAACATGCTCGTTTAAAGTTGTGCAATGCTCCCTTATAACCTCATTTGGCTGCCTGCTTGTAAGATTCTGTGGAAGAGCAGCGACGTTACAAGGGAGCACTGCACAAGTTCCGCTTCTCCGCCTCCTCCCCCTCCCTCCTAGCACTTCCCCCACCGCTAAACAGTTTGGCAGCGCTTAGGACTTTCTGGGAGGGAGGGGGAGGAGCGGAGATGCAGGGCTTCCCCACTCCTGCCCCTCTCTCCCAGAAAGTCCTAAGCGCAAAGTGCTGGGAGGGAGGGAGAGGAGCAGGGAAGCCCCTCATCTCCACGCCTCCCCCACCCTCCCAGAAAATCCTAAGCCCCGCTAAACAGCTGTTTGGTGGCACTTAGAACTTTCTGGGTGGGAGGGGGAGGAGCAGAGACACGCTCCTCCTCCCTCCCAGCACTTCACACTTAGGACTTTCTGGGAGGGAGGGGCAGGAGCGGGGAAGCGCTTAGGACTTTGTGCGGGAGGGATGTGGCGTGCTCCGGAGAGGAGGTGGAGTGGGGGTGGGAAGAGGTGGGCCTGGAGTGGAGCGGGGATAGGAAGAGGCGGGCCTGGAGCATTCCTGGCAAAATCCAGGCCTGCTCTCCGGGGAAGCTGCCGCTGCTGCTGCAAAGGTGCTTCCTAGCGTCCTTGCCTGCAGCAGGCTGTGCCTGTGTGGGGTAATCTGGGGCACTTCCCAATCACGGTACTGTACAGTATACAGTATAATGCCTTTTGTCTGCCCCCCAAAAATTTCCTTGGAACCTAGCCCCCGCATTTACATTAAATCTTATGGGACAATTGGATTTGTTTAACATTGTTTCACTTAAAGTTGCATTTTTCAGGAACATAACTACAATGTTAAGTGAGGAGTTACTGTACTCTCCTTTACCTATTGCACAGCTCTAACCAATTCTGCTGGGTTAAACAGTGATACTATGTGGCTCAGTCGGAAATAACAGGGGGGTGGGGGGAAGATTAGGTACTGAACTGGCTAACAAAGTCAGGACACTGAAAAACATTCTCGTTCTGCATTGATATATTTTATTATTTGAGACTAGAATTAGAAGAAGTCTTTCAAAATGTGGCTAACTGGTACTAATGAATTTGATTTTCCATTATAATTGCATTACCATTATAGTCAGCAATATGAACATAATATAATATGTGAAGTCAAGAGAAGCCACGTATGTACATCCCTGGGGAAAATTCCATCCAGTATTTTACTTATTCATTATTATTATTATGCTGGGCATCATACAGACATATAACAGAGATAGTCCCTGTCCCAAAGAGTTTACAGTCTAATCATACATACTCCCCTGTAAATTATTCTCCTACAGAGAATAATTTCAACTAGGTTCAGAGGCTGCGGACCTATAAGGGATTTATGAGATCTCTGGCATAGCTGATGCACAGTCTAATTCTGATTGTGAAACCCTTTTCAACTAAACCTTCCCACCTTCCCTTGCCAAATTATGTTTTTCAACAAGTACTTTTATCAAAAAGAGGCCAAACTTTCAACACTGCAGCAAAGAGACATCAATGTATTCAGTGAGGCAAGACTAGGGAGGTGGTGGAATCTCCTTCCTTAGAGGTTTTTAAGGTCAGGCCTGACAAAGCCCTGGCTGGGATGATTTAGTTGGGGATTGGTCCTGCTTTGAGCAGGGGGTTGGACTAGATGACCTCCTGAGGTCCCTTCCAACCCTGATATTCTATGATTCTATGATTCTAAGACTACAATTTCACCTGCTTCAAAGGGCAAAAATCTGACAAAGAAACACCTGAGGGACAAGAAAAACAGTTGAACTGAAATCATGATGCCTCACTTGACCGTGACAAGACCCCTCCCCTGCCCAAACTGCAAGAGACTAGATGAATAGTCATTTGTGTACAGACAGTCTTGAGGTCACTGAATATGTCCTGCAAACCACAGCAATATGGAAGCATTATTGGCCCCATCCATATTACAACAAAGAGTCCTGTGGCACCTTATAGACTAACAGATGTATTGGAGCATAAGCTTTCGTGGGTGAATACCCACTTCGTCAGACACGTGTCTACATGCGTCTGACAAAGTGGGTATTCACCCACAAAAGCTTACGCTCCAGTACATCTGTTAGTCTATAAGGTGCCACAGGACTCTTTGTTGCTTTTTACAGATCCAGACTAACATGGCTACCCCTCTGATACTTGATCTATATTACAGTTTCCTCCAGTTTAGTTTCCTGTTTTTCAAACAGGCTTTTAAAAACACTGTTATTGTTGAAGAGTGGTGCAGCCAAAGTGGACAGGGTTAACTTTATTTGAACCATTCTAAAGCCTACTTGTGTCCTTGCGTGCTCTTGAATGAGTTGACAAAACTGTCTTAATGTTTTATCCCATCCACTCACTCAGGCCTCCACGAGTGTGCTCACAGAAACTGATTTTTGAAATGGCAAATGGAAAGCATGAGAGAAATGTTTGGGCAGATAGAGCAGGATGTGGGAAGGGATGTAGGCATTGCAACGCTGAGTATCACAGCACCTAACTTCTTAGTGCCTAGAAAACCACAGGACCAACACTACTATTCACAAAGCCAAGTTAGGCACCTAGGCTCCCTATACAATGAAGGGTGGGGGGAGACAGGTGCCTTAGACTGAGATCCACAAAGCCAGCTGGAGTGAGCTGCCTAAGCTAGCCAATGGGAACTGCTGACCAGAGGAGTGTGTGCTGAGCCCCGCCCCTCTCTCTGAGATAGGAGCCTAAGGACAACTCTACACAAGAGCTCTCCCGTTGGTGCAGTTAATCTACCCTCCCAAGAGGTGGTAGCTAAATGATTGGGAGAAGCTCTCCAGCTGACATAACGCTGTCTACATGGGCGGTTAAGTCAGTATAACTATGTTGCTCAGGGGGGTGGATTTTTCACACCCCTGAGCAATGTAGTTGTACTGATATAGGTCTGTAGCATAGACCAGGAACCAGCCACCTGGTGGCAGCTAGCTTAGGAGCCTAAGTCGCTTCTTGCAGGAATTAACTCTGGGCCTGCCTTGCTCCCCACAAAATGGTTGGAGGAGGAGGTGGTGGTACCCACCTTATAATTTGTACCAGTGGTTAGAGCACTCACCTGGGATATGGGAGACCCAGGTTCAGTTCCTCCTTCTCTGCCACAGGGGGCAAACTGATTTGAGGGGGGGAATCTCCAGAAGGGTGTGCTAACCACTGGGCTATGGCATGTACTGATGTGGGGCTGTCTCAGTCTCTCCCGTTGAAGCTGTTCCACTGTGGATAACTACTGCACAAATCATTGGAGCAGGGCGTCTGGCCCTGGGGTCTTCCACCACCCAGGTGGATCCTCACAAGCACTCTCTCTCCCTCTGTCCCCAATGACTGTTCCACTGTGGATAAATTCTTAAATAGTCATTAAGCCAGCAAGAGAGAATGACTCTAGCCTGATGGTCAAAGCATGCACCTAGGAAGTGGGAGATCGCCCCCCCTTCAATTCCTTTCTCCCGCTCTGGAAAAAGGAAGAATTGAGTCTAGGTCTCCAACATCCCAGGTGAGTGCTATAGCCACTGGACTAAGCATTGTGAAGTGGACACTAATACCTCCTGGCCTCATCCAGCCAGATTTTGAATGAGCCCTGACGTGGTAGGCATGCTCAGAGGCTGCCTACTAGATCAAACACTGCATGTGACTTAGGCAGCTGAATGTCTGTCTTCCCCTGGTTTGTGAATTGCTCTGGGGTTTGGTACAAGACAGGTGTCCGGATGCCTGGAGCAGGGCAGCAGTGCATATGCCCCATGGCCTAAAACTTAGGCGCCTAGGGAACTTTTACAGCAGAAAATCAGGAGCCAAATGAGTTTTGAAATGATCTACAGGGTTAGGCAGCAGCCAAGCAGCAGTTTTGTGTTGCAGTGGAGACTTAGGCACCTAACACTGGCATTTAGGCGCCTGAGTTGCTTTGTGGATTGCACCCGTAGGGCATACCTGCCATCCCAATCCTCTCCATCACTTCCCCCACCCTCCACATGAAGGAGCATGACCTTTCACTTCTGTAAGATGGCTGAGCCATCCCTGCATCATAAGGAATTCTTGGGGCAGAAAGCCAATGATGTCCAAATTAGTTAATGGATCATCATTTTGAAAGGTTGTTAAATTAGTTAACATAATATTAGTTAATGTAATATTACTCTTGATGTAATGCAAAACATTTTAAAATTATTATGTAGCCCCCCTTGGGGGTTACAATTATATGGTGTAAACCACCTACCAAGATACAAAAACAATGAAGGAAGCAAGCAACAGTTAGAGTTCTTTGATTCTCTGATCAGTTTAGCAGTAACTGTCAGTGCCAGTCAAGTGGTTTTAAAGATGACTTCTCCAAACCGGCTGATGTACATATGAATCCAATTTGCTGATGAGCATTAAATGTGTTATATTTAAAAACTTCAATGTGTTTGAAGAACATATCAAACTTGAAAGAGCTTTTACACAAATGAAGGGGCAAACTCTACCTTTTAAATTGAGATTGAACATAATAGTTAAAAATATAATTAGATGTTCTGAGAAAACATTTGAGATGGACAGAATGTAACAAGTATTCCAAAGTGTTTATTTCCATATGTACCAAATTAAGCTTTGGAAAACAAATTAGTTCCACCATGACCACATCTGAATGTTCTGATTAAAAGCCAATTTGTAGTGTAAGGCATTAATGTAATATGATTTTAATTCAGCTTTTAAAAAAAATGTTTGAACCCCTTTGGCAATTAGACATAACTTTTTATTTTGTTAATTTGTAAGATTATTTGGTTGTAGTTTTATTGCCCGTCTAGTAAACAGGAAGTCACAGCAGTAGATGTCTTACCATTTGTAAATTGAAAGATAACGTGTGGAAGATAATCTGTTGAAACAAAGGAAATTAGAGCTTGTGACATAATTTTTTATGATACCCAAAAGAACTTGCACATAAAGAAATTGCATTGGAATAGTTTTTAAAAAATTGAGCTCAGAAGTTTTTAAAATTTGTCAGCATTTTAAGTCTTAAAATAATATAAGTAATAATTAAAGCTAAGGCTGAACCAGAATGGTGGGCTTCAAACTTTGGAACACTAGAATCAGAATACTGGGCCCAACAGTCCCAAATTTTGAGTCAGTTCAGATTCTGGTCTACATTTGAATTTCACGCCTGAAGCCCAACTCTACAGTGGGTCAAACAAGAACACAGAGTCCAAAGAACCTTCGCTCATGGGGGAAGTTTGGATCTGGATCTGAACTTCAGCCTCCAGCCCATATTTGCTAATGATATCAAGAAGCATAGATGTAACTGGCAGCATATCAGAGCCCTTACAGCTCCCATTGACTTCCCTTAGGAGCAGCAAGTGCTTAGGACAGCTACTTCTTCTTCTGAATCAACTGTTTATTCCACACTCATTTTGCTAAGAGAAGCACTTGATTTCTCCTGTCCATAGGTATGAAGTTTGCTCTAACACTGAGGGACCTTTCATCTTGAAAAGTGGCAGCAGCAGAGGAAACAGAATCCAGAGCATCACTCAACACATGGCAATGATAGAGGGGAAGAATAAGGTATGGTTGGGGGAGTCAAAATACAACTACTATGCTAAGGCACTATCTGGGAATGTATTTTAAGAGATCATTGAGCTAAAACTGAAGAACTGAATGACATGGTATTGTAAATGTTTTAAATTTGAAGGACGGTGTACATGCATATATAACACACACACACACACACACACACACAGAGTTTGGTTTTTATTTACAGATATAGGGCCTGATGCTGCAAAAAGGTACTTCCTTCTGTGCCTGGTCCTATTAAAGGCTTTGGGACTACGGATGAGAATAACTGTTGGTAGCACCAGGTCTATAGGCTTTGTGAGAGCTGAACATAAGCATGAATAGGCAACTTATAATTACAACTCACAATTCATTTTCTGTGTGAACATTTAAATTTTTGCTTTGATGCTGTCTGGGAATGTGACAAAGACATGAAAGTGTCAAAAGACCAGTGAGAACATAGAGCGCCAATGGGACCAATAACTTTACAAGCATAATCTAAAGTTACGCTTTGTGTAGGTTTGTACCAAAATGTCATGTGGTATTTACTCCATTTCATGCCATTGTGCAATTTTTCTTATTTTTGATAAGAGCGTAGCACAATCTGCTCTCATCACAGATGTAATACTAGTTTATAGGAATACTGCTGTAGACATTTTTAAAAGGTGTTGAAAAATTGGAGAGGGTTCAGAGAAGTGCGACAAGAATGACCGCGGGTCTGGAAAACTTACCTTACAGTGAGAGACTTAAAGGGTTAAATGTTTTTAACCTATAGATGGGACACTTAAGAGATGCCTTGAGCTGATGGTGGGATAGCTCTTTAATTTAGCAGTCAAAGGCATAGTATGATCCACTAGGTGGAAGTTGAAGCTAGACAAATTCAAATGGAAAGTAAAGGTCCAGTTTTTAAAATGGGGGTAATTAATCATTGGAACAGCTTACCAAGGGATGTGGTGAATTCTCCATCATTTGAAGTCTAAATAAAGACTGGATTTCTTTCTAAAAGCTGCTTTAGTTTAGCCACAAGTTATTGAGCTACATGCAGGAATCACTCAGTGAGGTTCTGGGGCCTGTATTATGCAGGAGATGAGACCTATGATCACAGTGGTTCCTTCTGTCCTTACAATCTATTAACATAGTTTGCCACTAGAAAAGCTAAGCACTGTATCTGGTCTTATAGTCTAGTTTGACTTGTGGCAATAATGGCAGGTAGTATTACAAAGAAGTACAATCTTATCCTAGTGCCTTTAATTCCCAGTAATTGTGAAGGGCTTCATAAAACTTCAGGTGACATACACAGGGGCCATTGTTCTCACTTACACTAAGGCTATGTCTATACTGTGTTGTAAATCCCAGAGTGGTGAGTCTTGGGCCTGGTCTACATGGGGGGGCGGGGTCAATCTAAGGTATGCAACTTCAGCTACGCTATAGCTGAAGTCGAAGTACCTTAGTTCAAATTACTTACCTGTCCTCACGGCGCGGGATCGATGTCCACAGCTCCCCCGTCGACTCCGCCACTGCCGTTCGCGGTGGTGGAGTTCCGGAGTCGATGGGAGCGCGTTCGGAGTTCGATATATCGTGTCTAGATGAGACGCGATATATCGAACTCTGAGAAATCGATTGCTACCCGCCAATATGGCGGGTAGTGAAGACATACCCTTGGTCTATGGATTTGGGCTTACCACACTGAAGACAACAGCATACATGATGTGCTACCACCCACTCTGAGCTTCAGCTTGAGTCCAAATGCCTACATAGCTGTTTTTAGCACCATAATATGTGAAGATATACCTATCTCATAGAGCTGGAAGGAACCCTGAAAGGTCATCAAGTCCAGCACTTGCCTTCACTAGCAGGACCAAGTACTGATTTTGCCCCAGATCCCTAAGTGGCCCCTTTGAGTATTGAACTCAGAACCCTGGGTTTAGCAGACCAATATGCAAGCCATTGAGCTATCCCTCCCCCACCATAGCATGCACGTGAGTCTGTAGACCTGGGCTCTGAGACTTGCTGCCACAGGTTATAAAATGCAGTGTACACATATCCTTAGTTCCCTTGACTCTGCTGTGGCAGTATAAAAGTGTTTTAGAGTGTGTGAATTATAGCTAAACCCACGTTAAGACCCCTTTCCACTGTCAGACCAATATAAATGGGGATTAGTGTAATTGAGAATCAGGCCTGGGGATCATGTCTTCCACCACTACTGTATTATTTATATGCTCCCATAGGTGTTCATGGCACTGTACCGATAAGAATGGTTGCTGGCCCTGAGGGGCTTTTAGTCGAATTCAGTCAGGGACCGTGCAAATGATTAAGGATAGAGGCAAAGATGGGAGAGGCTAGAATTGGAAGATTACCTGAAAAACATGGTTTAAGGAGGGTTTTGAAAGAGGAAAAGGAAGTCATTTGGGGCAGAGGAAGAGGGAAGCTGTTCCAAGCAGGGATACAATGAACAAAAGCCAGTGAGAACCCAATTATGTTCCAGCAGGCATCTAGCCATGCTGAAAGTGGTCCTACCTGTCCGCCAGACATTGAATCAGCTGTGCAACAGCCAGACCTAATCTGTTTGTGTGTTGTGCTTTTTGGAGACAGTGGAAGAGGAGGGGCTTAAATATCAGGCCAAATTCCAGCCCACGGCAAATAAATTCCTCCCTGGAGGAACATGCTAATAATGGATCCTTGATGCGGGATTGCAGAGTTTGTTTGAAGTCTTTGGCAATCAGCTATTTTTTGAAGCATGCCCAGAAATGCATCTGAAATGATGATTCCTGTGTGTATGAATTACTGAAAGTTTTACAATGAAGCACAGTTGTTCTCCTTATCTATCCAAAATGCTGTTAATCCCAGAATGGACTGTGTGGTGTTGCTTTGTGGTCATGTGTCTTCACTAAAAGAATAGCATTTAGAAGTCACCAGAGTTATCAGTTACTATCACACTTTTTCATACATTTTAGGTATAACAGTGATAGTAAAAAGGGAATTGATAAGGCGGCTTCTGTAATTTTTATGAGCCATCTGAAGCACAAATCATCTTTTCTTGAAATGTGCTGGTTAGCTCCAGCCATCAGCTCTGCTAGGTCAGTGTATGTTCTCTTTGCCTCTGAAGAATTGCTTTTCCCAGGCCTTCGGGCCGTGCTCGGCTGAGGACAGATAGCTCTTCTAAATGTAAAGTGCTCTCTGGCCCTTGGCATAGTTTCTTGCCAAGCCTTATGTTGCCTGATTTCTACATTCGTGGCTGACATAGAGTGGTCAGACATTTCTGTTGCCAGGGCAGGCGAGATTGTGCTTTGCTGTCTTTGCAGTCAACTTGTGTAGGATTAGAACCACTGACATATCTAGTTAAAAATTTCAGTCATTGTGTCCCAAAGCAAAGTCAAAGTGGAGGCAGATGGGACAAAAGCTTCCTGATTGGGAGGAATGTTGAGCCCATTCACAGAAATAAGCAGACTGGATGTGACATTTCATCATGATGTCAACTGTTACTTTAAAAAACTCTCCGAGTACTTCTGAATACCTTCTGTATTGATACATCCATGTTCCTACTATTCCTATTTCCAAGCATAAAAGGCAGTATAAAAAGAAGGCATGAAGCTCAGTGTGAGAAGTAGGCAAAGGCAGCACTTAAAGGACAGGGTGGAAAGTTGGATGGGATGGTGCAAGGAGGAAAGAGCTGAGAGGTGAGCTGGGGTGGAGCTGGGCACCTAAGAACAAGGATCTTAAAACTGATGTGAAATGACAGAGGAAACTGGTGAAGGGACTGAGGGATGGAACAACAAACATGATTAGAGCAACTTGAAAGGATAGTTATTTTGGATAGAGTGGAGAGAGGAAAACTGAGACATGGGGAGGCCAAAGATGGTTACAGTAATTAAGGCAAGAGATGAACAAGGCATGTTCAAAGGTTTACTTTTGATAATCAAGGTAAGTGTTTGGGTCTTGCCTAAGGAAGAGTATCCAATTCTGTCCACGCTGTGTGTAAATAGAGCATTAGAGCCGTATCAGGTGATGGTTCTCATTGGTTTGGCTTCTTGTTTCAGTGAGTTGGTTTGTTGTCTGTATGGAAATATAAATGCAACCTCTAGTTTATTATTAAGTTTAAGTGCCCCCACCCCCGAGTTTGTATGGGTAAAAGAACACAGGAAGGGTGTGCTACATTATTCATTTAGTGACACAGAAAAAACATGGTCATGACAGTGTTTTAGTAACATTTCCGCTGAAACCTCTCTAAACAGACATTGAGAAACTTGAGTGGTATCATGGAATAAGTCAATGATGTAAGCAATAATACTTAATCATCAAATAACTGTTCAAGTGATTCAGTTCCCACACCCAAAGTTTTCATTCTCACGTTGGACTTTCCCATTGATTTTCTACAGTGTAATAACTCACATTATTTTTAGATTCTTCGTATAAACTGATCCATTCAGTTCTTAAGAAACATCAGTTGTGAGTGCTCCCAGATAAAATTAGGGCTATATTTCATGCAGTGCTAATACTGGCAGTATCCTTAACTGGAGCAACAACTCATTGCAAAGGCAATATGTGGGTGACCTGAAATTAAAATAAAGTAAGAAATGGTGCATTAATCTATACGTGTGTGTGTGTTGCCTGACACTTCCCATTATAAGATCCTGTTTTCAGTTGCATATGGCTGCCAAACTTCAACTGTTTGGGTTGAAATTTTTCAAGCCACATGTTTGCCATGGGATGAATTTGGTTTTGAACTTTTCAGCCAAAACAGTTCAGTTGTTTCCAAGAATGAGGCTTGGGAAAATACATTGTTTTGCCCATGTTAAAAAATCCTGGTAACCTTTTCTTTCAAAGGCTCTGACACCCTCATGCTTTGGGGCAGGGACCTGAAATATGGCAGAGATGGGGGCTTTCTTGTGAGGGCTGTGCCTTTTGGTGTTCCCATGAAAATCTGCCTGAATTTGGCCAAGTTGTAAGCCTTTTATAATAAATTTTTTTAAAAAATCACAGTTTGCACATGTGCAGTGGGTTTTAGCAGCTAAATTCCCCAAAGATGTCATGTGCATAGGGCATGCTTCAGCCCAGGGCTAAGCAGGACTTTCCTTGCAATTGCAGCTCTGGGCTTGTGTAGGCTGTGCTGGATACAGTCATCCAACCGAGAGTGGGGAGACTCTATGCTTTGCATTCAGTGACCTCCTTCCAGTCCCACACACCCTGCTGGGACCAGGCAGTGTGGAGGAGAAAGCTGCCTGATTCAAAGGCAGAGGGGACAAGACGCTGGGGGTGAGGGCAGAAACTGGGGTTGAAGGCTGGTGGGCAGGGAAGAAGGAAACTGGGACTGAAAGTCTAGCAGGGTGAGGAGATTGGGATTGCAAACTGGAGCAGAAACTAAGCCTGAGAACCAGTGGAGTGAGGGGTAGGAGATAAGGAAGGAGAGACATATCTGACAGAGAGCCAGGGTGTGTGGGAATAACTAGGACTGGCTGGGCAAAGAGATTGGAACAAGGCCCCAGGTGGTTGGGGAGAGGAACACTGAGATTGGACAGGGAGCTCGGGAAGGAAAATTTGGACTGGGAGCCAGTGGGGATGGCCAAGGTGGGCGGGCGGGGGTAGCATGAATGGAGGCCAGAGGGAGGAGAGAGACCAACTGGATGAAGAATTGGTAGTGGGGGAACGTATACTGTCTGGGCAAGGAGACTGGGGGGTGTGTGTGTGGGGGGGGGGCTCCAGGTTTTTTGCTGCCCCAAGCAAAAACAAAAAAACAAAAGTGGAGTGCTGCCCCTTGAAAAGAGCCACCCCCAAAGGGCTGGAGCACCGCCCCATGAGAAGTGCCGCCCCAGGCATGTGCTTGGAATGCTGGTGCCTAGAGCCAGCCCTGGCAAGGAGACTGGGAATGGAGAGTCTGGAGTAGTGAGACTAGGACTTGCTAGGCAAGGAGACTGGGATAAGAAGTCTGAGGAGTGGAGACTGAGACTATGTAGGCAAGGAGAATGGGACTGGGACAAAGTGTGAGAGTTGGGGAAGAAACAGGATAGGGACAGGTTGGAGCAAAAGAGTCTGTTCCCACTAGAACATGCTCCCCTCCAGAGACTGGAATGGAACCAAAGATCCCGGAGTCTCCATTCCTCGCTGTCAGCAAATAGCTGTGAAGCCTTCTGAGAAAGAGTGTGTCTCATCTCCATCTAGTGCTGGTCTGCTGGTCCACATAGAAGATGACAACCTACTACAGCTGTCAGCTGCTGTGTTAGCTCAAGCGTCAGATGGCTGTGCTATGGCTCAAAACTCCAGCCCTGCTGATGAAACCATGGGGCTGTCAATATGATCCCACAAGACAGAACTACTGTTTTTTCAGTTTGTTTTTCTAAAAAATGAGGAATTACACAGACAAAGACTAAGTTAGAAGAAAACCATGAGCACTCAGAAGTTAGGAAATGCCAGAGTTCAGGCTACTTGTGCAACCTTAATTCAGCCCCCTTGTGTGTATTATGCGTTATGATACAGTCTTCAATTACATGATCATATTCTAGTTTTTCCAACAGGACTCCTGCCTCATGGGGCGGGATGAGGATGAATCAGGACTGTGTAGTGAAGGAGACTCTTGTTTGTAAGATCCCAGCTTCATTTGTTGCAGAGGTCTGTAGGAAATGAGGCAGAGGGTTCCAGAAAGAGAAAAGAGGTGGTTTCATGGTTAAGGCAGTTGAATGATGCCTTAGATAAATGTATTATGTCCTTTCCTCTACCACAAAATTTCTATGTGATGCTAGTCAAGTCACTTAAACTAAACTTTTCCCAGGTGGACACTAATTGTGTGTTCCTCATTTTCTGGGTGTCTGATCTGCAGAAGTGCTGCGTGATCTCAGCTGTGATGAAGTCAATGAGAGCTGTATTTTGTACATAGAGAGTGCTATGTAATGCTAAGTACTCTGATAAATCAGCTCCTCAGCATCTCAAATTGGGCACCCAAAATTACTGGATACTTTGAACCCTAAATTCTTAGTGCCTCAGTTCCCCATGTGTGAAATGAGGATAGTACCACTCCCTTATCCAGGGGACAGGGGACTTGTGAAGATTAATTCAAGTTTGTGAAGCACTCAAATATTATAGTGATGCGTGCCAGAGAAAAGCCCATGAGGAAACTAGTGATTCTGTCTTTGGAGCAGGATTGAATAATGAGCAGTAAATAAGGCATGGGGCCCACACATTGAACAATGAGGAGAAAACAAACTATTGAATAAACTGCTCATTAAGTGAGCATTGTGCACTGAATGACGCAGGGCTCCTCTGGAAAAAATTGTATGTGATCATGTAATTAAAAACTAAATCATAATGCATATGTACAAGAGGGCCAAATTAAGGTTACACAGGAAACCTTAATTCTGGAATTTATTAACTTTGGAGTATTTGGCTATGAAACCCTGATAATTTTTAAAGTAGTTTTTGGTGTGTGTGTAATATATGATTTAGTGAGAATCAATACATGACCGTGTAGTGTGGTATGGTATGAAGGTTTTATTTATTTATCTATCCATCCAGCTACTTACATGGCCATTATCACCATAGTATCTATGCACCTTATTGACATACGTTTTGGATGGACGTGTCATTTCTGAGTGGCAAAGCCACTTGACTTCAGGATTTAGGATAAAATGCAAACTAAACATCTAAATGTAAAGGTTTTGCAAACCTAAAACTACTCTTGTTTTTGTCCCTCTTTAGTGTGATTGATGATACCATCTTTGGTCACAGATGTGTAGGTGCCATTACAGTTTGTGACGCTGCAGTGTAAAATACAAACACATACAGGACAGTAGTTTAGTAAAAATGTGTCAAGCACCTACATATATTAGATCAATAATACACCACCACGGAGAGTGTAATGAGGCTAATATTTTGACAAGGTAGGGATGGATCCTGTGTGTTACGAGTTGTGGAGCCATAGATGTGTCTATATAAAGTCAACCCTAACAAATGAAACTATTTCTGATAGTTCACCCTATATTCTGTTTCTTCTGTTTCACATCTAGCAGAGCAGTGGAGAATGTGGTCAGTTTTAAGCATGTGGCAGTCGTACTGATTTCAGTAAGACTGCTTATATGCTGAAAGTTACCCATATGCTTAAGTTCTTCGGAGGATCTGGGCCATGGGTTGTACTATTTATTTTAAGAGCATTATTGCAGGATTTTAGCTTGCCTCATTTTCAGTGTACCACACATAATTTTTCTCTGAGGTGTCCATCCTCATCAGTGCTACTAGAATTTGTTATCACTTTTAAAAGAATCACTTCAGAGGGGCATCCTGGGTGGGACCTAGAGTTTGACAACATTGAGAAAAGCATGACTTGGCATGTGCAGTTGCAGAGCTCTAGCTGCCATCGGCCCCTTGACATCTCTTCCCTCCAGGTGCGACAGAGGCAGAGAGTCAAATGTTAGTGCATTAACCATATGGCATTGAATAAGAAGGCCTTATGGGTGCAGCCAGGAGTACTTCGTTGCTTGTACTACAGCTTCTTTGCAATCAGCTGGATGCAGGGCCAGTTCTAGGGGCGGGCGAGTAAGACGGTTGTTCTCGGGTACCTTCTTTCAGGAGGCACTGACTCACCACTCGCGAGGAGGAGAGGCACTGAAAATGTTTTCTGCCCTGGCCAGCAAAATGGTTAGGGCTGCTCCTGCCACTGCTCTTCCCAGGGGATAATGTGTTCTGCTTGTAGTGCTGCTGAAGATACAGCTCTGCTTAATGAGCAACAAACTCACTGGCCTTGAAAGCATGAACTTAGGAGAAAAAGGTTCCCCATAACTTTAGTCCACGTCCTGTTATTCAATTTGGAGATATTTCAGTAGGTGTTTCTTATATTGAAAACAATGTTTGTTCTGAAGGTGAAGCCTGTTGTCCAGATGTTTCACATGGATACCTCCTGCCAGTAGGTGAAGCATACTAAGTATGTAACATCATTGGCACAATTAAAACAACACAGTGATGTGCTCCAGTATTTCAACAAGGGTCTCCCACAATATGGTCTCCCCCTCAGCGGAGGTGCATGTAAAGACCTTTTAGGAGGCAGGGAGGTATCTTCCCCAGGAAAATTGTCAAAATGCCAACCATTTCCCTCTGGCTTCTCTGCCACCCATCTCAACAGCATGAGTCCTTTGTGCAGGCTCTTACGTGAAATGGGACTTTAATGTAGAAACTCCTCATCCACCGCCAGCACGTGGGGATGAATCAGCCTGTGCTTCCTCCTGCCTACAAAGATTTCATCACCTCTCTCAATCAGTGTGCCTGCCCTACTGATCCTCCTCCCCATCAGCCTCAGATATGGCCACCCACCATTTCAGCCTCCTCCTTGCTTTCAGGATCTCCTCTTCTCTCAGCTGTTAATGATGGCAGCAGCAATATGTGAATAATCTGCCCAGTCTCTGACTTGGAAATGTGCCTTCTTTCTTAGAACTTAATACTTCAATTGGCCTTGGTTGGTTTAATACAAGAAAAATGTTGGTGGAAATGTCTGATGGGAGCTAGCAGATACCAGCCTTTACCCTGTCATAGCTAGCTGTGGCATCCGACTGCTGCATGTTGTCCTTTTCTGAAGACAGCACTGCTCCGGCCAATTTCTAAACCTCTTCATGTTGCAGAGAATGTCAGATGCTGAAGGAGTTGGATGATATGAGGCCAATATCAAATACTCTCTTTACGCAACACTATGAAGAAAACACACACTTCAGATAGGTCCCCAGGAAGCCTATTTACTCCATATACACAAACCAGGACTAGCTACGTACACACTGCTTCTCTGAGTGTTTTCAGACAGCTTTCACAGCACAGAGCACAGTGTGCACCATTAGAAGACTCACAGACTATTAAAGGGATAACATCTTATTCCTATACACTACAAGTACCTAAGGCAATTACTGAGGTAATACTATACAGGGGCAGCTCTAGGAATTTCGCCGCCCCAAGCACGGCGGCACGGCGCGGGGGGCACTCTGGCGGTCGCCGGTCCCGTGGCTCCGGTGGACCTCCTGCAGATGGGCCTGCGGAGGGTCCGCTGCTCCCGCGGCTCCAGTGGAGCATCCGCAGGCACGCCTGCGGGAGGTCCACCAGAGCCGCAGGACCAGCGGACCCTCCGCAGGCACGTCTGCGGGAGGTCCACCGGAGCCGCCTGCCGCCCTCCCAGCGACAGGCAGAGCGCCCCCTGCGGCATGCCGCCCCAAGCGCGCGCTTGGCGCGCTGGGGTCTGGAGCCAGCCCTGATACTATATACACATCTAAAGGACTGAACAGGCCTCTGTCCAGGGATAATTAATATATCTAAATCTGATGGATTGAGAAAATTTATGCTTTAGAGGACATTTCCCTTTTAAAACTGAGACCTGAATGTGTTTGACAAAGTATTGGATGATAAAATTAATTCCCACAAACTGGGGGAATTACAGAAGGAGTATTTACCACGTAGGCCTCAGGCTCAGGAATAATACATTATGGGCTTCAGTCTAATAAAATAAATACCAGGTACCAGTAGAGTCAGAGACCAAGGCCTGCGTGTCCCCTGCCAGATACTTTGTGTAGTTGTTTACATCTATGCAAAATGGGTGTGAAGTAATATCAAGTGATACAGCCTCGGTGAGCCCACTGCTGGAATTCTGCTCCAAGCTCTGATGTCTACACATTTAAAAATTGGAGAGTGTTCAAAGGAGAGCCACAGAAAGAATTCAAGGGCTGGAAAACATACCCTATCATGAGAGACTTAAAGAGCTCAGCTGATTTAACTTATCTAAAGGAAATTTAAGAGGCAACTTGATCACAGTCTGTAAGTACCTATGCAGAGAGAAGATATCTGATATTATTGGGCCCTTTCATCTAGCAGGAAAATGGCTGAAAGGCCAAGTTAGAAAAAATATAATTGGAAATAAGATGTAACTTTTTAACAGTGAAGTCAATTGACCATTGGAACGGCTTACCCAGGGAAGAGGTACATTTACCACCACTTCTTGTCTTTAAATCAAGATTGGATGTCTTTTTGAAACAGACAATCTAGTTCAGGCACAAGTAATTCCCCCCTCCACTGCAGGAATCACTGGGTGAAATTAGAAGGCCCGTGCTATCCCGGACTAGAGGATCCTGGATGCCCTACCTGGCCTCAGTTATCTGTAACTCTATAATTTGCTAGTGCAGAGTGTGAATTTATGTTCATATCACAGACCCGTAACCCTGCTAGAGTTCCCCCTGGCTGGACACTCACTAGCCTCGGTGCTTAATTTGTACCGAAAGAGGTACTGGGGCTCAAGCAATTTCTTTACATTCATAACTGATTCAGCAAGCCCAGAGGTGATGGGGCTATGAACTGCCAAGCCCTGGTACAAATTAAGCACTGACCAGACTGTTGTGTTTGGGGCCCACTGAAGTGGATCCCATGTACTTTAAGCCTCTTGAGAATGAGCAGAGTCCAGACACTGCTCCTGGCTGAGGTCTCTGGGCACACTCTTGGGGTCAGATCCTCTGTCTAGCTCCCCTTCTGAGAGCTGAGACTCAGTGAGCCAATTGCCCAGCTCCTGGGACCTGTCCTGACCCCTCAGGCTCCCCCATAGCTTAAACACACCCACACTCAGAACTCCACCTTGTGGGTGCTCCGGGTTTACAGCTTCACTCTTCAGGAGCAGGTGACAGTGCAAGCCTACAGAGAGACAGTCAGACTTCCAAACATAATTACTCTGACTTAGCATGAAAGATACACAGATCTAGGCAAAATAACAAACACATCTGTATGCCTCAGTTTCCTGTCTTCTCTAGAGAGTTCTTTGGGGAAAGAGTCCTCTGTGATGTTCAGGATCCTTCTCCTGCAGTTCATGGCTTCGCCTCAGAATCAAGTCGTTCATCTCCCTCTACGTAACTTAGCTGCCTCTGACCTTGACTGGTCCCACAGTTAAACAGGACCCCTCTGCCTGCCCCCCTCCACCACTACAAAAGCATGCCCAAAGCTTCCTATGTGTCTCTGAGTCCTTTGAGTTTTTATGGCCCCCTACGAACACCTGGTTTTTTGGTTCTGTTGCTGGGGTTTTCTGCTTCTCCGCCCTGCAGACATGTTGGAGGAGCTAGCTTCTCCCAGCTTCAGCCAACCCACTCTCCCAAAGGGTTTTCACCTGAATACACTACTATGAAAGTTTAATGACCGACAATTGTCCCTGATCTGTTAGACATGCTACAGGCCCTGTCAGCAAATGGTGGATTCCCAAGTCACAGAGGCATTCCCTGATACAACAATTTCATAATAACCACTTCATAACATCAACCAGAATTCATAAGCTAAACAAACAGACTCCTAAACCATCACAGTTCATAAACACTGTTTTTGCCATGTTTGACCAGCACTTAGTGACGAGCTGAAGAAGGTCACTGTGCCTCAGTAAAGAGCAATCATGTTGATCTTGACCCATGACTCTAGTTACTGACAAAATGAACAGAAGAAAATATTAACTGCACTAAAATTATTTTTGAAGGTTTATGAAAATAGATTTAAAAAACTCAAACATGTCAATCGACACAGATGTATCTTTTCTCATTGCTGCCTATCACACAACTCTACCAGTAATGCCAGCTCAACACCCCTTTATCTGCTCTTCTTACAACCATCGCCATGCTTTTATCCACACCATTCCCTTCGATGTGGCATGAAAAATGAATGAATGCCCTTCCTGAACCACTCTGCAGTCCCATTGCTCTGTCTGCATTACAATTTCTCCTCAAAACCTACTTCTACCATGATGCCTGTGCAAAATAAACTAAGAATGGCTGGGTTGACGCACAACTGGGGAACTAAACTGAATTATGAGGATGTGATCAGCCACAACCATTGTACCTATTTTCCCTACCCATTGTCTGTTTATCCTTTTAGATGTTGAGCCTAGCATTATTCAGAGAATCCCCCTCCCAAAAATCTCTATCTTAGGTACTTCTAGAGCCCCTACTAACATGGTGACTTAACACCTCTCAATCTTTAATGTATTTATCCTCACAGTACCCCTGTGAGGCAGGGAAGTACTGTTAGCCCTGTTTTACAGATGGGGAACTGAAACCCAGAGGCTAAGAGATTTGCCCCAGGTCATACAGAAGGGCTGTGGTGGAACAGAGACTTGAATCCAGGTCTCCCATGACCTAGACCAGTGCCCTAAGCATTAGACCATCCTACCCACCACTATGTATGGCATTCCCTCGTGTAGGCATCAGGGTAACGTTTTTCTCTGAAGCAATGTTAGATGTTACTGTGCCATGCCCTTCAGCTATCTGCTCATACAAATTATATCACCTCAGGAAAACATTCAGTATGCTAGGCCTTCTAAGATGGTGTGATCATAATAGCAGAGTAGAGGCATAGATCATCAAAGCAGAGTTTTGACTGCTACTATTTTAACTGTATTAAAGCTGAAATCCAAAAGGAAAAAAATGTGAAAAAGAAAGAGGTGCAAAAGCTCTGTCCTGCCACTCCCCTCATTCATGTAGCAGTTACAAGAAAGAATGAAAGATGCCACCAACTCATCTGTTATGAAACGGAGCTCCATTTTCCCAGTGTTATCCAAACAACTAAGGCGTCCCTCACCTAGTCCCTTTGTTGATTGACTGACCCACGGGCAGCCTGCTAGGGTAAAGCATGCTATGCCACACCTCATGTTTTATAACCTGTCATTATTACATCAGCAGCATGAGATAAATCAACCTGAAAAGCACATTCAAAGATATGGATTGTAGTGACTCTGATAATGAATTGGTCTCCTGGGCAGCTAGTTTCCTGTTATTTTTCCATCGTTACCAGAGCCTGACGTGGTGACACCTCCTACTAATCACCACTGAATGAATGGAGCAACTGAATCATATTAATGTCAATAGGAACTTTTAAAAAAAGGGTTCAAACAACTTAATCTAACGCGAGCTAAAACTCTTCTTGCTTTCACAGACTGCTAGCATTCTGGCTGTAGCCGAAGCCAAATCTTCTGGAATCTACAGCTGCGTGGCTTCCAATAAAGTAGGAAATGTTGAAAGAAACATTAGCTTTTATGTAACAGGTAAGGTACAATCCATTCAGTAACTACACACCCGCTCTGGTCAGAATGTTGCATTTGTTAGGATGTCATGTGGTTTATACTTCTAGGTGTGATAATTACTATAATGGAGGCAGATGTTAACTAATGTAATATTTTTCACTGCCTCTGTGGTGGGTTTCCACAGGACTGCTGGGACTTGGCTGCTAAAAAGGGGATTAGCAATGATGAATGAATAACAATGATGCATTATCAGCTTTCTAATGAAGATGCAAATTGCTCATGAAAATAATGGTCTCTTGCTATGACTTTTTTCTAGTGTTTGATGGCTTGCAGTCAGCACATGTGTAATGTTACTTTATAATTTGTGAAACCCCTATCAGGCAGCATCAGGTGTGCTCACGTTATGTATCAGCTTCTGCCAACTATTGCCCTGAGCATGCAACAGGTACCCTGCAAGCAGAACTCTGTGCCTGCCCAGAGCCCCATTGAAGTCAATATGATTCAGCACAGGCATATGGATCTGTCTACCTCAGGAACATGTTGCAGGAGCAGGGCCAGTGGATCGCATTTGACCATCTTTTTGCAGGTGTATCTTCCATTGACACCAATGAGTATTCTTTACACAGATGATAGGACCCAATGCCTTCTACTACCGCCTTCTGAGGAAGATACCATTGTATAATATAGGCCCATATCCGGCAAAGACTTACACATGTGTTTAACTATGTACGTGAGTAATTCTAGTGAATTCAGTGGCGTAAAGTCAAGCATGTGCATAAATCTTTGCAGGAACAGGACTGTAAGGAGTAAATGCGGGGCCTTCAAGAGCTAAGGAAATAAATGGGAATTCACTCACAATAGCCAGTACACAATTTATCAACCATCACGTAGGAAGGTCACGTTGCAATGGAGCCACCTTCTGGTTGAAGGTTTTGTGTTGGCTGTGGCACGATGCATTTACCAAATGTGGACTCACGGGATGCTAGGCTTACATTAATGGTCCAGCATAGTCTTGAAAAAGATCCTGGCAAAAGAAAATGAGACGTAATCATTTAATAGGAGATATTTTAGAAACCACAGACCAATCTATCTTTAATACTAAAAATACTAAAAATGAGAAACCTGCCATAACCTCACAGCTGAAAAGGGGATACATTTTCAATTAAGCATGTTTTGTTGTTGTTCTTGCTCTAATTTTTTAATCTGCTTTGTTGTTGATCTGTTGCCTGTCATTCTGATCAACTTTAATGAAAAGAATGCTAGTACTATGCTTCCCTCCCCATTTTTTGGATTAAATTTTACACTTTTTGAAATGTTCTCACCAGCTCTAATAATACTCCCCCACATTTAGGAACTATTGGTTGTCTGTAAATATAGAAGTTCAGTAATAAAACACCAGAACTAGGCATTGAAATGTAAACATAGATAAGTGATGCACGGCGAGGTTATTTGTAAAATATGAAAAAAGAAAGTATTTACTTGTTCTATTCATAGATATGGCAGAAGTATTTGCTGACTAAGAGTTCTAGAATCATAGTTTTTTGTTTGCTTTCAAGCATTAAATTGTGTACATTTCCTTGAAAGCTAAAACCTTTACTCAAACAATGAGATTGTGATTTCCCACAAATTGGCTCGCTAATCTGTCTGCGGTATTGTCTGTACATATGTCACATAGAGACTTTACATACAACTTAGGGCAGCGAATAGGAACATTCTAATCATCAGTCAGTGTACTGGGTACTTGCTCTTTTAATGCACAAGACATTGAGTTGTGTGCTGTAGCCCTATCTCTTTAGGAACCTAATGCTCTGTGTAAGACCCTGAAGCCAAGTGAAGAAGGTCTTTTGGTGCCATAATACCTGCCTGTTTAAAGTTTTCAGTTGCTCTCCCACCTAACTGTCTGATACTAGAGCATGATGGCCCACATCGTTATATTTCAGGGTATGAATTGATTCTTAGCTGGGTGCAGAAAAATCATAGAATCATAGAAATGTAGGACTAGAAGAGACCTCAGTAAGCCATCCAGTCCAGTCCCCTGCACAGAGGCAGAACTAAGGCCTTGGCTACACTTGCAAATTTGCAGCGCTGCAGCAGGGTGTGAAAACACACCCTCTCCAGCGCTGCAAATTGCAGCGCTGCAAAGCGCCAGTGTGGTCAAAGCCCCAGCGCTGGGAGCGCGGCTCCCAGCGCTGTACGTTATTCCCCACAGGGAGGTGGAGTACGGACAGCGCTGGGAGAGCTCTCTCCCAGCGCTGGCACTTTGACTACACTTAGCGCTTCAAAGCGCTGCTGCGGCAGCGCTGCCGCAGCAGCGCTTTGAAGTGCAAGTGTAGCCAAAGCCTAAGTATTATCTAGACGATCCATGACAGGTGGTTGTCTAACCTGCTCTTAAAAACCTTCAATGACGGAAAGTCCATAACCTCCCTACGTAGTTTGTCCAGTGCTTAACTACCCTGACAGATAGAAAGTTTTTCCTAATATCTAACCTAAATCTCCCTTGATGCAATTTACTTCTTGTCCTGTCCTCACCCTCCTTTTTATAAAAAACTTTTATGTACTTGAAGACTATTATCATGTCCCTCCTCAGTCTTCACTTCTCCAGACTAAACCCATGTTTTTCAGTCTTTCTTTGTAGATCATGGTTTTTAGACCTTTAATTGTGTTTGATTCTCCAGTTTGTCCACATCTTTCCCAAAGTGTGGTGCCCACAACTGGACACAGTACTTCAGTTGAGACTTCATCAGTGCTGAGTAGAGTGGAAGAATTACTTTTCATGTCTTGTTTACAACACTCCTGCTAATACATCCCAGGATGGTGTTCATTTTTGTTGTTGTTGTTGTTGCAACGGTATTACATTGTTGACTCATATTTAGTTTGTGATCCCTTTTTGCAGTACTCCTTCCCAGGTAGTCATTTCCCATTTTGTATTTTTGCAACTGATTGTTCCTTCTTAAGTGTAGTCCTTTGTATTTCCCCTTATTGAATTTCATCCTATTTATTTCAGACCATTTCTCCAGTTTATCAAAATCACTTTGAACTCCAATCCTGTCCTCCAAAGTGCTTGCAACCCTTCCCAGCTTGGTATTGTCCTCAAACCTTATAAGTGTATTCTCTATGCCATTATCCAAATTATTTAGATATTGAATGGATCCTAACCCGCTCCATGATACCATACTTTACATGGTAGAATGTATAATGGCAGAGAGGGTGGATAGCTATGACTTTCCCCTGAAGGCTTTGGCATTGGCATCCATTCAGAAATGGGATATTGGAGTGGTTGGTTTACTGTTGTCTGGAAATTATACATGGTTTCACTGGTCACACCCTTTGTATGTGGGGTAGTGAAACTGATATAAACTCAGCTTTTAAATTAGTTTTAAAAAATATTTTATTTGTCCTTTGGACTCCTAGTGTGTCTTGAGACTTGAGCTGTGTGACCTATAAACTCCTGTTCGTCTACTGACATCTGATAGCTTTAATTAAACTCGGATTGTTGCTATCTGCTGTTTGCACATTTAAAAACTAAGTCAGGCTTCTTCTTCTCTCCCCGGTTTACAGCGCATCTAATTTGAAAGACCAAAAATACTCATTTGGATTCACACATTACTCTAGCAATTATGCTCTTTCAGGCTGAGGCCATTGTTCTAGTCAAGTAGCATTTTCTACTTCAAGTCAATTGAGAGACTTTTTTTTTTTTTTTTTTTTTGGTGTTTGTTGAAAAGCGCACTTGGGGAAAAAATGACAGTCCAAAAAATGCTGATGGGTGTGAACAGACAGACAGGACACCAAAAAGGATTTCCTTCTAATGTATTCCAAACAGATACTTCAGGGCTAGGGTGACTGCCGGAGGTTTGTTTGTTTTTTGTGGGTGGGGCTGGGAGGCTGTTCTCACTTGGCTCTGACTTACACAAAGACTGAAAGTGAGACATGAAAATATCCAGAGAAGGAGAACATGAATGCTTGCAGAGTCAGAAACTGCCCGCCACAGCAAGGGAGGTCAGAAAGAACAATGAACATGGAGAAGAGCCCAAGCATAGTCTAAGCAGACAATACCTCTCTCTCCGATATGGCCCTTATTTTGAATTACTGTGTGGTTCAATCCTTGTCTTTTAGGTGGCAAGAAAGCCTGTGCTAGAGCAGTGGGAAGAATTTTGTTTTTGGGGGGGCAGCTTCTTTATGTGACATGCTCCTCTCTGACAGTGACTGAAATAGCAGCTGGAAAGTTAGCAGAGGTTAGGGCTGGAATTAGGGGGGATGGAACTAGGGGTGCTATCGCACCCCCTGGCTTGAAGTGGTTTCCATTATATACAGAGTTTACAGTATGGTTCAATGGCTTTCAGCACCCCTGGGGCTGCTCCTGGCAGCACTCTACTTCAACGGGCTCTGCTTCCTATAGAGAGGGATGGGGGCGGGGAGGAGCGAGAGAGCACAGGTAAGGGGCTGGAGATGATCATGTGGGGTCAAACCCTTCTGAGGTTGGCGTTTAATTCTCATCTGTATTTTGGGGAGATTTATGAGGGGAGTGCGATTTGGGATCTCCAAGAAGTGAATCTGATATGCCCTTGAATAGCTTTTCCTTCCTATGGCCAGTCAAGAGCCGGGTCACTTTTAGGCTTTGTTTCAATGTGTTATTAAATGTGCATCTTTGCCTTAGTCCATCAAATAACCATAGACACGTATCTTATGAAGAGAAAATATGGAGTTCCCTCCTGAAAGACTTCCTGCTTATTGATACTGGGGCAGTCTGGAGAGTAATTCCTGTGTGCCAAATTACACTGCGCTAGGCCCCTCCCCCCGCAGCCTGTCCCTTCCCCTACTTTTGGGGATGTTTTGCTGGCACACAGCAGACCCATGGGCGTGTTTGCAATTACTGAGGGTGAGACAGGAACGGCTCTGCCTTATCTCCCTGGTTTCCCAATGTCACTAGACGCGTTTTATTTTGAGATTCCTGATGGTGCTTGGCAAAGATAAACAAAATCTTCCATCAGGAAACCTGGGAGCTATTTCCACAGGAAGCTTCAAATCACTAAAGTAAATAAAACTCTTTTACATTATTCCAGCCATGTTACTTAGCTCGCCTCAGGCTATTAGAATTGGTGCTAGGTGTCAGATATTAGGAGTTTGGAGTCTTTAAACAAATTATTTGACTGGAATTTAGTGCATTTTGCTTTTGTCCTCAGACTTGGTCTTTTTTTAAAGTGTTTTTCTTCACTGGTGACATCTAGGAAATGTCCCAAATGTGACACCATAAAGTAGTTATAGCTATGTTATTCTGAGGGCATATTATCCTTTCATGTTAAAAATAGGTCATCTCCTGCTGAGTCTCACGGTCCTCCTTGATTTCATTGTAAGAATTTTGCTTGGCTTTTCCTAGCCTTTACTGAGCACTGACATTTTCATAGCAAAAAAAATTAAAAGAATTTCAGATGGATACTTTGCTATTTCTTGACACACTGGGTCAAATTCAGAGCTGGTCTAAGGCGGTGCTGTAACTCAAGTAAGCCAGATAGTATGCTTTAGGCAAGAGTTGGGCCCAGGGAAGTTGCTGTACCTCCTTACAGCAAGTCTGATTATGGCCTAATGCAGGGGTCAGCAACCTTTCAGAAGTGCTGTGCCGAGTCTTCATTTATTCACTCTAATTTAAGGTTTCGCGTGCCAGTAATACATTTTAACATTTTTAGAAGGTCTCTTTCTATAAGTCTATAATATATAACAAACTAGTGTTGTATGTAAAGTAAATAAGGTTTTTAAAATGTTTAAGAAGCGTCATTTAAAATTAAATTAAAATGCAGATCTCCCCAGACCGGTGGCCAGGACCCGGGCAGTATGAGTGCCACTGAAAATCAGCTCGTGTGCTGCCTTCGGCACATGTGCCATAGGTTGCCTACCCCTGGCCTAATGTTTTAAAACAAACCAACGAAGAGTCCTGTGGCACCTTATAGACTAACAGACGTATTGGAGCATGAGCTTTCGTGGGTGAATACCCACTTCGTCAGATGAAAGCTTATGCTCCAATACATCTGTTAGTCTATAAGGTGCCACAGGACTCTTTGTTGCTTTTTCCAGATCCAGACTAACACAGCTACCTCTCTGATACTAAAACAAACCAGTTACCTCAAAGGCAAGTTTGGCTCTCAAGAGCTCTTGATTTACATTGGTTTTTCTGAGTTCAAAATCTGGTCTCATGTAATCCTGGGTAAAGCAAAGAAAGTTGCAGCAGTTGCTCGTCAGCACCAAATATGGCCCAATAGCTCTTATTTTTCACTCTTATCCCTTAAATGTAAAGTTTTCCCAATGTCTTTGTGTGTGAGAGAGGTGAAAAAAGGCCAGACATTATAAGAGAAGTGTGCCCATATCCAATATCTTATTCATAGATTCTAGGACTGGAAGGGACCTCAAGAGGTCATCGAGTCCAGTCCCCTGCCCTCATGGCAGGACCAAATACTTTGATTTAGCAGTTTCCTTTCAACTCATCTTTGACATTTCTGTATCTACGGAATGGAGACTCCACATTTCCTTCTCATTGCAACAATAAAGGTGGATTCAAACCACAAATTGTAGGTCCCTCTCTGGTTTCTAAGCACTTCCAAAATTGGAGGGAGTTTGGATCTGGGATTTGATACGAGCTCATTTACCCAATAGCTAACCAAATGGATCCATCCAAAATTAATACAGGGAAGTACAGTGTTAAACATAAGTCTTGTTCAAGGGGAGTACATGTTATCTGACAGATAAGACAAGTGTATGAAAGCATGAAGTACAGTAATTCCATGTTCTAACAGAACAGACTGGAGTGCTAGGGAATAATAATGCCAGATACAATCCCTGTTTCTATTATTTCAAGTGAAGTTCACAGACAAATGCTGTGGAAATTATCAATTAGAGAACAAGTGAAACCTGCCACCTTTTGACATTAAGTTATATAAGTCAGTTGCAATTAAACAAGAAAGGGGAAATAATTTTAAATTAAACCAAGAGAGGTTCCATTTTGGAACAGCAATTTTAATTTGATTTTCACCAGGAGCCTTCTACTTTCACTGAAGCCAATGGCATAATTCACATTGGCTTCCATGGAGCAAGCTCAAGCCTCAAAAGACTGTGTAATGGAGTGTAACCAGGCATGGGATAGCCAGCACTTTCCAGGCAAAGGAGGCTGCAATTTTCTGGTGATGAACCACAGATCTACTTTTATTTTTGTTGGCTGAAGTAACAGCTGGTCAAACTACCCATTATGAATCATATTAGTTACAAATTTTGCAACATTTATGTTTAGCAAATTGTTGATGAGCTGATCCTGATTTTCTTTGAATCGACTCACTTTTTGCAAGTGTTCACCTAATAGTTTGGAGGAATAATTTTCATCCTATAGGCTGTTTATGACCAAATATTAGCTCTGTAGTTAGTCACCTAGGTCACATGGTATTGTTTCTGGTCTCTGCTTGGGTGACTGAAATAGCTTACTTCTGGTGTGAATTCCCAGAAAAATAATCATTAATTCAAATGATCATTAAATCTTCAGGATTTGCAAGAGCTTTAATAAATACCTACTAGTTGTCTGAATACTCATGAATAACAAGCAATCGCTTTAATAAAATGTTGTGACCTGCCTTGTGCACTTCTTCCAATATGTTCACACCTTTTAAACTATTGCACTAGCTCTAGCTGAAACCAGATATTTCTCTCCCTGATCTTAGTGTGACCTCTTTCAATACTTTCTGCTCTTTGTACTCTACTTCAGACTGTCTTAACATGATGGGCCAGATCCTCAGCTAGGGCAAATCGCTTAGCTCCAGTGAAGTCAACTGAAAGATGCCAATTTACACCAGCTGAAGAGCAGCCCTCATGTATCCATTACGAGTGGAGAGTGCTCTCTTTGTTGAGTCAAGTGAGAAGAACAGAGGTAGGGTGGGTGAGGTAATATCTTTTATTGGACCTCGGTGAGAGACAAGCTTTGAGGCCACACAGAGCTCTTCTTTGTGGCTCAAAAGCTTGACTCTCTCACCAACAGAAGTTGGTCCAATAAAAGATATTACCTCACCCACCTTGTCTCTCTAATATCCTGGGACCAACACAGCTATAACTACACTGCATACAAGAATTGAAGCAGTCCAGGGTGTAGGAAGAAAGGCTAGAGACTTTAGCAGGAAGCCATTGAAAATATTAGCTGAAGGATCTTCAGGCTAACAGGAAAATAGAAATAATTTTAGTTTTGACCAATGATTTTCCTATAAACTAAAAATGTTCTTGATTTTTGACAGATGTGCCAAATGGATTTCATATTAATTTGGAAAAAATGCCCATTGAAGGAGAGAACCTGATATTGTCCTGTTCAGTCAACAAATTCCTGTACAAAGACATTGCTTGGATTTTGCCGAGGACAGTTAATAATCAAACAAAAGCAAAAAAGCACATCGTTAAGGAATACTCCACTACCCTCATTCTCACCATCAAGAATGTTTCCCTGGAACACTCAGGGACCTATGCCTGCAGAGCAAGGAACATATACTCGGGGGAAGAAGTGCTTCAAAAGAAAGACGTTACAATTAGAGGTGAGCACTGCAACAAAAAGGCTGTTTACTCTCGGATCCTCAAATTTAAAAGCACAAGGAATGATTGTACAACACAAAACAATGTAAAACATTAAAGGACTCATTAAAAAGTCACAGTTGTCTCATATCATCTTGATTTTTTATTACAGTTGCTACCTTTCAGGCTCTGAGGTGGTGCACCTCCAAAAATGGGTATGGACATAGGAGGAGTAGCGAAACAAAAACATAACCAGTTCAGTTCAGACGGGTGTGTTCTGCTTTGGCAAAGCTGGTGGAAGTTGGGGTTTGGAAGATCCCCTGTACTGCATTGTGTATGTTGTGTTGTTGTGTCCGTTGCTGCCTCCTACTGAGTGATAATGAAAACTTTGGACCAGTTTTATCTTCCACTTTGGTATCGGCCTCTTCGAAAGTCAAAGCTGCATAAACTGATTAACTTTATAAACTGCTGGTTTTGGTCAACAATGGACATTTAATAAGTTAATTTTGAAGTGTGGAATGAGGATTGAGATTGACTGGACTATACGTTTTTATTTCAATCGGATTTTGGTGGATTTATAAATATTACCTGCTGAGCAAGTTCTAATGCTTATTTATTTGAAATAATTTTCTACGCTAAGTACATTAATCTTATGAACTATCTTCTCGAGGAAGGCCCTGTGGATGCAGGAAAGAAATAAAAATGTTAATATAATGCACAGATCTATCTTATCATTTTTTAAAACTGACAGAGATGAACCCTGTTTCTCCAAATCAATCCAGGTTGATTTCCCGTTGCTGTGTTGGTCAGTTTTAAAGTTAATTATTGCACTACCAAAAAAGACCTGTGGACATCAGCAAGAGTTCTGTGGCTGGCATGAGGATAAAAGACCTTGTAATGTTATAATTATCTCATTAAAATAGAAGTGCTACACTCATTCCATTGACAAGGCTAAAGCCATCGCAGTGAAATGTTTAATATATTCTTCCAAATTTAAATTTAAAATTAAGGCCATTAAAAAATCCCTTCCTTTTGGTATGCAGATGACAATAGGATTTATTATGGGGATTAAGAAATGGCCAAACTACTGAAGGAGAATTAAGGGTAATCTAAACTTCCTTTTAAGCATTTCCTTTTTACATGATTTCACTACGAGTTGTTTCTGTGTATTATAAATTCAGTATAAGGAAGAAGTTACTATTTTTAATAGATCTGATAACTTTATTTTTTTACAATATGTAGCTTTTATAATTTTGGTTTCATTTATGACTTATCATTTATATAGGATTTACATAAGCCATAACAAAACAAGCCAGAGTGACCAAAATAGCCACTGCAACGGAACAAAGTGGCTGTGCTTCTAAAATAGAGGGTGACAACATGACAACTCCTTGCGCTTGGGAACTCACCAGACTGTTTCCTCCTTTAGGTATTGGGACTGTGTCCCACGGCCAAACTTGTCTTTCACGTGGGAATTGCTTTTGTCAAGTGTGAAAGGGTAAACAATAGCATTTCCCCATCATGCCAGCTTCACGGAGCCTAAAATGCTTAGAAAACAATTAGTAACCTGGAAGTTGTCAGAGTAAAGAAAAGAATAATCGTTTAGATCTTGAAATGTCACCTACAGCCTTCTTGTGTACAGTAGCTCTTTTGTTCATTATTAGCATGATAGTTCCCAGAAACAATGTGTTCTTGCAAAGGAATTTGGGTCTCTTTCGCTCTCTTTTTTTAAAAAAAAAATGCTTAAAAAGCAAGTGAAATGATAATGGTAATTGCTTTTAAAATGGGGCAAGCTTGTTTTGTTGTGACAATGCAGGGCTCCCTCTTTATGGGGCTGTGCTTGAGAAACCATTTGGTGGCCCGGTGGACTGCAGTGACAGGACTTTATGCATTTTTAATGGAATTGGAAGCCAGAGTGCAGTAGCTTGTAGCAGTCAGTTGCTGGCAGCAACCAGGTGATATGAGCCTGGATCACAAACTGATCTCGTGATTAGAAACTGTCCATGTGTGGAATTGTTAAGGGATGATGTATACCACATTGCCCAGGGGACATCTTGATAGCCACTTCCTAGTGTGGTGTTGGCCAAGGCTAATGATGCTGTACAATGCTATGTTAGTGCCCGGGCAGAGCTGCCAGTGTTAGAAGGTGTGGAAGAACCTCAGTGAAACTGTGTGAGGAAAAGCGTTCTGCATTTGATGATGAGATACGGTTATTGTCAGTGCTGATCTCATCAGATTAAACTGAAGAATGATGTCAATTTCTGGCTGTTTCTCTAACTCCCTCTGAGTAGCATATTACTTGGAGAGAATAATTATGTAATTTAAATTTATATTCCTTTTTTAAAAACGAGTGTTAAAATGCAACTGTGTATTTATATTTTCAAACTGGTTAAAAAAAAAGGAGCATTAAGCGTACTAAGGTAAAAGTATGTGAAATGAAAAGTTATACAGAAAGTGCTAACAACTTTCCATGTTTTCCCTATTGCCAAGGATTGATTTTGTGATAGAGCTTTTGCTTTCTCACAGCCACAGTGTCACTTTGAGTCACTGTACTCTGAAGTCATAGGGCCATGCTCTGCTCTCTGTGACACCCCCATGTAACTCCACTGGGCCAAATTGTGCCTACAGTAAGGTTCCCCGGGTGTACCTGAGGGCAGAACTGGTCCATCAGCCCATGTTTATGACCTCACAGAGAGACATGATGGCTATGATGCTAATGTGCAACATTCAGCATTAGGGGTGAGATTTTTCACAAAAGCGCTGAGCAGTGACTTCACTCTGCTCCTACTGAAGACAATGGGAGCATTACCTGACTTCAACAGGAGCACAGTTAGGCCAACGCTGAGTGCTTTAGAAAATCCCATCCTATGGCTTCACTCCAGCTTCAAATAGAGAAGCAGGTGGTCTGGGAGAGAGAAACCTCTTGTTTTAACCACGTCCTTGAAAGCCCGCCAACTGCGGCAAAGAAATTCTTTAAAATATGTGAATGGTAACTGGCTCAAAGTTTTAAGCAAGAAAGTTTTGCTCACTATGAAAACCCGTCTTTAGTGTATGGATATAAACAAATTAAAATTAATCAGAAATAACATACAGAATGTGTGATTTGCCTTTGTTCTGTCATCCTGTCACACTTCATTTTGAATGGGTTGGTTGTGTTGTTCTGTGGGGATTATTTATAAATACAAAACTTGGACCAAGTGACTTAAATCTGTGTGTGAACATATTTTCAAACAATACATCTTCATAGACAGCTTATTTTGCTAAAATGGAACCATAATGTAAATGTCCAGGATCCATAGCTGAAAAGAGGGCAATCTTGTTGGGTGGGGAGAAATTATTGTTGATGTTAATACAAATGCATATAGATTTGATGAAGAATGTACATCTGAACTTCACTCACCGGAATTGTTGTTTGTTGATAAGAACAGTCTATTTGTTACACTATAAACACATAAGATAATGGTCATTGCCCCAAGGAATGTACATTCTAGCTTGGACATAGACAAAAAGTCAGACACAGATGTTTCATAGATATGATGGAATTGATTTCAGGGGATAAAAGTCTAGCAGAGGTCATTCATTTCAGAAATTCTGAAAAGCTTTCAGTGCTTTTGAGTTTATACACATTATATAAATGGACTAAGAACTAGTGTGAAATGTATTGGAGAGTTTTTAATCATGTCAGATAGTCAGATCATAGTGGAGATGGAAAGACCTGTTAGATCATGAAGTCCGCCCTCCTGAAAGATTAGCATATAATGCTTCCAACAAAAGATGTGTCAGACATTAAACTGATGCTGTACTTGATCTTAGCATATAGATATATGTTGCTGTGAAAAAGTGAACCCTAATCTTGGAAGTTTCCTTGCAGAGAAAGATTGCAGCATCAACCAGTTCCTGCAGGAACTGGGAATTCAAGGAAATCTGCAACGCAGTGCAGGACTGTGCAGGAATGCACTGCACTCTACAGGACCAAAGTACAAAAGGGATAATATAAGAAGTTGTTGCTGTATAATCACCATCAGTTCTGGGGCTATCCTCCTGATCTTGGTCATAACAGCTTTCAACTTTGTGCAAGAAGAAAGGGGGAAATTGATTGGTTTGGAGATGGGGAGGAAAACAACATCAGGATTGTCTGCTTGCTTTGGGTGCCCAGGGATGATTTAATATTGTGCTTGTTGAACCTTTTTTGGGGGGTTCTTATCCTTGGTTGGGGGATGTGCATGCTGGACAGAATCAGAACACGCTGAGGTGTACTTCCAAAACACTAGCTAGAAAGTCAGTGAACTCCATTTTATTTCATACATTTGAATGAACTTTAATCTGTAAAAGTGGCTAATGTAAAATAGGAATTGTATGCTGTTATTTAGCACTGACCCTGGAACCCATACTTCTGCCTCTGGAATCAGTGTTTTAGACACTTGCATTATGGGAGTGGATGTTGCCTGGGGAAAACAGACACATTTCTCACAAATGCAAGGACTATTTATGTTTGGCAGGCTGTCATGTGGTTTTGTCGAGATTCCTTGAGTTCAGCTAAACACAAACACCAAAGATATATGAAGACTTGGGGAGGGAGGAGGATACAACTCAATGATTCAGTGCTCACACTCTGGTTTTGAAGTATGATAGTTTACTGAATAGGACTCACAGTAAAGTTGATCTTCACAGTGAGTAAACTACGTAAATGTTATTCATGCACAGACTAGTATATATGCAACATCTAACTGTATAAAGCTATCGCTAATTCCGGGATGTTCTAACCTAAGGACCAGATCCCTTAGAATCTATTTAAAGTCTTGCACTTCATAGTTCATTTCTCCTGAAAATATGTAAAATCCAGAGATCGCAAAGAGTCGTTACTTTAGCTTGTAAGAGAATGAATGCAGAACGCTTGTCTTAACACAGCATCTGCTGTTGGATCATTTCCATAACCAGTTACAACTGATGAAAGGAAATTATCTCGAAAGGAAAAGGCGTCACTAAGCCACACTAAATATTTTTTTCAAATAAGGATAGTAAGTAGGGAAAGTGTAAGCTTGGAATTTGGTAGAATGTCTCCAGAAAGCGCTGACATTTTAAAAGTTCATTAATGACCATGCAAGAGATTATTTTAAACATCTACACACATGATTATAGGAATGTAATCGTTGAACTCTCGTTTTATTTTGTAGCTCAGGAAGCACCATCCCTTCTGCGCAACCTCAGTGATCAGATTGTGAACACCAGCAATTCTGCTACTTTAGAATGTCAGGCTCAAGGCATCCCCGAGCCCCAGATATCCTGGTTTAAAAACCACGAAGAAATACAGCAAGAACCAGGTGAGAGCGGCAAACACCCTTTCCCCTCCTCACTCTCTTATATCTGCTCTGTATCTCTTCTGCTATGTTTACACCACACCGCTTTTAGCGATAGGTCTGCATTGCCACAGCCGTGCCACTAAAAGTCGTGCAGTGTAGCCGCTGTTTGTCAGCTCTCCTGCCGACAGAAAACGTCCACCCCCAACGAGCAGCGTTTGCGTTGTCGGCAGGACACACTGTTCACACTGGCACATGTCGCCAGCAAAACTTGTGTCTTTCAGGGTTTTGGGGTTTTTTTTAAATCACCTCTGAAAGACAAAAGTTTTGTTGTTCAATTGCCAGTGTAGACATAGCCTTAGATACTTATGTCCCCCTGTTACCATAGTATCCGAGCACTTCACAGTCTTTAATGTGTTCATCCTGACAACACCCCTGTGAGGTCAGACAGAACTTTCCCCTCTCCCCTTTTACAAGTGGGAGAACTTAGCCTCTCGGTGCCTAAGTTACTTTTGCCCACAGTCACACAGGAAATCCATGGGAGAGCAAGAATTTGCACATGGGTCTCCCAAGGCTAGCACCCTAACCACTGGACAGGTCTGGTATTGGGATACCAGAGCAGAACTGGAATTCATCTGCCTGTAATAGGGGGGGGTCCATTCCTCATGTAGCATTACATCCTATCATGAGAAACCCAGGAGCTGTTACTGTGTTGGATTTGGATTTGCTTTTCTTGCCGTAGCTTGAAAAGAGCTGGGGGCGGGGGCAGTTTAGCGCTGGATTATCATTGCACTGGGGTTTGGGTTCAAGGTTCAGTTGGGGCTAAATGTTCAGCTAAAATGGCACCAAAATCATGCAAAGACTTGGGAGACTTCAGCCCCATTTGATGGGAATCTTGGATAGGGGAAATGTAATGAGATTTCAGCCATATCCTAACCAGAACTGGAAAATAGGGCTCTATTGGTTTTACATTTGATCTGTAACCAAAGTTTGACTACAGGAATTGGAATCCAATCCCCAATCCCTTGTAGCAAATTCCAAGGAGGTTTGTGTTCAAGCTTCTGGCTTTGGCCATCTCTAATTATTTTGTAAGGAACGTAAGCAACTGGAAAAAGCTTAGAACATTTACCAATAATAATCCCCAGACCACAGTATGCTCTTGCAGGAATAAGACACCAAACCAGATATAGGACCCAATCCTGCAAACACTCAGTACTGAGCACATTGGTTACCATAGGACCAACGTGAATACTCCCATTGACTTCAGTGGAACTACTACCTGTGTGTTTAAAGTTAAGCACATTTAAGTGTTTGCCTGGATCGAGGTCTAAGCCCAGTACTAAGCATTACACCCAGAAATAAAGCACTTTCAAGACCATTGCCATAGAAGGAGCCTTCTTACTAACGTAAGTGCTGTATAAACACCAGTGATGAATTAAAACTGGAACAGGTTCAGAGACGGGCTACTAGAATGATCCGAGGAATGGAAAACCTGTCTTATGAAAGGAGACTCAAAGAGCTTGGCTTGTTTAGCCTAATCAAAAGAAGGTTGAGGAGGGATATGATTGCTCTTTATAAATATATCAGAGGGATAAATATTAGGGAGGGAGAGGAATTATTTAAGCTTAGTACCAATGTGGACACAAGAACAAATGGATATAAACTGGACACTAGGAAGTTTAGACTTGAAATTAGACGAAGGTTTCTAACCATTAGAAGAGTGAAGTTCTGGAACAGCCTTCCAAGGGGAGTAGTGGGGGCAAAAGACATATCTGGCTTTAAGACTAAGCTTGATAAGTTTATGGAGGGGATGGTATGATGGGATAGCCTAATTTTGGCAATTAATTTGGCAATTGATCTTTGATTATCAGCAGATAAGTATGCCCAGTGGTCTGTGATGGGATGTTAGATGGGGTGGGATCTGAGTTACTACAGAGAATTCTTTCCTGGGTGCTGGCTGGTGAGTCTTGCCCACATGCTCAGGGTTTAGCTGATTGCCATATTTAGGGTCGGGAAGGAATTTTCCTCCAGGGCAGATTGGCAGAGGCCCTGGAGGTTTTTTGCCTTCCGCTGCAGCATGGGGCATGGGTCACTTGCTGGAGGATTCTCTGCAGCTTAAGGTCTTCAAACCACAATTTGAGGACTTTAATAACTCAGACATAGGTTAGGGGTTTGTTATTGAAGTGGATGGGTGAGATTCTGTGGCCTGCTTTGTGCAGGAGGTCAGACTAGATGATCATAATGATCCCTTCTGATCTTAAAGTCTATGAGTCTATGAGTTTGCACCAGAGCCTCAGAACCTGTGAACACTTTGTAACTCTGAAACCAACACGCAAAATTAAGGACCCACTCACCCCCAGGGCATTATGTAATGTCTGGCTCATCCCTAATAATCAGAAGAGGATTGTTTTACGGAAAGAGTTGTCTTTATTTATACTCCACGTCCCACTCATTTAAAGATCTTTCACTCCACAGGAATAATTTTAGCGTCAGGAAGCAAAATGCTGTTTATCGAAAGAGTCAAAGAGGAGGATGAAGGACTTTACCGGTGTATAGCCACCAACCTAAAAGGATCTGTGGAGAGTGCAGCTTATGTCACCGTACAAGGTAAAGCATTGCATTAGATGGGAACAAGACAAAAATCGCTCTAAGTTCTTGTTCTCTATTTGATCTACTTTTCCTCCTTTCCCCTCTTATTTTCTCTAAGCGGCTTATAAGTGGAGTTCTTGCTCTGACTAGGAAGGCAGGTGAGTGGCTTGTTGATCATGTGTGATTTCTGACTACAGCAGTTTCAAGGAAGTCTTAGCAGGGGGAATGCACCTGGTTGGAAAGGAAGCCAATGGGAAATGCTAACTCAGAATGTGTTTATACTGACCTCAAAAGAAGAATTGCTTCAATACAACAAAGACAGGGTCAGGGAAGAAGATAAATATAAATTTAGTATAATAAAAAACCCAACCCATTCATTTTCTCATTTCAGGCTCCTATAAGCCAGAAAGAGACATTTTTGATATTTTCCTTTTATTGGTTTTAATATAAAGTGGGCTGTTATGTCCAACCAGAAGAGTTTTCCAGTAAACACAAATACATCTTTCAGAGGTATTTACTATAGGAGCTAGGGGTTGTTATTGTTACTCCTACTCAGGCTACTCATGCTATTCATGTGAATGTTCAGTCTTTTTTTCAAATTCTCTTGGCCTCGATGGTGTCTTGTGGCAATGAGTTCCAGAGGCTAATTGTGCATTGCGTGAACAAGTATTTTATTTGATCAGATTTAAACTTGTCATTTTTCAACTTCATTGAATGTCCCCCATACCATTAATTATTGTGTGCACTTTTGACACAACCTCTTTTCTCAACTCAACAGTCCCAAGCTTTTCAATCTCTCTTCATATGAGACATTTTAATTAGGCAAAATATGAATAGCTCCTCCAGGCAAAGACTGTCTCCCTGTGTGTTTGTACAGCTTGTAGTACAATAGAATCCCATTCCTGTTTGTTTGGGTACTGCTACAACACATACAATGTGATAAAGAAATCAGGATTGACATGTTCTAGTTGCAAGTTCTTTGGCTTTCTTGGCACATTGGTCAGTTCATCGCTGTAAAAAGTCAGAGGTATCAATGTGTATATATGAGCAGGGCTACATACAATGGATAAAGGACTTGTCGCTAGCTATGTTTTGGGGATTAATTTTAAATTTGTGTGGGCATTCTAAAAAAATGACTCATCTTAGAGTGCTTGTAATTTAACACATCCGGCAGATTAGCTAATTTGTCTGGACAATATAATGTTACAGTTCATTCAATAATCAATACAAGGTATTTTTTTATTTACTGATAACCTTTTGTGGGCTAGTTTCTGGGGAGGCAGTGTCTCCTGGTTGCCTGACGCAGGGGAGAAAGGGAGGATAGTGGATTCCTGTCTGGATAAGTGTCCTTCATGGACGATAAAGAGCTTTCCGATGGTTCTGATAAAAAGCTTTAGCCAAAGTGGGGGCCAGTGAGTTAAAGATGCCCCAGCACTAATGCCTGGCAAAGGAAAGAGAGACAAATCATTTAATCAGCTCCCCCAAAAGAACATGCTCAGGGAGAAGGCATCCCCACCCTGTCTCTCCCACCCTCATTAAATCTCTGTGGTCTCAGCAAGGGGACAATGGTCAAATGAAGAGTGATCCCTGTCATCATCCCCAAGCAGCTCATCATCCCCTGAACGACTGTCCCTCTTCCGAGGGACATCGAATTGTAGCCACTCACCAAGCTTTGGCTCTGGAGGTTTGAGATCTGGGCTCATCTCTAGTTTTTACTGCATTCTCGAAAATGCACAATGTACAATTTCTGCTGGTGTTACAGAACATACTGACATTTTTTATTTGCATACAGTAGCTCGCCAAGTACAGTAGAGCATATGAAAGAAAGCCGGGCAAGTGCCTCGTGCCCAGGGTTTAACAGGCTGGAAAAGTGGTTTGCAGAATAACCAGGAAGGAAACTGTCTGCTCTTTTTATTTCCTTTGAAAAAAAGTTCTTATACTTACAGATAATACAATGTGTTATTTTTGTATCAGAAAGGGAAGAATGGACTGCAGAATCCAAGAGGGTTCTTTAAATAATCACAATCCTTGTTTAGTTTGGAAGCCACATGTGTGGGACAGTCTGTGGAAGAGATGTAGCCATAAAAATGTCACCATAAGCCATCAAATCACCTTCAGCTTAAGAACTGAATGGGAAATAATAGAATGAATACAAATAGCAAATCAGAGTGAGGCACCTACCCATGGACAAAAAGATCCTTTTAAATGATGCAGAAGGTTTTCTGTGGAAGTTTGCTATGGAAGGAGTGAGTGCAAGCTACTTATTGCAGCTTGCACTTAGGGGTCAGTCCAGCCACTTGTCACACTGCTCAGACCTCCAGTTGGAGAACCGTTTAATAAAGCCCTCTCATTGAAGTTCGGCTCTGCAGGTATTATGCACACTGCAGAGGGGGGTTTCTCAGTTCAGTAACTAGTATATGAAGGAGTAGGATTATGTAAGAAGGGGCATAGGTGTAAAAGAAGGAACTAGTTTTACAATTTCTACCCAGTTAAATTCAGGCTTCCACCCAAATAAATAAACAATAATGTATCTTGGTTTAAAGCTGCCTCTGGATAGCTGTATATGACTCTCAGAGAGATGACAAAGGAACTATTAATTGTGCTAGCCTTTATTCAGCTGGTCTGAACTCATGACAATAGTTTGCTACTTACTTGTACATTTTTTATATTGACAAACACGTTATAGTAGCTTGTGCATGGGGCCCAATCCAACACTCAGTGAAGTCAATGGGAGTGTGTCCCCTAACTTTAATGGGAGGTGAAACTAGCCCATGGTTAGAAAACTTAGACTCTAATATTTTGTTTGTGTGGCTATGAAATAAATAGTCTCTCTGAGTCTATGGTGGGCAGTCATTAGTCTGCTTCCATGCTGCCTTTAGCTGTTGTCTCAGACTGTCCAAGCTAAGCAGAGCTAGATCAGATCAGTGCTTGTATGGAAAAGCCTTGGGAGCTGCTGGAAATGGTATTGGTGTTTCTGGTTCAGTGCTGAACCAGTGACACAGCGTGGCATTCACCATACTGCACTCGTGGATGTGCTGCCTTGCAGACGAGAGATAAAATAGTCAGGATGAGAAGTGAAACTGACGTCCTAACTACCTACGTTCATTACAGAGGCTGTGACTTCACAAGAGTAGGGTTTTTAAATCTGCTAATTGAGCCGAATCCCAGCTTATATAATGATGTTCTGCTGACCTAAATTGTCCTTGCAGTTTCAAATGGCTACACTATCCTTCTTGACTTCACTTCTTAACAATTGCATAGCATACTGTAGTGGTGAAAAAGCTGCTGTGTTCCACTTCAGTTTGTGGGTGCCGTGATTTCTGTGTTAAGGAATGGTGACAGACACTCTTTCCCCTCCAGCTGCTGCTGAATAAATGTTAGAAACTATTCCTTGTAACCTGCACAAGCACTGAGTCACGTTCACAGGATAAACAAGAATATGGATGTGTAAATACACAGTCTGGAGAAGGTCCTGTATTATGTTAGAGGACAATTAGTCTGCAGCTCAAAGCACATTTGTCATAATAACATTATAAAGGAAAGCATCATTTGCGTTGTATTTGAAATTGAGTTGTTTTTTTTTAAGTACTCACACCTGAGAGAGATTAATCACATCCCAGGGTTTGGAAAAATAAATGCTTTGAATCTCAATTTGTAGTTGTAGTCATATTTTCTATTTTGCTAGAACTTACTCTCATAGCTCCAATAGGGGCATGCCTGAGGAGTCTTTTAAATATTGGACATGAGCTGGAATCTGATTATCACCTTCACAATTCCTGCATGGCAGACTTGTCACCGCTGCAGAAAACAATTCAAACACTGAACAAAGCTCTGCAGACTTGTTTAAAACTAGGCACCACATACCCCTTGGTTACCTCATCAGCCCACCAGTGAGACATCACTCTTTCTTTCAATTGTCAGGAATGGTGCCAAATTTCGAAACTGCTGCAAGTGTGGCCAACTAAAAATGGTGAAATCATGTTCAGAACCGCTGTGCCATGTCCCCTCTCTCTCCATCTGAAAGCTGTGCACTTGAGTCTGAATTGTGAGAGAATCACAATAAGGGACGGGTTTTTGCATTTACTACCAATAAGAGAGTGTATCATTGTGACATGATCACAGCATTTGCAAAACATTCTGCTTTGAAGACATTTTATGAGACCCGAAGGAACAGTATGAAATGAAATTTTATTCTGGATATTTTTTAAGCACCATCAGGAGATTGAATATTTTCCAGATTTAGTATTTTTAATATTTTCTTCCTGCTCCCATTGTTCTCATTTGTAATTTCTGCATTGATTTTGATCGACTCTCCCTAGGCTCACTACGGATATGTCTACACTGCAAATAAAAACCGGCTGGCCCATGCCAGCTGACTCGGGCTGCCGGGCTGTTTCATTGCAGTGCAGACTTCCAGGCACAGGATGGAGCCTGAGCTCTGGGGCCCTCCCACTCCCAAGAGTCCTAGAGCCCGGACTTCAGCCCAAGCCCAGAAGTCTATACAGCAATGAAACAGTCCCACAGCCTGAGCCCTATGAGCCTGAGTCAGCTGGCAAGGGCCAGCTGTGGGTGTCTAACCGCAGCGGAGACCTACCCTAAGGGTGTGACCCTGCCAGCCATCATATGGTATAGAGGGGGTGCTGCTTGGGAAGGCACATGTGGGATCTGACCCGCACCACTGATGTCAGTGGGAGTCACACAAGAGGCTGTACAGGAACCACTAAGGGCCGAGGCTGGTCATAGCTGGGGCAATGCTGCTAAGCTCTCCTCCCTGCCGTGGGACGAGAGAGCACAGCAACCAGTTTCTTGAAAAAAAGGTACTCCATCGTCACATCTCTAATGTCACAGGCAAGTGAGCCACCTCTTAGCATTTTGCTGCCTGTCCTACAGTATCTCCCCAACCCCCAAAAAGGATTGAGCTCTACACTAGCAAGCTCTCCAGCAAGGGTGTCTAGAGTTTAATTTCAGTGTGTGTATTGCAGTGGGTTTTGTCCAGGGGGTGAATTTTTCTAGGTTCTGAGAGCTATTAACATCCCTGGAAAGGAAGTTGGACGTTACTGATATGTTCTTCATATACATTTAAAATGCCAAGGGAAATCAAAGTCTGCTGTTCTGAGTGTAGTTCTATAAAATGTTTGTTGCTTCATTTCACACCCTGCTGCAGCGCTGCAAATTTGTAAGTGTAGCCAAGCCCTCATGTACCTGTGTGGCTGCTACGCTCTTCTGGCTCCTATTAACACTCTTTATACGCAAGCTAAAAAGGGTAAGAACAGTTGAATAATTACTAAGCTTCCCTCCTGCTCCGCTTTTCTCACTGGCATTTGCTCTGGTTAGAAAACGTTCCTACTGCAAATGAGATTCATGAACATTGCATTAATTCACCTGGTCCTCTACACCAGGTGCAAAATGGGTGCAAAATGCTAATCACTAAGTAAATCACTTTATTTATGTGCAAAGCAGGAGTGAATCAGCTGCTCAGGCCTAGAGCCTCAATGATGTTTACACACACAAGTCCCACTGATTTCAGCCAGAGTGAGGCTATGTCTACACTACCGACCTGCAGCTCTGCTGCTTTAAGGTCTTTCATGTAGCCGCTCTATGCCAGCAGGAGAGCTCTCTCCTGCTGGCATAATTAAACCATCCCTAATGAGCAATGGTAGCTATGTTGGCAGGAGAGTGTCTCCCGCTGACATAACGTTATCCACGCCAGCACTTCTGTCGGTGAAACTTAGGTCAGTCGGGGGGGGGGGGTGTGTGTGTGGTTTTTTCACACCCCTGACTGACAAAAGTTTGGTCAATAAAAGTGCTGGTGTAGACACCTCTGAGGATCTGGGCCTAAGTGCCTGTGAAAGTTGACACTTCAGGGTAAATAGAAAAACAGGGTCTGGTAAGGCCTGGTCTTTGCACTGGTGTAACTATGTTACTTAGGGGTGTGGGGTTTATTTTACTGAAATAGCTGTACCGGTACAACCTCTACCTTGGATGCAGTAATACCAGGATAAAAGGTGCCTTGTACTGGTGTAACTTATTCCTCTTCCCTCAGAGGAGTAGCTACACTGGTATAAAGCACTTTTATACCAATATAACTCTGTCCAAAAGCCTTGTCTTCACTACAGGTTGTTTCAGTATAACTTACGGTGCTCTGGGGTGTGAATAATCCACACCCTTGAGCGACGTAAGTTATACTGACTTAAGCACTGGTGTAGACAGCACCATGTCAGCAGGACATAGCTACTGCCTCTCGTGGAGGGAGGAGTTATTAAGCCCTGCCCTGAGCCCCCTGCCACACCCCGCACTCCTCCTGCACCTCAACTCCCTGCCCTGAGCCCCTGCCACACCCTGCACCCCTCCCTCACCCCCCGGTGACAGGGAAGGGGCAGCGTTGGGGTGGGGACTTTGGGGAAGGGAGTGGAAAAGGGCAGGGAAGAGGTGGGAAGAGGCGGGGCAGGAGTGGGGCCTCATGGAAGGGGTGGAGTGGGGGGCGGGGTCAGGGGCAGTGAGGGTGGGGGTGTCAGTGATGCAGCCCTCGGGCCAATGCACTAGACCTCATCTGGCCCTTGTGGTCATTTGAGTTTGAGACCCCTGGTGTAGTTCCTGGTTCCTTTCAATGGGTTCATTGTATAGTTGATGGCCCTTGGTGGGCCACCAAGCTGGCTCAGTGCTGATGCTGTTCTGTCTGAGAACACAGCACAAGTTTAGAAATACAGATATGTCCTCCATAGCTATAACTCATAATACAAAGGTGATAGACACATATAAACAAGATTATCAGACTTGGCAAATTATTACAGTTTTTGCAGATACCTTACATGGCATATCTGGCACAACTCACTGCAATTTTACAACATTGGTATTCACAGACAGCTGCAGCGACACAGGAGCCAGCAAACAGCTGTAAACAGGGGAGTTTGTGTGGGAGTTTGCAAGGCGAGTTTTGGGGAAGACTTAAGAGAGGCAGCCAGAGGAACAGACAGGCTAGTGAAGGGAGTGTGAGGTGTTCTTGCAGTGTTTTGGTGCTCATTGGGGGTTTGTTTTTCTGTGGGTGGTGGTGTTTTGGTTTCGTTTGTGTTTCCCGGACTAACAGGATTTAGAGGGGAAGGCTATGACAGATACAGAGGCAGCTGTGGTAGTGACCCAAGCAGTGGAAGACACAATTAAGATGACTGGATGTGGAAGCTGCAGCATGTACATGATCCTGGAAGGGGTACCTGAAAAGAGTTTCATCTGCATGAAGTGCCACCTGATACAGATGATGGAAGAAAAGATCCGAGGATTGGAGATGCAGGTGGAAACTCTGAGTTTAGAAGGGTGTTCGAGCAGATGATGGAGCAAAGACACGAGGAGTCTGAAGGGAAAAGCTCAGACTTGCAGATGGAACTCTGAGGGGAGACTGCTGGGTGAGGAAAGTGGACAGTGGAAGCATGTGACTAAGAGAACCAGGCAGAGGAAAAGACGGGCTGGTGAAGGAGCAATAGAGCTCAGGAACAGGTTTGCGGAGTTGGAAAATGAAGAGGGGGCACAGCAGGTGGTCGCTGAAGGTGAGAGGGCAAGGAAGAAGAGAAGAGCAGCTAGTCCTATAGGAAGAGGGGAAGAGTCAATGGAGATAACAACACCAAATACGAGCCCAGGAGGATATGGGATGGGTTGCAGAGTATTGCAAGGGAGAATAGGAATTTAGAGGACTTGCAGCCAGAGGGAATAGGATAGACCAGAGAATCGCACCATCACCAGGAAAAGGCAGGTCTACATGATTGGGGACTCCTTACTGAGAAGAATAGACAGGCCTGTAACGAGAGCTGACCCAGAGAACAGAAGGGTGTGCTGTCTGCCGGGTGCTAAAATATGGGATGTGGACCTGAGGCTGAAGAGGATCCTAACGGGAGCGGGAAAGAATCCACAGATTGTCCTTCATGTGGGAATAAATGATACGGCTAGATTCTCACTGGAACGTATCAAGGGAGACTATGCCAGGCTGGGGAAGACATTTAAGGAAATTGAGGCTCAGGTGATCTTCAGTGGGATTCTGCCTGTTCCTAGAGAAGGGCAACAAAGGTGTGACAAGATTATGGTGATCAACAGGTGGCTCAGGCAGTGGTGCTATAAGGAGGGCTTTGGGGTGTATGGCCATTGGGAGGTATTCATGGACGGAGGACTGTTCTCTCGGGATGGACTTCACCTGAGTAGGGAGGGAAATAAGACTTCTAGGATGGAGGCTGGCACAGCTGATTAAGAGAGCTTTAAACTAGGAATTTGGGGGAGATGGTTGGGAGATGTCCAGGTAATCTCCACGCCAGATTTTAACATTGAGACGGAAGAAAATGAAGTAAGAAAGGATACAGCCGTGGGTAGGAGAACGGACATAAGGAGGAAAGGTAGTGTAGATACCAGTCTAATAGGTGATACTGGCAGTAGAATGTCTGTGCCTAATCGGGTAAAGACTGTGAGCAAAGCCAAACAGCAAAAATTAACATGTTTGTACACCAATGCAAGGAGCCTAGGTAACAAAATGGAGGAACTAGAGTTACTTGTGCAGGAAGTGAAACCAGATATTATAGGGATAACACAAACATGGTGGAATAGTAGTCATGACTGGAGTACAGGTATTGAAGGGTATGTGCTGTTTAGGAAAGACAGAAATAAAGGCAAAGGTGGTGGAGTAGCATTGTATATCAATGATGAGGTTAACTGTAAAGAAATAAGAAGTGATAGAATGGATAAGACAGAGTCTGTCTGGGAAAAAAATCACATTGGGGAAGAAAGATATTAGATCCTCCCCTGGGATAGTGATCGGGGTGTGCTACAGACCGCCGGGATCTGATTTGGATATGGATAGAGACCTCTTTAATGTTTTTAATTAAGTAAATACTAATGGGAATTGTGTGATCATGGGAGACTTTAACTTCCCAGATATAGACTGGAGGACAAGTGCTAGTAATAATAGGGCTCAGATTTTCCTAGATGCGATAGCTGATGGATTCCTTCACCAAGTAGTTGCTGAACCAACAAGAGGGGATGACATTTTAGATTTGGTTTTGGTGAGTAGTGAGGCCCTCATAGAAGAAATGGTTGTAGGGGACAACCTTGGTTCGAGTGATCATGAGCTAATTCAGTTCAAACTAGATGAAAGGATAAACAAAAATAGATCTGTGACTAGGGTTTTTATTTCAAAAGGGCTAATTTAAAAAAATTAAGGAAATTAGTCAGGGAAGTGGATTGGACTGAAGAACTTGTGGATCTAAAGGTGGAGGAGGCCTGGAATTGCTTCAAGTCAAAGTTGCAGAAACTATCAGAAGCCTGCGTCCCAAGAAAGGGAAAAAAATTCATAGGCAGGTGTTGTAGACCCAGCTGGATGAGCAAGCATCTTAGAGAGGTGATTAAGAAAAAGCAGAAAGCCTACAAGGAGTGGAAGATGGGCGGGATTAGCAAGGAAAGCTACCTTATTGAGGTCAGAACATGTAGGGATAAAGCGAGAAAGGCCAAAAGCCATGTAGAGTTGGACCTTGCAAAGGGAATCAAAACCAACAGTAAAAGGTTCTATAGCCATATAAATACAAAGAAAACAAAGAAAGAAGTGGGACCTCTAAACACTGAAGATGGAGTGGAGATTAAGGATAATCTAGGCATGGCCAAATATCTAAACAAATATGTTGCCTCAGTCTTTAATGAGGCTAATGAGGAGCTTAGGGATAATGGTAGGATGACAAATGGAATGAGGATATGGAGGTAGATATTACCACATCCGATGTAGAAGCCAAACTCAAACAGCTTTTAAGGTCAGGCTTGACAAAGCCCTGGCTGGGATGATTTAGTTGGGAATTGGTCCCTTCCAACCCTGATATTCTAGGATTCTATGAGTTTAATGGGACTAAATCGGGGGGCCCAGATAATCTTCATCCAAGAATATTAAAGGAACTGGTACATGAAATTGCAAGCCCATTAGCAAGAATTTTTAATGAATCTGTATTGTATGACTGGAGAATTGCTAACATAGTTCCTATTTTTAAGAAAGGGAAAACAAGTGATCCGGGTAACTACAGGCCTGTTAGTTTGACATCTGTAGTATGCAAGGTCTTGGAAAAAATTTTGAAGGTGAAAGTAGTTAAGGACATGCAGGTCAATGGTAATTGGGACAAAATAGTTTTACAAAAGGTAGATCGTGCCAAACCAACCTGATCTCCTTCTTTGAGATGGTAACAGATCTTTTAGACAAAGGAAACGCAGTGGATCTAATTTACCTCAGTTTCAGGAAGCATTTGATACAGTTCCACATGGGAAATTATTAGCTAAATTGGATTAGCTAAATGGGGATCCGTATGAAAATTGAGAGGTGAATAAGTAACTGGTTAAAGGGGAGACTACGAGTCATACTGAAAGGTGAACTGTCAGGCTGGAAGGAGGTTACTAGTGGAGTTCCTCAGGGATCGGTTTTGGGACCAATCTTATTTAATCTTTTTATTACTGACCTTGGCACAAAAAGTGGGAATGTGCTAATAAAGTTTGCAGATTACACAAAGCTGGGAGATATTGCTAACACAGAGAAGGACCAGGATATCATAAAGGAAGATTACAAGAAGATCTGGATGACCTTGTAAACTGGAGTAATAGTAACAGGATGAAATTTAATAGTGAAAAATGCAGGGTCATGCATTTAGGGATTAATAACAAAAAAATGTGTTATAACCTGGGGATGCACCAGTTGGAAGTCACAGAGGAGGAGGAGGAGGAGGATCTCGGAGTATTGGTTGATCACGGGAGGACTATGAGCCGCCAATGTGATATGGCCATGATATAAGCTAATGTGGTCTTGGGATGCCTCAGGCGAGGTATTTCCAGTAGAGATAAGGAGGTGTTAATACTGTTATACATCTGGAATATTGTGGGCAGTTCTGGTCTCCCATGTTTAAGAAGAATGAATTCAAACTGGAAAAGGACAGAGACGGGCTACTAGAATGATCCGAGGAACGGAAAACCTGTCTTATGAAAAGGAGACTCAAAGAGCCTGGCTTGTTTAGCCTAACCAAAAGAAGGCTGAGGGGAGATATGACTGCTCTCTATAAATATATCAGAGGGATAAATACCAGGGAGGGAGAGGAATTATTTAAGCTCAGTACCAATGTGGACACAAGAACAGATGGCTATAAACTGGCCATCAGGAAGTTTAGACTTGAAATTAGACAAAGGTTTCTAACCATCAGAGGGGAACAGCCTTCCAAGGGGAGCAGTGGGGGCAAAAGACATATCTGGCTTCAAGACTGAGCTTGATAAGTTTCTGGCGGGGATGATATGATGGAATAGCCTAATTTTGGCAATTAACTGATCTTTGACTATTAGCAGTAAATATGCCCAATAGACTGTGATGGGATGTTAGATGGGATGGGATCTGAGTTACTACAGAGAATGCATTCCTGGGTGTTTGGCTGGTGAGTCTTGCCCACATGCTCAGGGTTTAACTGATCGCCATATTTGGGGTCGGGAAGGAATTTTCCTCCAGGGAAGATTGGCAGAGGCCCTGGCGGGGGTTTGCCTTCCTTTGCAGTGTGGGGCACTGGACACTGGCTGGAGGAGTCTCTTCACCTTGAAGTCTTTAAACCAGGATTTGAGAACTTCAATAGTTCAGACATAGGTTAGGGGTTTGATACAGGAGTGGGTGGGTGAGAGTCTGTGGCCTGCGTTGTGCAGGAGGTCAGACTAGATGATTATAATGGTCCCTTCTGACCTTAAAGTCTATGATTCTATGATAATATCCTAAAGTGTCTCCTAGATTCTATACAACATCACTAGGGTGTGTGGCATTTTCATCCTTGAACAATGTAGCTATGTCAACCTAAATTTTAAGAGTAGACTCCTCAGGCCTACAGTCTTTATGTCTGAGCAAGTTCAGGCAAATCAATTCAAGCCCGGCTGGGCTCTGGGGAGAGGGAGGAAAGGGGGCAGAGAAACAGGAACTGGATTGTCGTAGAGGTTTCTTTAACTTTCTACTCCCAGGGGAATTTGTGTGTGTGTCTGTATTGTTACAGACATACCTGCTGACCGGTATTTTGAAATAAATTACCAAAATAATTGAAACTGGCGTGATTATGTAGCATTATTTTGACAAATAAAATTTGCAGAATTTTAAAATATTTGTGTGTAGCGTTTTTAATTTTTTGGTGCAGAATGCCCCCAGGAGTACTCTTCAGCCAATGCCTTAAAAAACGTGCTCTTAGGACAGGTCTGTACTACGGATGTATATCAGTATAACTACATCGCTCAGGGGTGTGGAAAAGCCACACACCTGAGTGTCGTAGTTCTACCGCCCTAACTGCTGGTGTAAGCAGCGCTATGTCTGCAGGAGAGCTTCTCCCATCAACACAGCTGCTGCCTTTCAGGGAAGTGGAATAACTACACTGGCGGGAGAAGCTCTCCCATTGGCGTAGCAGCATCTTCACTTAAGTGCTATAGCAGTGCAGCTGCACTGATGCAGTCTATTAAGTGTAGTCCTGCCCTGAGGCAATTTAAGGCTCAATGCTGCATTTTGTTCTGGACACTGAACACTGCCATTGATTTTGTGGGAATGCAGGGCCAGACCTTTAAAACCATTGTTTCAGTCACTGTATTTCAATGTGTATTCTCCCTGTCTTTCCACCCCTGCAGTACATATGTGCACGCACGCATACACAGACACATACACACAGAGAAATAAAGAGAACCTGGCACGTTTAAGTCTAGCGAAAAGGAGAGTGAGGATAGAAGGGAAATATAACGGGCTACAAATAGATAAAGAGATCTTATAAAGGGGATAAGGACCAATTATTCCCACATGTCATTAAGGACAGAATAACTAGTAATGGCACTAAACAACAGTTGGGAAATGGTTAAGCCTTAACTGTAAGAGCAATTAAACCAGGGAAAAAGGAGCTGCAGGAAAGTTTGGGTTTGCTACCGGACTGGACACTCACATGCCAAAAAACAAGGGAGGCCAACTTCTAGGTAACATAGTAAAGGCCTCTTCCCATCCAAAGGTTTCCATTCAGGATTCTCTATTTAAGGCTCTCTCTAAGTCTCTGTTATAAATCCCTAGTCTTATAAGATTTATGGCTGGAATATAAAAATTAGCTCTAAGCTACAACTTCATATTTAGGGCTCAGGCAGAAATGTGGCAGCTACAGCAGCTACCACATCAAAAACGATTTCATGCTGCCAGAGGAACAGAGCATCTTCTAAAAGTCATGCGCACACACATGCACGTGCACCCCGACATGTATTTGCTCTGTGTCACACTTTTACTTCCACTTTTACTACAAATATAGGGCTGAATCTCCAGCAGTGCCCAGGATTTGGGGCTCAGTGCAGCCAAGGAGAGAGAAGGCAGCTCTATGCCATTTATCTGCTCCTCTGATCCTGGGAGTGATGTGACAGTCTAAGAGCTGTTTCTAAGTTGTGCCAGCTGGAGAAGTGCAATGAGGATCAGCTGGTGCACCATGTGCTCTGGCCCTTCCCCACTGGTGCCCAGGCACACCCTCTCTGTAGAAAGCAGCAGCAGGTCAGAAGCAAATATTGTAGACTTTGTGCCACTCAAGGATTCCCCTACTTTGGAGGGATCCTCAGTTGTCCTTTTGGGTGCTTTGGGCAAGGCAAGGCAGCTGAAACAAGAGTCAGGAAGTTACCCATAATTTTCAACATGCTTCTCTCCCCGAGGTCTTCCTACTTATCGGGTGTGCATTTTCCCTTTTAAACAATGTAGTGAAAACGTTTTCAGGAAGGAGGACAATTCCTGGCAATGGAGGAGGCGAGCTGCAAGCTGCAGAGCAGCTTGAGTACGAATTGGAAGTATGTGGATGTGGGTGTAAGATGTAGGGGACAATAGCCTATTGCTGTTTTGGCATGGCTTGATGGAAAGCGCCCTAATGCTCCTTTCCATGAAGCTTGCACAACTTCCAGCCCATAGCCATGAAACCAGACTTTATACAGGCTGAGATTTTCCCTTTGCCACACAAATACAAGCGCTTCCTATGACTATGCAGAAATCTAGCTGAGTTTATTGGTAACTCTGCATGCCCACAGAAGAAAATAAGTTTCAAACTGTAAACTGGTGAACAGCTATAAACCTTTGGAAGGAATGTGATTCCTCCATTTCTCAGAGGAAGGCAGCACTTTCTTTGTTTGGGGGAGGATGCTTTTCGGGTCCAAAATCTCATTAAGACCTGAAGTAATCTGTCTGAATCTGGGTGTTTATTAATCCCCTTAGAAGCCCAATAATTCCAACAGAGTTGTCAGAAATGACAACCCCGAATTTCTGAGTATTTGAAAACTGTAACGTACAGTTCAGTACAGACTAAGGCTAAGTCTTGCACAGCTCAAACCACACCTGACCTTTCTTTGTTGAATTCACAAAAGCAAAAAACACTGACAGTTGAACTCCATCTGTTGCATGTACCAGTGCGGGTGGAGAGGAGTGCGGGTGGCAGAGGGGTTGTCGGGGGCTGGTTTTGGTTTTGGGGTGGGTTTTTTTGTACAATCATTCAGCAAAAGTTATTTTCAGCAATGGTGTTTAGTAAGTTTCTGAAAATACTTCTTACTTCTTTAAAGTACAGAGTCTATATCCCATGGCAATTATTTGCATGAGAATTCATATGGATTTAATTGGAGAAATTGACAGCATCATATATGAGAAAAAGGAGGAGGAAGGGCTGGTATAAAAATAAAAATGTCACAACATTAACTAACAGAATTTTTAAGCGGTTTTATATTGGAGTATGAAACATACATCCTTATGAGGGGAGGTGCTTTATGTGCCTCTGTCAGAACTAATCAACTTGCAAACCTTGACCAAAACCACAAGCTGCTACCCACTACTGTTGTCCATCTGGTGGTGACTTTGAAATGTTCTTGATTTCCTAGCCTTCTTCGTCTGAAATAAAGACCAATTACCTGTCAATCATAATGGATCCTGATGAAGTCCCCTTAGATGAACAATGTGAACGTCTTCCATTCGATGCCAGCAAGTGGGAGTTTGCGAGGGAAAGGCTGAAACTAGGTAATATGCTTGTTATGGTATTAACACACAGCACATTGCCTTTGTGTTTATCAAACTATCAGACTACAGACAGGCAGCTGACCATGTACTGAAGATCTGCAGGGCAACTCTACACTTGATTGTTAGTGAGCTGTTATTGTTCTTCAGGTGAATTATTATCAAGATCTAAAATTGCTATTACCTGGCTTTCCATATGATTAGACTCCAGCTGTGGAGTACTTCCAGTCATTTTGTCTGTAGTGCACATAGGGCTGTTTTGTATTTCTTAGAAACTGAGATACTGTAGAACATAAAATAAAAACACAGGCCAAGATTTTCAAACCTGGGAGCCTAAGATTAGGTTCCTGAGTCCATTCTGAAGCATCTAAATAAATGGCCAATTGCAAAGGTGCTGAGCACCCAGTAGTCCCTCCTGAAGTTAATGAGAGCTTTATTAGTAGTACTGTTATTTATAAGTATTACAGCAGCAATGCCTAAGAGTATGTCTACTCTGCAGTTAGACACCGGTGCCTGGCCCATGCCAGCTGACTCAGGCTTGCAGGGCTCAGGCTAACGGGCTGTTTAGTTGTGTACATGTTCGGGCTCAGGCTGCAGCCCGAGCTCTGGGACCCTCCCACAGTCCCACCTCATACTTATTTATCGTATTTAATGCTATACAAGACTTAGGTATTGTTATTTAGGAGCCTAACTATGGACCCAGGAGCCTAACCTTAGGCATCCATCTTTCCCATAGCCTAATTCAATTCTCACTTACCAAGGGGCAACTGCCTGTGCAAATGAGGGCAGAAATGAGCCCATATTGTCCTGTTTGAGTTTTCCTCTAACCCGCTCTGCTTTACTTCTGTTCTTCACACTTATAAAAAAACCTATCGGTGTCTCTCCTATGCACGGGGCACCTATCCCATACATTAAAATGCACAATAGGAGATAACAGAAAGGACTGGCCATGCCTAAATAAATGTCCATAGAACCTTCCATCCCCTAGCCATCCAGTCTTCAAATGTCTGAGTGAAAAAAAAATGGGTTTTGAAGTACTCCTTTAAGCTGAAGGAGTCTGAGCTCTGGCAGACCCTGGGAAGGTGCAAATTGCAAAGTTGAGAATACCCTGCTGGCAGTTCTCATTTATATTAAGGGGCCTCCAACTCCAGCATCAGCACTGATCTCAGCTATGGCAACATGGCCACATGTCCTTTCAGTCACAAATTAGACTTTAGCCAATCCAAGGTGCTAAGGTGACAGTGGCTGACACACTGTGGACTGAATCAGGGATCTCCAGAACGAAAAGCATGAGTTGCTACAGCTTGAGCTAAAGATACATGGATCTCTAGCTGGGGGCTGTTACAAACTCACACTTTGTGGCTTTGGCACAAAGGAAGATCTGTGCATATCCAGCCACACATTCACCGGTGCATTGCACTAGCACACAATTCAGATCTCATTTAATTTGTCTGCTATCCAGGGTGCAGGGTGAGCAGTATGTGAATAAGTACAGCCAAAGTATTTGAATGGTAATTTTTAACACCTGTACATTATTTTGTGAATGCTGAAGCATAAAATCTTGTTGGGAGTCTCCTCGTCTGTGAAAAGGTCTTATTGCATCAAGAGTTCAATGTGCATAAACTACATGGAAAGAATCAAGTAGAAATAGACTTAGCTAAAGTTCTCTGAAATTCCAAAGAAAACTCGTCTGAAATGGGTTTGGTTTTGGTTTTTTAGAGAGATTTGGAGGTGAGCTGTGAAAAGTAACTAGAACAGGGAATTAGTTAAAATTGAAAGAACTGGTGTAAACAACTGGTGTAAACAAAAAATGTTGACAATGAATGAGAACTGGATTCTGAAAAGTTGGGTCAGCAAGGTGTGTTAGGTTAGCACATGCACAGGTTCCATTTACATGGCAGTTAGCCCAACCTTTCAATGACCCTGGCAGCTCTGCAGGGGAATAATCTCATAAACTTGCATAGTTCTTGTCTAGTTTCTTCCAATACCAGATGTGTGTGTCTTCCCTTTCTAGCTATTTGTCTTCAGCCTACATAGTTATTGTAACCAGTGTGAGGAGACTCTCTCTGTTTATATTTCAGTTGCCTTATGTTCCTCATCCATTAGTCCATATTATTGATGTAACAGCCATACAAAGCTGTAGGAGGACTTCTTCCTCACCCCCTAAGGCGACAGGTGTTACAGAAACCAATCCATACTAACTCCATTGAATTCAGGGGACATCCTCCCAATTTAGATGAATGGAAATAAAATTAAATGCTAGCCCCTAAATTAGATTGTAAAACTCTGGTGCATTAAGGCAAATGGCTGTGTTTACAGCCCTGTACCTTTAACATTGATATAATTTTGTATCTTATGACCTTACCAATGGTGGTGATAAACCTTAATTTAGGACATCCATTAAAGTGCTAAAGTTGTGATACAGGGACCCATTGTAATTATTGCCACTGATGCACCGGGCAGAGTAAAGATTCAGAAATCTGTGTAGTAACCAATTTCATTAGTTACGCACTCCTACTATGCACTATACAACTATTCCCTAACACTGCCAGAGATGAGTGAGTTTCCCACCTTGTTTTTAACACACTGAACTTTCATATTTATCAATAATTTAAAACAGGAATCCTCTAACACAGAGCAACAGAACATCTGGAATGTGTCAAATGAATTGTGCATGTTTACTGAATGCCTCTTTGAAACTCCTGCCTTCCCAGTTCCTAAGAGGCAACAGCATATAGCAAGAATGACTTGTGGATTAGCCTCTGCCTGCACTCTCCATTAGGACCCAGCTCCAGCAAAGTGACATGCACATGACAACGTGACAACTCACATACTTGAAGTTAGATGTGTGCTTAAGTATCTTGCTGAATTGGGGCCTGAACAGAAACTGCCTGGCCCAAAGCGAATTAAGTCAATTCCCATTGACTTTAATGGGTTTGGATTAGCCTCAGAAAGGGTTAGCAAATTTGAGGAATTTTAACCAGAGTTCAGCTGCATTATTCGCTGCACCAGAGTTCTCAAAATGTGGTCACTTGAACGCTCGTCTGTGGAGAGCTGGTAGCTCACATGGTACTGGGTCCTTTTCATCTGCTAACCTGCACTAAAAGTCAATTAGATAGTTTCCTGATTTTACTTTTCCATGTAAACATCTGTGGCTGTTGTCACAAGGATTATGTGTGGTCATACATGGGAGGAGAGTTTGTCCAAGGCACAATCTGTATCTTAAAATGTGTTCCACACAATGAGAAATCTGAGAATCCCTGATCTGATCTAAAATTTAATATAACGCAAAACAGAATTAGCTATCAATTCAATTTGATTACCATGAAATCGAGGTTATCGTTCAGAGGGAAAACACGTTTCTAGCATTCACACTGATTAAAGGGATAATAGAAGCCATATGCTGCTTTAAATGGCAATGAATTTGTTTTCTAAATGGTGGCTAAATAGTTTATCCCAAAATGGGAAATGGATTATTACTGATGAAGCCAATTAAAATTACTGATTAAACACAGTTTTACTGTGGATACAGGGGTTGTAGTGCCTTGGATTATAGCTTCATATTGGAGCACACCACCAATTGCTAGAGCCCTGCAAATCTGCAGGTATCTGCTTTATATCCGTGGACCGTTTTTGCGGATAGCAGCTTGGATGCAGATACAAATTATGTATCTATGCAGGGCACTGCATCTCAGACTCACCAGAATGGAGCAGCTGTCACACATCCAGCAGGCTTCAGCTCAGCTCTCTGAATCATGCAGCAGGGGATAGCCCGCTGGACATTCTGGGAATTGTAGTCCCCAGCTTGAATGGACAGAGCAAATAAACTACAACTCCCAGAAGGGAGTGAGCCAAGTGCCATTTTGAAAGAGGTGTGGTGTTGTAATTTAAACTAGTGGGAGGGAAGGGCACGTGCTATGAAGAGAGCAGTTATTGCCGCTCTCTGCCTAGGCCAGGTCTGCATTACAACCCCCGCAGTTGCATAGGGGTGTCTGAGCCCTCCTCCACACCCACTGGGAGAGGGGCACTGCACATGTGGGTCCAGAATTGTAGCCTTCCTACTCAGAGTGAGGAAGGAGGTATGGCAGGGGCAGAGCAGGTGGTGGGACAGGAGGTCTCTGGGGAGAAGTCGGGGCAGTTGGGGATTGGGGACTTGCTGTGTGGTGACCTGTGGAGCTGTTTAGAGCCCTGCAAATCTACAGACAATTTTTGCGGATTGGATGCGGATACACATTTAGGCACCTAAGTCCAAAATTTAGATCCTCAAAATCGTCTGCTTAACCCTATAGCTGCTTAACCCTATAGCTGCCTATGATATTCCCCAGGGTACAGTCCGGGCTGATGGACAGCTGTGTCCCCTCAATTCTCCAACCTGGGGTGCCCTTTACACTGCTTTGCTGTGAGAGCAACCGCGTCTAGTCTGCCCACACACATCCTCCAGCATGTAAATCACCCCCAGATATACAGTCTGAGTGCCAGCCAACTATGAATTACACTGAAGGACAACCCCAGCAAAATTCCCAGGCCCAGACTTTTCCCCAGAAATGTGTGTCTCGTACTGCCCAGCATTCTCCTCCACAATGCAAACTTGTATAAAGTATGTCATTTCATTAATAGAAAATGATATGCACAAACCTTGTTGTCTCAACTGAAGTTCCCCAAACACTTCAATCCAAACACACTAGTTTAGATAAAACGATAAAAAAGTGTATTATTAACTACAGAAAGAGAGATTTTAAGTGAATACAAGTAATGAGGCATAAAAGTCGGAATTGGTTACAAAGAAATAAAAGGTAAATTGCAGACTAATACCTAATTTAACAAGCTAAATGAATTCAAAGCAAAGGTTTCCCTCACCACATGACTTACTGGCTAGAATCCTTTCAGCCAGGACTCCTCCCCAAGTTCAGTGTTAATTTCCTTTTCCTTTAGGTGTTGTTGATGCCATGAGTAGCGATGAAGGGAGAGAACATTTGAGACCTCTGTTCTTCCCTTTTATCCTTTTCCTCTTCTTTGAGAATCATCTCCAGCTGGGGTTCAGGAGACAAAGTCTGGAGAGATGGAACTTCCAGCTGTTTCTTTGCCAAGATGTAAATTTCTTGCTCACACCCTTTTCCCTACCAAGTGATAGTCCATTTGATTTTGTTGATGCCTGGCTGAGGAATCAGTTTGCCTTTTGTCTTTGAAGAATCAGTTTGTGCCTGCTTTTCTAAACTTGGAATAACCCTCCGTAATGTACCCCCTTCTCCTCTGCCATTTTGTACAGGGCCCAATCTATCAGGCAGCCTCTGAGCATGCCTTCTGGATCAGGCTGTGCAGGTGAGATAGGGCAATGTCTAGATGAGGATCCCACTGGGACTTACAGGTATGAGCTAGGTCAGCCAACTTTGTGCATGCTCAGTGGCAGATTTTTAGGCACTTAAGACTTTATCAGCAGAAATGTAGGCGCTCAGGGACTTTAGATGCCTACAAGTTTAGGTGGCAGCTGAGCACGGATTTTGAGGGTATGCATTTTGGATTTAAGTGCCTAAAGTGGTAGGAAGACACCTAACCCCCTTTGTAGATCTAGCCCTAAGCAGGGCCGGCTCCAGACCCCAGCGCGCCAAGCGCGCGCTTGGGGCGGCATTTTGCCGGCAGGGCGGCAGGCGGCTCCAGCGGACCTTCCACAGTCATGCCTGCGGGAGGTCCACCGGAGCCGCGGGTCCACCGGACCTCCCGCAGGCATGACTGCGGATGGTTTGCTGGTCCCGCGGCTCGGGTGGACCTCCCGCAGGCATGACTGCGGAAGGTCCGCCGGAGCCGCCTGCTGCCCTCCCAGCGCACCCTCCGCAGGCGCATCTGCAAGAGGTCCCCCGGAGCCACGGGACCGGCAGTGCGCCCCCTGCGTGCTTGGGGCGGCCAAAATTCTAGAGCCGCCCCTGGCCCTAAGGCCTTTTGAGGGATTGGGTTTAGAAACTGGATGTAGAAAGCCCAGGTAGCTTTTTATTTTAAACAGCATTCTTGATCCTAAACCTACATATTCTATAGAACCTGAGAGACAGGTTCTGCCAGGCAGATGTGGAGAGTTCCTAGTTTTTGCCAGTAGAAATGCAACACTTTTTCACAAAGCTGGGCGGGAACATATACTGGTTTTGCTGGTGCTGCAGATTTTTTCCACAGTGCTCTGTTTCATGTTCTTCAATGCCCTTATGAAATATGCTATGTGCCTCCAACAGCCTCCTTTAAAAAAATGGACTGATCATTAGAATGTATAGATTTGTGTGTATAACAGAATAGAATATAAAATATTTAACTATGCAAAACTAAAGTACAAAGCAGTGTAAAGGGCACCCCAGGTTGGAGAATTGAGGGGACACAGCTGTCCATCAGCCCGGACTGTACCCTGGGGAATATCATAGTATTATTATTTCTTATTTGCTGTTGGTTTTTACCACTGTACTTATCATAAATAATTTAACTGTTAGCAGTGAACAGTTTTTATTGGATGATTCTAACTCTTTTTTTCTATTTGTAAATTGTCCATTAGTAGACTGGTTTTCACAAATTTGTTCATCCACTGATAAGAGTGACAAGCTGGGTGAGGTAATATCTTTTATTGGACCAACTTCTGTTGGTAAGAGAGACAAGCTTTCGAGCTATACAGACCCCTTCCTCAGGTTTGTGTAACCTGGAAAGCTGGTCTCTCAGCAACAGCAGTTGGCCCCAAAAAAATTATTACCTCACCCACCTTGTCTCTCTAATCTGGGACCAACATGGTTACAAAAATACTGCAAATACTGCTAAGAGTGGCATCTGTTTAGAGTCACTTTTTCTGACCACATTCTGGTTCACCTATGTAGGAGCCCATTAAAAAGTGTACCATAGAGCGTTATCTTCTTGTGAAAATATACTTAGGAAGATTTGCAGAGCACAGTTTGTTATTCAATATGTATGAATGGTTTCAATGATCACAAGTTTGTTTGTTTACATATGTGTATCTCCACAATTTGTTTTTTGTACAGGAAAGTCACTTGGATGTGGGGCGTTTGGAAAAGTGGTAGAGGCAGCTGCTTTTGGAATTAAAAATTCCCCCACGTGCAGAATAGTTGCTGTGAAAATGCTGAAAGGTATTCTGCTGCAGGGCTGTGTTGGAAAGTATACTGCACTGGTTACCCCCTCCCCCCGCTCCCCTGCCTTGTTCTGCATGTCATTCAAAAGCAAGAGTTTATTCTGAACGCCCACGAAGGCTGTGTAGCTCACGTTTCAGTTTAGATCAGATTTTTCAAGCTAAATGGTGAGCCCTTAAAATGAAAGAGGAGGTTCTAGTGAAAGTGCTGATGAAACGTTATGTGGGCCAGGGTTTCAGAAGCACTCCACAGCCGGTTGCTGCTGCTTCTAAGCACATTTAAAAATCTGGCCCCTACTAGTGTAAGCACCAGAAAAAATAGAAAGGGAAGAGTGGTTTGGGGGCTACAGTGTATCCCAAGAACGCACGGCCCATGGTACGATTAATGGTTTCATAGAGTTTAAGGCCAGAAGAGACCCTCATATCATCTAATCTGACTTCCTGAATAACACAGGCCATGAAATTTCACCCAGTTACCCCTGTATCAAGCCCAATAACATAGACTCGTCCATTTTAAGGTCAGAAGCGACCATCATGATCATCTAGTCTGACCTCCTACACATCGCAGGCCACAGAACATACTGAGAGCTAGAGAATCTACCACTTCTTTTGGTAGTTTGTTCCAATGGTTTATCACCTTCTCTGTTAGAAATTTGTGCCTTATTTCTCCTTTTAACTCAGCTTACAGCCACTGCTTTTTGTTATGCCTTTCTCAGCTCCATTTGCGAGCCCTTTAGCACTTATTACTTGCTCCCTGTGAAGGTCATTATCTGCTAATCAAGTTGCCTCTCAATCTTCTTTTTGAAAAGCCAAACAGAGTGATCTCTTTATGCCTCTCACTGTCACTGTCAGGCATTTTCTCCAGCCCCTAAATGATGTTTGGAGACCTTTTCTGCACTCTCTTCAATTTCTCAGTGTAATTTAAAAAATGTGGACACCCAAACAGTGCACAGTCTCACCAATGCTGCATAGAGGTAAAATCACCTACCTACTCCCACTCCCGTTTATATTTTTAAGGACTGTATTATCTCTTTTTGCCACAGCACAGCACTGGAACACATGTTGAGTTGTTTGTCTGCTATGACCTTAAGATCCTTTTCAGAATCAGTTTTCCAGGATACAGTCCACCAATTCTGTAGGTCTGGCCTGCATTCCTAGTTCCTAGATGCAAAACTTTGCATTTGCTTGTATTAAAACACATTTTATTTGAATGGGCCTCTCTTACCAAGTGATCCAGGTCACTCAGTATGAGTGCCCTGCTCTCCTCATTATTTACCACTCTGCCAATCTCTGTGTCATCCACAAATTTGATCAGCCATGATTTTATCTTTACTTCCAGATCATTGATGAAAATGTTGAATAGCATCAGGCCAAGTACCAATCCCTGCAGAACCCCACTAAAAACACCCCATTTCAATGATAATTCCCCATTGGCAACCACTTCGTGAGAGCTATCATTTAGCCAGTTCTTAATCCATTTAGCATGTGCCATATTGATATTGTACGGTGTTCATTTTGTAATGAAAATGTTGTTCATTACTAAGTTGAATACCTTAGTAGGGGGTGGTGCATTGCTGCTGTGCTTCATGGGAGCATCCTGGAGGAAGGAATTGTGGGTCAAAGTAATACTTCCTGTTCCTCACTGCTCCAGAGGTGTGGTAACTTTCTGCTGACCTACACCAGCAACAACTACTGCCCACTCAGCCCCATGCCAACTCAGCAGTTCTGGTCAGCATGTTGGGTGGGTGACTGGAGCCAAGACTTCACTCACTCCTCTCCAACCTGTAGTGGTGGGGAGTAAGGAGCTGTGCAAAGTCCCTTATCCCTGTGCACCTGATCCCAAAGGGTGGGTAGCCTATGTCAGCCAGCTCAGAATCTAACCCTTAGGCCTGGTCTACACTACGCATTTATACCGAATTTAGCAGCGTTAAACCAAATTAACCCTGCATCTGTCCACACAACGCAGCCCTTTATTTCGATATAAAGGGCTCTTAATACCGATATCTGTACTCCTCCCCGACAAGGGGAGTAGCGCTGAAATTGGTATTGCCATGTCGGATTAGAGTTAGTGTGGCCACAATTTGATGGTATTGGCCTCAGGGGCGGCTCCAGGCCCCCAGCATGGGGGGCGCTCTGCTGGTCGCTTGGAGAGCGGCAGGCAGCTCTGGTGGACCTCCCGCAGGCGTGCCTGTGGAGGGTCCGCTGGTCTTGCGGCTCCGGTGGACCTCCCGGTGACCGGCAGAGTGCCCCCCATGGCATGCCACCCTTCTTGGGGCAGCGAAATGTCTAGAGCCGCCCCTGATTGGCCTCCGGGCGCTATCCCACAGTGCACCATTGTGACCGCTCTGGACAGCAATCTGAACTCAGATGCACTGGCCAGGTAGACAGGAAAAGCCCGCAAACTTTTGAATTTCATTTCCTGTTTGCCCAGCATGGAGTGCTGATCAGCGTGGACTGTACGGGAGATGCTGGATCTGATCGCTTTATGGGGAGACAAATCTGTTCTATCAGAGCTCCGGTCCAGAAGACGAAATGCCAAAGCATTTGAAAAAATCTCCAGGCTATGATAGACAGGGATTTGGGAGAAGATATCTGTAGCATACCCATATCTGTCTGCCTACATGGCCTCAGCCCAGTAGTATCTGAGCACCTCACACTCATGGATGTTATCCTTAGCACCGCTGTGATGGAAGGCAGTGCTATCCCCATTTGACAGAGTGGGGACCTGAGGCACAAGGTGAATTCAGTGATTTGCTGGAGATCACATAGGAAGTCTGTTTTTGAGCCAGGTGCTGATCCCAAGTCCCTTGAGCCAAGTCTACCAGACCATCCCTCCTACCCCTACATGACACCAGCTGACTCAGCACACTGTTAAATATAACACTGGGAAGAAGTTAGCAGTGACTAATTCTTTATGGGTCTCACTGCAATTAAAAGGCCGCTTGGCAGGGAGGGGTAGAAAAGAGAACACAAATACACGGAAGTGTATCCAGGGATGACAATTATTTCATGTGTAAAACCTGGACAATCAGCAGGTAGTGGCATAGATCCCAAAATGAAACTGTCTTTATACACTGGCATTATTTTGTGTTCGCAGAAGGAGCCACAGCAAGTGAATACAAAGCGCTGATGACGGAGCTAAAAATCCTGATACACATTGGGCATCATCTTAATATTGTAAACCTGCTAGGAGCTTGCACAAAAAATGGTGGTAAAAGAATTTGTACTGTGCTAAATGTGGATTGAGATATTCTCTGGATAATAGTCTTCTGACTGTGTCGGTTTTGTAATGTCATCCCAGGGGCCAGCTGTTGGCTTGTTCTGTCAGTTTCACATGGATGAGCTCTGTCCACCCTCAGCTAAAACAAGAAGTCAGATTTACCCAAATAACTGCTGGCCCCTTCCCCTTTTTTACACATTCCTTTGGTCTTAGTATTTAAAGCCTTGAATACAGGAGCATCCTAAATAAGGGACCACTTGTTGCCCTAAGCCCAGCAACTGAGATCAGCAGGACTAGAAGTGCTGACTAGATTAAGTGTCATCTAGGAAGGACAAGAGGCAGGGGGGTTTCAGAAATGGCCACTGACTGAATTTTTATTCTTGAGAGATACTGATACGGAGGGTTTGTCTACACTGCAATTAAAAACTCATGGCTGGCCCATGCCAGCTGACCTGGGTTAAGGGGCTGTTTAATTGTGGGGTAGACGTTTGGGCTCGGGCTGGAGACCGGGTTCTAGGACCCTGGAAAGTAGGAGGGTCCCAGAGCTCAGGCTGCAGCATGAAATGTCTACATTGCAGCTAAACCCCTTAGCCCGAACCTCACAAGCCCGAGTCAGCAGGCTTGGGCCAGCCACAGGTGTCTAATTGCAGTGTAGACGTAGTGTAAGTGGCCAGAAGGTGAGAAATCATTCCTTCTGGATACATCACCCTATTTTGTTTTAGTAGAGATGTGCTGGGGCTTCAAAATTGTAATGAGAACCCAAACTTTTCCAGCATCCAGGGTTTTGTGTTGGCCCATCCCTAATTTTCAGCACCGTTATTTTGTGAAGGTGTCCAAGTCCTTCAGGCATGGATTCCTCTACGTTAAAATGTATTGCTGATTGTTATGCTGGGAACTAGGGATAGTTGGGTGCAGGAGAGATTTCGCTGTTCCTCAGAACTCATTTCTTATATCTTATTTTACGTCACTGAAAATGTTCTTGACTTCTGCTTAGGGCCTCTGATGGTGATTGTTGAATACTGCAAATATGGAAACTTATCAAACTACCTGAAAAGCAAAAGGAATTTTTTCTTCCCCAACAAGGTAAAGAAGCAGATGCTTTGTATTTCAATGGGTGTCCTCCCTCTCTGCAAGCAAGATCATTCAGACTGGGTGATGGGTGGGTTTAGAGCTTTGGTTTATGGAACAGAAGCATAGGAAAAGCAGCATGACCGCCTGATATCAGTGCTGTCAGGAACATGCAAGAGATGAGGCTAGGAAAGTTTTCAAAAGTTAAACCTATTTTTTTTTAATGCATGAAGAATACAAACATCAAGAATAAAAGATTGTGGATCCCTTGTGCCTCCACACCACGCTCCCTGCAGTGGAATCTGCTGGTTTCACTCAGTTTAGTGGGTTCTTTCTTTGTCACAACCATGGGGCCCAATAGTGCCAACCTTATTTGTGTTGGTGGGCACTTAGTTACATGAGTAGTCCAATACCAGCCATTCTTGAGACCCTGCTTGCCTATGTGAGCATCACACCCACAGAGGGAAGAGGAAGCTTTCAGTAACAGATCACAGATGAGACTATTTCATTGGCTGAACTGATTTCATTCATCCAGCTCCTGCAACTTTGACACAGTATCTCTTACTCCCCCTGTTTGTTTAAAGGATGCCTCGTTGCAAGTAGAACAGATGAAGGAGAAAAAAGATATTGAGCTGGTGGAAGGCAAAAAACAAAGGCTGGCTAGTGTCACCAGCAGCGAGAGCTTAGCAAGCTCCGGATTTCAGGAAGATAAAAGTCTGAGTGATGTGGAGGAGGAAGAGGAGGGTAGGTATTAATTCCTTCCTGTTCCTACACAGTCTGTGATATTTTTACAATGTACTCTGCATCTCTGAACATTTTTCCTCATTTATCACCCTAATAAACATCCGTGGGAGATGCTCACAGCGTCATGTCCAGAAGCTAGAAGTTTTAAAAAAAAAGATTATTTACTGGGTTACTAAATCTGACAGGAAAGTGTGTGACTGTTTCTTCTTAACTCTCTTTATCTTTGGGAAAAATGCTGGAGTAACAGAGTATAAAGCAAATATTATTTTTGTTGTTGGTGACAGTGGTTTGATGTCCAAGCACCACTCTACTAAAAGTGAACTTACTGGGTAACAGCGGCAGTTAGGAAAAACACCTTATTAACTTAGTATGTGTTAAATTGCTTCCAGATTCTGACGACTTTTACAAATGGCCCCTCACTATGGAAGATCTGATTTCTTACAGTTTTCAGGTGGCTAGAGGCATGGAGTTCTTGTCATCCAGAAAGGTCAGTGTTATCCTTTTGGATAGTCCGCTCCAGCAGAATCAGCCTCAGGAGAGGTGAAATGATGTCTATATTTTACAGACACCTTTCCTTGGCAGAACTCCCAAAGGAAGGGTGGCTTCCCTCTTGATGTTCTAAATATAAGCATGTGTTTATTCAAGTCTTCATACTATAAACACAGGATTAAGGTGGAAGACTGTGGTTGAAGCTGATTCATTCAGAGAATTTTTTTTTCAAGATATATTAACCACAGAGCACAAAACTGTTTAATGCCTACCTTGGTAATATGTAACAGATTCAAAGCTCATGACTTTTTGGTCTGGAAAAATGTTTGTTTGTGAAGAACTGCCCATTGTTTACAGTAACTTCATATAAACTTTTGTCAACTTCCTTAAGAAAATATTAATATGATCTTTCGAATAATAATAATTTTTTAAAAAGGAAACGGAAAGATTCAGGAAATTTGTGGGAAGGATTAAGGAAATGCAGTTTGATTGTTCAACTGTTTTATTATAGTGTATTCATCGTGATCTGGCAGCCAGAAATGTCCTTTTATCTGAGAACAATGTAGTGAAGATCTGTGATTTTGGCCTTGCAAGAGATATTTATAAGAATCCCGATTATGTGAGAAAAGGAGATGTAAGTCAACATTCAGTTTGTTTGTCCAGTTGTTCATAATGTAGCGTTTTAAACTGTTCATTAACATGGTGTGTAAATGTTTACATTCCCTGCACTTAAAAGGGTCTGAAAGCTATCGTAGATTTTCTGTGAAGATGAGCAATCCAGATGTGTTGTATATACAGTGACCGTTTGCATCCTTAAAAACAATGCTCGGAAATGCTGACCATTTCATAGCTCTGGTCTTTTAATAGTTTATATGTTGGCATTTGTTTCTTGGCTAGCCTGGCCAAGTAAGCCAGTCAAAGTGAGCTGCTTTCTTGAAAGCAATCAGTTATGACAAAAGGTGTCCGTGTCCCTCAGTGTACATGCACAGGGCCAAATTCCGCTCTTAGTGACATTGGGGTAGATTTAGCATAACTGCACTGAAGTCGATGGAGTTGTGCCAGAAGTAAGTTTGGCCTCCCACCTGTAAAATCAGGCTGAGCTAGCATGTCTCTCTCTACCGGGGCTGGGAGGCTTGCTACCAGCTGCAGTGTAGACATACCCAATATGGCCCTGATCATACAGTGAAAACTGTGCAGGCAAATTGTGCCTGTGCATATTGAAGTGAATGGAGCTTGGTGTGGGTTCTGGGATCCACCCATGTGGTTCTCTTGGCAGAATCAAGACTTATCTTACCTACCTTCCAGGAGTTAATGTTTGTAAATTGCTTTAAAGACTTAGAGTACTAAATGGGCACCAAGAATTATTGTTTGAATAACTGAAAATGTCTCCCTATTAAAATGTAATAGGCTTCTCAGTTAAAAAAAATTTACACCACATAGAGTAGATGGAAAATTCATTTCATTTTAAATAGAAAAAAAAACCTGGCAAAATAGAGAATAAAATGTTCTGGGTGACTGAGTTCTCATTGTATTCTTGGTGTCTGTAAAACAATACAATAAAATCCTGCTCCGGTGTTAACTATTCACATGGTTACATATTTTTATATCATTGCTGGTTGAATTTTGTATCCACTAAAAATAATTATCTGGCTTGTCCATTTTGTTACAGGCACGACTTCCCCTCAAGTGGATGGCTCCAGAATCCATATTTGATAAGATCTACAATACGAAAAGTGATGTGTGGTCTTATGGGGTATTGCTGTGGGAAATATTTTCCTTGGGTAGGTTTAAATGTATATTATGGAAATTAGAGAATTAACAGTTAGGGTCTAATCCATAGCCCATTTAAATCAGTGAAAAAATGCCCGCTGACTTCAACTGACCTTGGCTCAGTCCTTTCTTCCTAGGTACATATGATCTATGTTGTGTGTGTGGCTATAGGTTCAATTTCATGGAGAACCACATGAGACCAATGAACAGTCACAGGCGGCCAATGTAGCTGCACAAGGAGCATTCTAGCTATCTGTCTAAAACCCAAAAGGGACACATACAGGAAATGGAAGGAGGGGCATGCCACTAAGGAAGCATACATGGCAATAGCACAAGCATGTAGGAACAAAATCAGGAAAGCCCAGGCAAGGAATGAATTGCAACTGGCAAGGAATGTTAGAGACAACATGAAGGGGCTCTACAAATGTCAGACCATAAAGAAAGACCAGGGATGGTGTGGGTCTACTCCTCAATAGAGAAGGTGAACTGGTAACGGAAGGTGATAAGATGGAGCTGCTCAATGCCGACTTTGCTTCAGTCTTCAGACAAAAAATAACATGTGACTGGATGACTAGTGAAGTTATCGTAGACAATGAAGGGGAAGGGATACAGATCAGGATAAGTAAAGAATATGTCACAGATCTTCTGACCAATTCGAGTGAATACAAGTCAGCAGGGCCTGGTGCTATTCACCCCAGGGTGGTGAAGAAATTAACTGAAGAAATTTCAGAGCCACTGGCAATAATATTTGCAAACTCATGGATGACTGGAGAAGGGCTAACGTAGTGCCCATCTTTAAAAGGAGGGAAATGGAGGAGCCGGGAAATATAGACCAGTCAGCCTGACATTGATACCTGGGAAGCTACCAGAGCAAGGTATAAAACATTCAATTTGCAAATACCTGGAGGGTGAAGGAGTGATCACTAGCAGCCAGCATGGATTTACAAAGAACAAATCATGCCAAACCAGCTTGATTTCCTTCTTTGACAAGGTAACTAGTTTGGTGGATAGGAGAAATGCTGTGGACATGACATACCTGGACTTCAGCAAGGCTTTTGACATAATCCCACATTACAGTCTCATAAGCAGGTTGGAGTAGTGTGGGCTCAGTAGAACTACCATTAGGTGGATTCATAATTGGGTAAACAACCGCAAACAGAATAACTATTAATGGACATGTCAGATTGGAAGGAGATCTCAAGTTGGGTTCCACAGGGTTCTGTTCTGGGTCCAGTGTTATTTAACATCTGTATTAATGACCTGAATGTAGGAATAGACAGCATACAGTCAAATTTGCAGATGACACAACGCTAGGGGGGTTGCAAACACTTTGAGGTTACAGCTAAAATTCAGAGGGATTTTGATAAATTGGAGAACTGACCTATAGACAACAAAATGAAATTCAACAAAAACAAAGGTAAGGTGCTACTCTTAGGGGAAAAAAACCAAATGCACAAATACAGAATGGGGGATAACTGGAGGGCAGCAGCACTGCTGAGTAGGATCTGGGAGATGTGGTGGATCACAATCTCAACATGAGTCTCCAATGCGATGCTGTTTCAAAAAAAGCAAATGCAATTTTGGGTTGCATTAACAGAGGTATAGCATGCAAGTCACGGGAGGTGATAGTACCACTCTACTCAGTGCTGGTTAGGCCTCGACTAGAGTACTGAGTCCAATTTTGGTCACCAATGTATAGAAAGGATGTAGAGAAACTGGAAGGGATCCAGAGGTGAGTGACAAAAATGATCAAAGGGATGGAATGCAAGCCATATGAGCAAAGGCTGAAGGAACTGGGTATGTTAATTTGGAAAAGAAGAGATTAAGGGGGGAACATTATAGCGGTCTTCAAATACTTAAAAGGCTACCATAAAAAAAGATGGAGAAAAAATATTCTCTCTTGCCACAGAGAGCAGGACAAGAGGCAATGGATTCAAGCTACAGCTTAGCAAATTTAGATTAAATCTCAGGAAAAACTTCCTAACTGTAAGAACAGTAGGACAATGGAACAGACTGCCTAGGGAGGTTGTGGAAGCTCCTTCACTGGAGGTTTTCAAAAGGAGGCTGGCTAGCCATCTGTCCTGGATAGTTTAGATACAACAGATCCAGTATCTTAGCAGGGGGTTAGACTAGATGACCCTTGTGATCCCTTCTAACACTATGGTTCTATGATTCTAACTGAAATGTGAAGATACATACTTTGTAAGCCCTCCAATAGATAATTGAATCTTGGTGCAAGGTTACAAATTACAACTAGATAACCGAAGTATTTGAACAGTTTCTCTTTTATTTACCCTCCAAGATCACGGCTCAGAATTCCCCTATAGGTACATCTATGGAATGAATGATAGCCCATCTTAGAACCTGGATCTACAGCCTTGGGCTCACGGGACTCCACTAAAAATAGCTGTGTAGATGTTGTGGCTTGGTCTCCCGAGGCTTCAGATTCTGAGTTCCAGACCAACCCACAATGTCTCCCCAACTATTTGTAGTGCAGTAACCCAAGCCCAGCAAGGTCAAGTCTGGTGAGCTGGGCTCCGAGACTCACTGGCGCTCACTACGAAGACATGCCCTATAAGATGACAGTTGATCCACTGAGGCAAACGCAGCCTGACTAGTTTCAGGTGCTTTGTTTGAAAGGGAAACACAGAATCCTAGACTGCGGGCTTGACAGGAAAGTAAAGTCAATGTTTGAACATTTTGTTTTACTATGTAAATACCCTTGGGTCTGTGCATATAAGGCAAGCAGGATTTGACCCTCGGTGTAACTCTTAGGGCCCAGTCTTGTAGCCTTTTCTCCAAGAGAATAGTTACGCTGAAGTCTGAGACTATGCAGACTCTGCAGCGCTGATCCTTTGCTATGCGCCTAATATTCCTGTAGGACATAACCCTGATCCTGCTGAAGTCATTAGGAGTGTGTAATTGACTTCACTGAGTCTAGGATTTGGCTCTATAGGATTTAGAATCCCCTAATTAGTTTTGACTTTTCCTTTGAGAGCAAATAAAAACCTAGTCAAAACCAAAAATGCCCCAATAAACAGAACCTCTTTAATTTCACTGTGTTGAGATGTGCTTAAAATGACACCTTCTATTTCCACTCTTTGAAAAATCTACCAGCCACAACCCTTCAGCAACACAATGCCAGCACTTCACCGTTCACAGCTGCTTCCTACTTACACTGGCAGGCGCAGACGAATGAACATTGAAACAGATGCCGTGGAACGAACTAGAGTGCAGAATCTGAAATAAAAACCCTGTGTGAGGCAATGTTTTTTTAAGTGAAAACTGTAGGCTACAGAATCAATACTGAAAGGGAAACAACAGCATTCAGAAGAGAAGAATCTTAACTGGATCCAACACAGAGACTGACACAACAGTAGAGGAAACAGTCCCAGGCAGTCCCTCATCCAATCATTGACTAGTTTGAATACACGTTGTTGGCAGTGCTGCCAACTCTGGTGGTTTTATGGCAATGTTTGGTGTTTCTCTCTAAGCCCCAGCTCCTGGACTCAAGTAATTATTTGAGAACCTCAGCTTTCTTTTTCTTTAAAGTAAGTTTCAAAGTCTTCTTGGTTGTGGAGAAAAGCTTGAATGATCCGAGTGCACCCTAAATGCTCTCAGAAACCAAAAGGCAAACAACCCAAGTGTTGCTGTATTTTATTTTTTTAAATCACAATTCATAAACCAATGTCATGATTTTTTAGGCTGACTCATGCTGTGTGAACATTTGGAGTTGGTGAGACTGTGTCTATTAGAATTTAGAGCAGTATTTGTATGTATTGAGGAATCTAACAGTTCTTAGGTATGAAGAGAAGATACATCGCATTTCCTTTTATTGAGTATCTATTTTAAAACTGAATTGCTCTTGTTTCTTTTAAATCCAGCCATGTGCTGCTAATACTCATGGACCTGATCCAGCAAGAGCCTCAATGACCCAGACCCAGAGCCTCAAAGATATTTAGCCTCCTCACTTCTATTGATGTCAACAGTTTGGGACATTGATTTCAATGGAAGCGAAGATTCTAAAATACCTTCAAGGATCTGGGCCTAAATGCCTGTAACTTGGGTTGGCATCCATGGGAGTTGAAGGCACTTGGTGTCTTACAAGATCAGGCCCCTTGACTATGCATTCAGTGGTATAACACTAGAACTACACATGTATAGACAGTTACTCTACCTACCTCGGTCCAAGTACTGATTCATACACCTTTACCTTTAGGTGCTTCTCCTTACCCAGGGGTTCAAATAGATGAGGACTTCTGCAGCAGATTAAAAGAAGGCACAAGGATGCGGGCCCCAGAATATGCAACATCAGAAATGTGAGTTTACTTTTCCTATATGCAGAGCCATGCAAATCCGTGGATATCCACTTTATATCCATCCAAGTTTGCTAATTATTAACATATCTGCTTGAGAAGCACCATATAAGTGCCAAGTATTATCATTTTATTAACTTGGGCAGTAACAGTTCAAGCATCCCCCCAGCTTTTCTAGAAACCACCTCTAACAGTAAGGGGAGGTGAAAGGGTCTCCAGGCTTTTTTAGTCCTTGGCCTCTCTGCGGTTTTCAACAGTTTTGCCAACTGTGCAGACAACAATCCATTAGGAACTGGACTAAAAATGATGACTCATTTTACATAGGCCACCAAATTGGTCATCAAATGACAGCAACTTTAAGTCTCTGCCTTGCTGGGTAGATGACCTTAGGTACTTAGGTTGACATAAGCTGCCTTACATCGACTTAACATTGCAATGTAGACATGCCCCTAGAGATGAAAGGCTCCATACACTGTTACTAATCACCTGAGCCTTTCAGAGCCCTGATTTCATCTCAGATAAAGATGAGAAGTCCTTTCAATAGATACTACAATTGACATTTAGACAACAGAGTCCTATCAGAGCACTTGGCCTATGTAATCCTTAAACAAATGCTCTGCACTTGTGTCTGATGAATGAATAATACAAGAAGTCACAACATACTAGGCCTTGAAAAAAAAAAACTTTGATCATGTCCGTTCTGGATGAATCACAGAAATCAGGAAGCACTTTCAGTCTGCATGTCTGTCATTTGGGGAAAGCACAGGCATCAGATGTATCGTGTCTTCCCTCTGCAAAAGGAAATAGAATGAAGGTTTTTATGGTGCCTTGTCCACATCCCCCATACTGAGATCATCAACAGGACTCTAAATAGCAACAGTTACAAAAAATGGCAGAAGGCGGAGTAAAAGGATACACACCAGACTTGATCCTCTCTGGAAGGGTAACCTACTGGCTAATTTTATTATCCTACTGACACTTAAGAACTTTTTTGTTGTTTCAAATATTTTATTGCAGGAAGGAAAACTAGACTTGACCAATACAAGGAAGTGAGATATTCATATGAGTCATCTTACGGTGCCTTCCATTACCAGATAATAAATGCTCCATACCATGGTTTAAAGCTGTGCTAGGAATAAAAAAATATCTTTTAGGAGCTGTTGGTTAAATTATCCTCTGATTGCCCCCAAGGAGGAGTCTTTTTCTGAAGATTGCCTCTTTTCTTTTCAATAATAGTCCCTGGTAATGCCAGACATCTTCCTTGTTAAAATGCAGAAATCCTTCTGGCTTTTCCAGATTAATGCATTATGAGGAACAATAATTAAATCCAGTGACATGACACTACCATAAAAAACCTGGAGCTGTTTGATATGCCCCGGTGAGGAACATATTGTGCGTTACCACAAAATGTACTCATTTTGTTTTTATTTTCCCAGGTATCAAATCATGTTGGACTGTTGGCATGGGAACCCCAATGAACGACCAAGATTTTCTCAACTGGTGGAAAGGTTAGGCGATCTGCTTCAAGCAAATGTGCAACAGGTACAGAACTAAATGGCATCAATATGTTACTATACATACACTAGCTATAACCTGGACTGTCTTTATTGTAATTAAATATATTTTTGTGGTTTTAGGATGGCAAAGACTATATCCCTTTGAATACTATATTTACAGCAGATAGCAGATTTGCATATTCAAGTCCCACCTCAATCAACTCTAATTTGAGTGAAGATATTTCAGTTCCAAAATCAAACTGTGAAAACACTGAAAATGTTGGGTAAGAGAAAAAATACAAAGATGTTTTTCTTTATATGAGCTATGTAGAGGAAACATCTCCTCAGGCATGGTTTGGATTAGGATGAGAAAACAATTAAAAATCACCCTGAACTTTCTGCCATCTCCATGACCTGACTCAAAACTTTACTTTTTTTAAATAAGATCATCCTTAATTGCTCTCTTCCTCTATGCATTCCGAAATGGCATCTGGTCCTTCCTTGCCTCTCCATGAATCTCGCACTACCTCTGTATAACCCTCCAATAGGTGCCCCCGCTACATTCCTTCCCATCACCATCTGCCACTAATTTGAAATTCTACATGCTCTGGAGTGTGCAGTGCATTCTGGGGTAGATAACCCCCACATTATCAGTTGTGGATGAGGGCCAGCAGAGGCTGCTAGAGCTTCTGAGCTCAGTAATGAAATCTTCAAAGCTAAGGGAGTGATATATGGACACGGTCACGCAGAGAGGTATCTACTGGTAGATTGTGGGGAGGGGAGAGATGATAAAAGACCTAGTGAAGAGGGAAAAGGGGAAGCCTTCCTACATGGCCACTGAGTGTTAATGAGTGTTTACATACAATGGGTTTCATGTGTAAACCATTTAGCTGTCAAACAAGTTAATACATTTTAAAATATTAAAATGAAAGAACAGTCCCTATTTATGCACAACTCATTTTATTGCATAGCTGATGAGGTTTCCTAAAAAAAACCCCTCTTGATGATATCTTCTGCTTGTTTTTTGAATAGATACATAAACACCTTCAAAATGAAGCTACCCCAGAGGGTAAATACCTTTGAAGAGCTTTCGCCCAAGGATACCTTTGTATTTGATGTAAGTGATACTCAGCCTAAGTACAATGAACAGTTTTTTTCTTTATTCATATATTTACATTTAATTTTTTGTAAAAGGGGCACTTAGTTTTTCCATGTGTCTGTGCAGTACAGCATTATCTGCTCTTAGAAGTTAGGTTGTTTATAAACAATATTGTAATAGGCGAAGATCTGAAGAAAGCAAAATGAAGAGCAGAATGGACCACCGAGTTCCATAACAAGGGCTGCAACCACCTTCTACTTTGATATGAAGGTGTAGTCAACAGAGACTAGAGAATCTGGCGTCCTGTGTTCCATCTTCATCTGAGCAGCCTGACCATGCAGAGTGGGATTTCTAGTTTTGTGGTTGCACTTCTGTATCAGTAAAGAAGAGAGCAACTGAATTCTACTCCATTTTAGACAAGCTTGCTAGGAGCCTGGTAAGCTGGCAATGTGTCTCTCTATGAGGCAATGTTTGCCTACCCCCCTCCCTAATTTATTAGGCCTTGTGGAGTTGTAGAGAGGGAGATGAGAGACGAGAGCAGGGTGAATGAAGAGTATGTATATGAATTGAACCAAACCTTTGAAATGTTTAGGGGATGGACTGAGGTTCAGCTCCGCACTCAGGTTTGCCATATCAATTCCCCCATTCCTGCTGCTGCTGTCCCATGGACTGGCCGCATTGGTGGCTGACCAACGTGTTGGATTGCTGCAAACACAGCTGGACGCTTATGTAATGATGCTGGTTCTGGCGTGACCCAACTGAGAGTGCCAATTCAGGACAAAATGCTTAAACAAGGCAGTTACAGCCCAAGGCTGGGGTTTTTCTACCTCTAAGGCAAACCAAACCAGCCAGACAAAGAGGACTTTGGTCTCACCCCACTGGCTAACCACAAGTCACACAAGCAATTCCTTTAGACACTCCAGTTTCCCAGTATCACCACCAGTGCCACTCATTATGGGGACGAATGGTTATGAAAACCAATGCCCCTGTAAAAGAAAAAGGTTCTCCCGATTCCAAAGGACCAAGCCCCAGACCCAGGTCAATATAAAAATTAGATCTTACCCACAAATCACGCTGTTGCCAATGCTTTAGCATCTAAAATCTAAAGGTTTATTCATAAAAGGAAAAGAATATAGATGAGAGCAAAGATTGGTTAAATGGAATCAAATACATACAGTAATGGCAAAGTTCTTGGTTCAGGCTTGTAGCAATGATAGAATAAACTGCAGGTTCAAATCAAGTCTCTGGAGTACATCCACAGCTGGGATGGGTCATTAATCCTTTGTATAAAGCTTCCATTCGTAGCAAAGTCCCTCCAGAGGTAAGAAGCAGGATTGAAGACAAGATGGAGATGAGGCATCAGCCTTTTATAGTCTTTTTCAGGTGTAAGAACACCTCTTTGTTCTTACTGCGGAAAATTACAGCAAAATGGAGTCTGGAGTCACATGGGCAAGTTCCTGCATACTTTGCTGAGTTACAAGGCGTAGCTGCTGTCTCTCAATGGGTCAATTGTATAGCTGATGGTCTTCAATGGGCCATCAAGCAGGTTAGGCAGAGCTGACACCAACTTGTCTGGGGTGTCACCCAGAAGCACGGCATAATTTTGAAATACAGACAGTATAGAGCCAATACTTATAACTTTAAATACAAAAATGACAGATGCATACAGACAGCATAATCATAACCAGCAAACCATAACCTTGTCTTAGACACCCTATTTGACCCCCTTTATATAAGATTTGGTGCCACTATAGAACTTTGGTTGCAAGCATGTTCTATATGGTCCCAGTTCAAATCAATAATGTGACAACTTCATAGGTGTTTTTGTTTAAAACGTTGCAGCCATGTTGGGTTCATGTGTTCATTATAGCCACACAATGGGTACCCATTTTCAAAAGTAACATAGGCACTCAGAAGCCCAGGTCTCATGGAAAATCAACTCCTAAGTTGCTTTTGAAAATTTGACCCAAGAAGAATGTGATTCTTTTAAAAATTAACTTTTTTTCATTAAATGCCTAATAGGCTTTTAATCTTTTCCAGGATTATCAGGCAGACAGTGGGATGGTGCTGGCTTCAGAAGAACTGAAACACTTTACTTGGACAGAGAGCAAACAAATGCAAACGCTTTTTGGGTCTGTGTTTCATGCCTCTTTCTTGTTCTTTACACACGCACACACACAAAAAATATCAAAGAGGGTCTTGCATGTTTTTGTGCTGAATCACACTTGCCAGAACAGTCTGACACTCTGTAAATCATTTTGCTGGTGATCATGCTGTGTGACTGGTTTATTTATTCAGTACCCGGGACCAGATCATCCAGGAACCTGACAGTAAATTACAAAAGTCACCTAGATGCATTTGCGCTGCCCCAATGTCCTAGTTCTATATCTGATGGACCAGGTGACCCAGGTGACTAATCCCAGACTGTGGTAGATGGCTGCAGGAAACAAATTCCAAAGATCAGGGCTTTTTGCTGAGAATGACTTGCTGTTGGTCCTGGAAGTTCTCAGGAGACACCAAATGCACCCAGCAGATATTCATCTAACAATGCTTGTTTTTGCCCTTCTCTTACATGAATCAGCTAAGCATAACCCATTTAAGAGCCACAGGCTCAGGATGCTCAAGTGGCAACTTTACAATAGATGGATGTGAGGGCCTCATTTCTCTTCCTGCTTTTAAGCACTTTAATATATTGGCCACCTTCCTCTGCCTAATTCCTGACAGCTGCCTGAGAGGGGAACAAGGGCTGTCTATTAAATGTACTGTACTAACATGACCTAGCTCTAGACGAGGAATGTTTATTTTCTCAGTTATGGTCAGTGGTTCCTCAGTTCCAGGGCCGTTATGAGACTAAAAGTCTCAGACAGGTTTCAGTTCCCAGGTTAAGGCCAGCTCACAGTATGGAGGCTGCCCTGACCCGAGTGATCATTCATCTTGTGCTGGCAATAAGTTACAGCCATCATGCCATCTTAATTGTGCTCGACTGGTCACACTGAAGACTGTGGTGTATTGTATGGGGGATCTGAGCAACTGCAGATGATAAAGTTCTTGGTCAAAATCTAAAATGATTTGCTTATAGGAAAATTTCATTGATTAGCTATATTACTTTAGCTGAATGTGTGCGTGTGTGTGTACATACACACAGAGAATACTGAGTGGAAAGGTTCTATTGGCAAGAATTAGAAATGGAAGAATCACTTATGAATGCTAAAGCCAAGGGCTATGCAAGTCATCCTAATAAAGTGGCCATAAAATCTTGATAACTGAACCAATCCCTCATATGTTCTGCCCATGGATGTGTGTTACAGATTTAAAAAAAAAATGTAAAGCACTCATTTTGACATGATTTCTTGTACCCTTGCAATTGAAAAGCCATGTATAACAATACATATGGACTGTGCAGGGCTCAGAGAACAAAATGACTCTAAAAATGACCTAAAATAGTTTTTCTTTAAACAGACATGCCATTTGTAAAGTCTGATATCTTGTGGCATTCCAGGGCAGCAGCAAGTGCTACTTGTCTCTGTGAAGCCTAGAAATCTCCCTTCTTTAATGGCATAAAGCTCTTGTTTCTAAGACTACGATTGGTGCAAGGCTGTGTATTGTTCTTCAGGACAGTGTCATTTTGCAAAGAAGTTACAGTTGCAGAAGAAAAGGGAATGTTTTGGTGGCAAATTGACTTTTTAGAAATGGTGGCTGTTAGGAGAATGTGAGAATAAGTCCTAAAGGGAGCTAGATTAGTTAGCAGAGAACAGGTGAGGTGGTCAAAAGCAATTTGATGACAATTTGTAACAGTGTTATGCTGGAAGATGTTACTAGCTGCCATCAAGCGGGTCTTCAATATATAAACAATCACAGACCTGATTAAAGCTTCTGGATGTGCTAAAATACCCCTTTCCTTCAGGCTAAATGGAAGGAACAATTAAATGTCACTTTATGTAGTGATAGCTGGAAACAATAGGAAGTTACTGCCCAAGACACTGGGCTACATGGTAAAGCCTGAGCAGGGCAAGCCATGTGATCTGAGGAGTTTCGCTAGGACTGGTGGTAAACACAGGAGCTAGGGGATTGGTTGCAGGGTGTGCTTGAGAGGCAGAAAATGGGGGATAAGCCAGCAGACAGCAAGAGAAATGGTCAAAAGCATGGCCCTGAGAAGGCACAGAGAGACAGAGCTCCATGGAGATGGAACTGATCAGAGGGGGCAGACGTGGAGATAAACAGCAGGTACTTTCTGTTTCCTAATGTGTTCAGAAAATAGGACTTTGTGTACAGTCTTTGTAAATAAATAGGATTGCATCAAAGGAATATTTGATTCCATCATCAATTTCTCCTCCTAATAGCTACAACTTTGCAAGGCCTCAAATATTGGCCAACAACTCAGGTCAAAAGGGGAAACTGTAGTGTCATACTATACTGGTCACATGTGTGCTGAAGGTCTTGGACTCATAAGTGCAGTAACAGAAAGAAAAAATGGAGTCCATTAGAGATATAGAAAAATAAATTCTTTTGATTTAAGACTTCCAAGGACACATGGGTATTTAGATCACAAGACTCCACTACCAGCTTCAGAAGAAATGTGTGCCTTTATAAAGGCCTCCCTAAGAGGTTGGAAACCTTCTAACTACAACCTTTTAACTGGAATTCTCTAGCTCTCAAGACTTGAGCAAGCTAAAATTCCAAGCCAGAGAAAGCAGCTCACCTAAAGTAAGTTTCTAAGCTAAAATAAACTTTGAGCCATATTAAACTCCCAAATTGGAATAAACTCCTCAGAGCTAAAACGGAGACCTTTATTGGATTAAACCTCCCAAACTAGCATGTCCTTCAGAACCAAAAGAAGCCCTTCCCTAGGCAAAAACCCAGCATAACCCCAACCTCTCCGGATAGGAACACGCTCCCTCTCTAGACTAATCTTCCAGAATGGAGTGAATGCCTCATCGCTGAAGGAAGATTTATCATAGAATCATAGAATCATAGAATTCAAGATCAGAAGGGACCATTATGATCATCTAGTCTGACCTCCTGCAAGATGCAGGCCACATAAGCCGATCCACCCACTCCTTTAGCTCCTGCCCCATGCTTCGGAGGAAGGCGAAAAACCTCCAGGGCCACTGCCAATCTTCCCTGGAGGAAAATTCCTTCCCGACCCCAAATATGGCGGTCAGCTGAACCCCGAGCATGCGGGCAAGACTCTCCAGCCATACCCTCTGGAAAAAGGTTATATCATGTCATTGACCCATTGTACAATTTACCAGTGTGGCACTTAATTGACCTATTGACTAAGCCCGTTATCCTATCATACCATCTCCTCCATAAACTTATCTAGCTTAATCTTAAAGTCATGGAGGTCCTTCCTGTTTCCTCGGTAGGCTGTTCCAGTATTGCACTCCCTGATGGTTAGAAACCTTCGTCTAATTTCAAGCCTGAATTTCCTGACTGACAACTTATATCCGTTTGTCCTCGTGTCCACATTAGCACTGAGCTGAAATAATTCCTCTCCTTCCTGGTATTTATCCTCTGATATATTTAAAGAGTGCAATCATATCTCCTCTTATCCTTCTTTTGGTTAAGGAAAACAAACCGAGCTCCTCAAGTCTCCTTTCATACGACAGACCTTCCATTCCTCGGATCATTCTAGTGGCCCTTCTTTGTACCCGTTCCAGTTTGAATTCATCCTTCTTAAACATGGGAGACCAAAACTGCACACAATACTCCAAATGAGGTCTCACCAACGCCTTATATAACGGGACTAGCACCTCCTTGTCCCTACTAGAAATACCTCGCCTAATGCATCCCAAGACCGCATTAGCTTTTTTAACGGCCACATCACATTGCCTACTCATAGTCATCCTACGATCAACCAGGACTCCTAGGTCCTTCTCCTCCTCCGTTACTTCCAACTGGTGCATCCCTAGCTTATAACTAAAATTCTTGTTAGTCATCCCTAAATGCATAACCTTACACTTCTCACTATTGAATTTCATCCTGTTACTAATACTCCAGTTTACCAGGTCATCCAAATCTCCCTGGAGGATATCCCGATCCTTTTCCGAATTGGCAATACCTCCCAACTTGGTGTCATCCGCAAACTTTATCAGCCCGCTCCTACTCTTGGTTCCCAGGTCAGCAATAAATAGATTGAATAAAATCGGACCCTGTCATGGGATCTCACCCCCACTTTGAGCTTGTGGGTTCAAAGAGGGGACCCGCAGGTATTCTCCCCCCACCCTAACCCTTAGGGTAGGATTCCTTCTCGCTGCCACCAGTCAGGTTAACGTGTCTGACGCACGGCCTGTCCCCCAAGCTTCCCCTGGGGAACCCAGATTCAAATCCCTTGAATCTCTACACACAGGGAAGCAGCCCACTTCCCCCCTCCCTCTCCTGCTCTCTCTCTGCTTGGAGACAACCCTTGTCTCCACCGAGTGGCGCCTAGCTTCCTTCCCCTGAATCCACAGGTAAGGAACTTAACCAAGTCCTGAACTTAAAAGAGTTTATTAAAAGAATAAAAGAAAGAAGAGAAAAAATACACAATCTCTATGAATCCAAGATAGACATTCATAGGGTCTAATCCTATTAATCCCTGGAGAAATTTCTCCCTTTTCCTCAGTACAAACAATACAGGCAAAATTACGAATAATCAATGCAAACACACAGAATTGCAGACACAAGATTCTTATATGCAATTACCCAGTTCTTCTAATACTCACTAGCTTGACTAGAAGAAATTAGTTCAGAAAGATGAGCAGACTTGGTTAAGCGTCTGGTCTGGTGTAGGTCCAGACGGCTAAGAACTCAGAACAAAGAACACAGAGACCCAAGTTCCCGCTCTCTGGGATTTTCAAATTCTCTTCCTGATTGGTCCTTTGGTCAGGTGTTTCACCAGGTCTGTGTTAACCCTTTACAGGTAGACCTTAACCCTTAACTAACTACTTATGACACGCCCCCCAAATCACCAACAGTGGGAGCACTGGCGGTGATTTCCTCCTAAACTGCAAAACCAACAGAGTAATAAACACATGCACTATTACATATACTACTAAGCATATAACATGTAAAGAACACTTTTAGCCACTAGATTCTGGGAAACTGTCACGAGAGAGTGCATCAGCAACTTTGTTGGAAGCTCCTGAAAGGTGTTGAATTTCAAAATCAAAGTCTTGGAGAGCTAAACTCCATCTGATAAGTTTTTTGTTGTTTCCCTTGTTAGTATGAAGCCACTTTAGTGCAGCATGATCGGTTTGTAGCTGGAACTGCCGTCCCCAAAGGTATGGGCGTAGCTTTTCCAAGGCATACACAATGGCGTAACACTCTTTTTCACTGACGGACCAGTGGCTTTCCCTCTCAGACAGCTTCTTGCTGAGAAACACGACAGGATGGAAGTTGTGATCCGGTCCTTCCTGCATTAGTACCGCTCCTACCCCACGTTCAGATGCATCAGTGGTAACTAGGAAGGGTTTGTCAAAGTCCGGGGCCCTTAATACAGGGTCAGACATGAGCATCGCCTTAAGCTGGATAAAGGCTTCCTGACACTCATCAGTCCACTTAACTGCATTTGGCTGGGTTTTCCTGGTCAGATCAGTTAGTGGAGCAGCGATTTGGCTGTAGTGTGGTACAAATCGCTGTAATATCCGGCCAAACCTAAGAAGGATTGGACCTGTTTCTTTGACCTTGGGACAGGCCACTGTTGGATAGCCTCCACCTTGGCCTGTAGGGGGTTGATGGTTCCTTGACCCACCTGGTGTCCTAGGTAAGTCACTCTATTTTGGCCTACTTGACACTTGTTGGCCTTAACAGTTAGTCCTGCCTGCCTGATGCGCTCAAAAACCATTTTCAAATGTTCTAGGTGTTCAGGCCATGAATCAGAGAAAATGGCCACATCATCGAGGTATGCAACTGCACAGTCTTCCAATCCTGCTAGTAGACCATCCACCAGCCTTTGGAAGGTGGCAGGTGCATTCCGCAGTCCGAATGGAAGCACAGTAAACTCATACACCCCTGCATGGGTGATGAAGGCAGATTTTTCCTGGCGGGTTCATCTAGTGGTACCTGCCAGTATCCCTTGGTTAAATCAATGGTAGAGATGAACTGGGCACGTCCCAACTTTTCCAATAGCTCATCAGTGCGTGGCATTGGATAGTTGTCTGGACGAGTTACAGCATTGAGCTTACGGTAGTCCACACAAAAGCGTATTTCCCCATCTGGTTTGGGAACCAGAACCACTGGAGATGCCCATGCACTGGTAGAAGGGCGGATGATACCCATCTCCAACATGTTGTCAATCTCCTGTTTAATAGCAACTTTGGCATGAGGTGACACCCTGTAGGGTGGGGTCCTAATTGGGTGAGCATTACCTGTGTCAATGGAGTGGCAGGTTTGCTCAGTCCGTCCTGGGTTGGCTGAGAACAAGGGCGCGAAGTGAGTGCACAGCTCCTTGATCTGTTGACGCTGCAGACGTTGCAGGGTTGTGGAGAGTGTAACCACTTCCACACCACCATTTCTTTTACCTTCGTAGTAGACACCTTCAGGCCACTCGGTGTCATCTCCTTCCTGAACTGTAAAGTGACAGACCTGTAATTCTCTGGGATAAAAGGGCTTTAGAGAGTTAACATGAAACACTTTAGGCTTTAAAGAGGAATCAGGGAATGTTATGAGGTAGTTAACAGCTCCCAGGCGCTCCTGGACCATGTATGGTCCTTCCCAGGACGCTTCCATCTTATGGGCCTGTTGCGCCTTCAAGACCATGACCTGGTCTCCTACCTTGAAGGACCGCTCCTTGGCATGTCGATCATACCAGACCTTTTGCTCCGCTTGAGCATCTCTTAAGTTCTCTCGAGCAAGGGCCCAAGAGTCTCGGAGGGTGTTTTGAAGGTTGCTTACAAAGTCCAGAATGTTAGTCCCTGGAGGAGGTGTAAACCCCTCCCATTGCTGCTTTACCAGCTGTAATGGCCCCTTAACCTCATGGCCATACACCAGCTCGAATGGTGAGAATCCTAAACTGGGATGTGGAACAGCCCTGTAGGCAAACAGCAACTGTTGTAACACTAGATCCCAATTATTGGAGTGTTCATTGACGAATTTGCGGATCATGGCCCCCAATGTTCCATTAAACCTTTCCACTAGGCCATTAGTTTGGTGATGGTACGGGGTGGCAACCAAATGATGCACCCCATGAGTTTCCCACAGGTCTTTCATGGTCCCTGATAGGAAATTTGTTCCCGAATCGGTAAGAATTTCAGAGGGCCAACCCACCCTGGTAAAAATGTCAGTTAAGGCCTGGCACACAGTTTGAGCCCTGGTGTTGCCTAGAGCTACTGCTTCCGGCCATCTGGTAGCAAAGTCCACAAAAGTCAGTATGTACTGCTTTCCTCTGGGGTCTTTTTTGGGAAAGGACCCATAATATCCACAGCTACTCGCTGAAATGGGACCTCAATTATGGGAAGTGGCTGGAGAGGGGCCTTGACCTGGTCTTGAGGTTTTCCTACCTTTAGGCATACCTCACAAGACCGGACATACTTCAACGTCCTTGCCCATCCCCTCCCAGTCGAAGGACCTTCCCAACCTGTCTTTGCTTCGGTTCACCCCAGCATGGCCACTGGGATGATCATGGGCTAAGCTTAAGAGCTTTTCCCGGTACTTTGTCGGAACTAGCAACCGTTTTTGAGGATGCCAGCCCTCCTGGTGTCCACCATAAAGACTTTCCTTGTATAAAAGTCCTTGGTCCACAACGAACCGGGATCGGTTAGTGGAGCTGAGAGGCGGTGGGTTGCTGCGTGCCGCCGCCCATGCTTTCTTGAGGCTGTCATCGGCTTCCTGCTCTGTCTGGAACTGTTCCCTTGAGGCGGGAGACACCAGTTCCTCTGGAAGTGATGTAGGTGATGAGATTGTTTCTGTTGACTGTGAACCGCTCTCCGCTGGTCCACGAGGTGTTATTTCAGGCTCCGGCTGAGCCTCTAGGGTAGGGTTGTCTGCTGGTTTTTCCAGTTCAGGCCCGTTGTCGCCCTCTGGCGGTGGAGTTGTAAGCGCTGGCGTCGGTGCTGGCGCTGGTACTGCCGCTGGTTGCTCTTCCAGTTCCGGTTCTGGGACTGGCTGTACTATGGCTGCTGTAGGTGTTGGCATGGGATCCGGTTCCACCACGTCTGTCTGGGTCTCTGGTAACACAGACGGGGTCTTGGTGGATGGCTCAGGAACAGGGATGGGTGCAGCAGCTCGTCTGGCTTGGCTGCGTGTAACCACTCCCTCTGTTTCTGGCGGCTCAACGTGATGGGCCAAGTGGTTGCCCAGTATCATGGGGACAGAATAATTGTCATAGACAGCAAAAGTCCACGTCCCTGACCAGCCCTTGTACTGGACAGGTAAACGCACTGTAGGTAATGTTACAGGTTTTGACATGAAGGGGCGAACTGTCACTTTGGTTTTCGGGTTGATGAATTTGGGGTCCACGAAGGTTCGGTGGATAGCTGACACATGTGCTGCAGTGTCTCTCCATGCGATAACTTCCTTTCCGTCCACTCTCAAAGTTTCCCTAAAGCATATGGGTATTTGAGAGATATCTAATTCCGGGTTTCCTTGGTGTGCAGGTGCAAGGAGTTGGACCCGGTTCAGGTTCTTTGGGCATTTGGCTTTGATATGCCCCAGTTCATTGCATCCAAAACATCGCCCACTTGATGGGTCACGGGGTTGTGTTGGTTTACTGGAAACTGGTGAGGTAGAAGAAGAGGTAGGGTGTGACTGTGCTTGGGTTGTAGGTGTGGGCTTGATTGGCCCTCGATGGTAAGGTTTAGTCTCGGTGGGTACCTTGTGTAATTTGCTCCCTTTGGCAGTAGCTTTCGTGTTGTCTACTGATGCCATCCATCTGGCTCCAATCTCTCCTGCCTCAGTGAGAGTTTTTGGTTTACCATCTTGGATGTAGCGTCTAATGTTCTCAGGAACACCATCTAGGAACTGCTCCATCATCATCAGGAGGTGTAGGTCGTCTAGCTCCTTAACCTTGGATCCTGATATCCATGAGAAATAGTGTTTTTCCAGGTAAGCAGCGTGCTCTGGAAATGACATCTCTGGTTTCCATTTCTGGGCTCTGAAACGCTGACGGGCGTGATCAGGGGTGATGCCCATTCTGAGTCTGGCCTTGGTTAGGAACAGTGGAAAGTCGTCCATCTGGTCTCTAGGCATTTCAGCTGCCACAAGGGATAATTGTCCGCTGAGCTGTGACCTCAGCTCCATCATGTATTGGTCTTTAGGAAGACGGTATCCAATACAGGCCCTCTCAAAGTTTTCTAAAAAGGCCTCAACATCATCACCTGCCCTGTAGGCGGGAAATTTTCTCCGAAAAGTTTGATCAGTAGGTGGATGGGGTGGTGGATTATGCTGCTTAGCCTGTTCTACTTCCAGAGCCTGCCTCTGGATTTCCAGATCTTTCTCTCTTAATTCCATTTGTCTGATGTGGTCTGCCTCTCTGGCTTTCTGGTCTGCCTCCATGGCTGCCATGGCCATCTGGTGTTCTCTCTCTTTGGCTTCCAGGATTTTTATTTGCAATCGAGCAAGCTCTAGTTGGTCACTTGTTTCCGTCATATCTGTGCCTTGGGGTGCTGGACACCCCCTCCCTGTTTATGATAACTTGAGTAAAGAAAGGGTAATTAATCCTGTGTATAGCAAATTGTGTGTTGCAACTCTCTATTGTTCTGTACTGAGCAATAGGGAAAATCTAAAAAACTCTCTGTCTCTCTGCGAGAAAAGACTAGTGAAAATCTCACTGGCTTCCTGGCTTCTGCATTTCAAAAGTCACAGGAAAAAAAAACTGGCTTCAGGAGCTTTCTCTCCTCGCCAAACCTGTTTTCCTTGTTGGACGGGATGAGCTCGGAGGAGCACTCCCCCCACCCAAGGAATCCTGATCACACAAAGGAGGGACACACCTCCTTGCAACCAGAGCTAAAAACCTCTGTCTTGAGAATCCTTATCTGCCCAGCAAACCTGTGAGGGCACTTCCCCCCACCTAAGGAATGCACACACTTTCTTTTCCTCCAAGGTGCTTTTCTATGCCACCCGAAAGAAAACTGCTTTTTCCTCAAGCTGCCTGTCCAAGCAACCCAAAAGAAAAACTGCTTCCAACAAAGCCTGCTGGAAACTCAATTCCCTCCAGCCAACCTGGCTGAAGATTTCTTCTAACAATGTGTTCAAACTCCGCTGCCACCATGTCATGGGATCTCACCCCACTTTGAGCTTGTGGGTTCAAAGAGGGGACCCAGGTATTCTCCCCACCCTAACCCTTAGGGTAGGATTCCTTCTCGCTGCCACCAGTCAGGTTAACGTGTCTGACGGGCCTGTCCCCAAGCTTCCCTGGGGAACCCAGATTCAAATCCCTTGAATCTCTACACACAGGAAGCAGCCCACTTCCCCCTCCTCTCCTGCTCTCTCTGCTTGGAGACAACCCTTGTCTCCACCGAGTGGCGCCTAGCTTCCTTCCCCTGAATCCACAGGTAAGGAACTTAACCAAGTCCTGAACTTAAAAGAGTTTATTAAAAGAATAAAAGAAAGAAGAGAAAAAATACACAATCTCTATGAATCCAAGATAGACATTCATAGGGTCTAATCCTATTAATCCCTGGAGAAATTTCTCCCTTTTCCTCAGTACAAACAATACAGGCAAAATTACGAATAATCAATGCAAACACACAGAATTGCAGACACAAGATTCTTATATGCAATTACCCAGTTCTTCTAATACTCACTAGCTTGACTAGAAGAAATTAGTTCAGAAAGATGAGCAGACTTGGTTAAGCGTCTGGTCTGGTGTAGGTCCAGACGGCTAAGAACTCAGAACAAAGAACACAGAGACCCAAGTTCCCGCTCTCTGGGATTTTCAAATTCTCTTCCCTGATTGGTCCTTTGGTCAGGTGTTTCACCAGGTCTGTGTTAACCCTTTACAGGTAGACCTTAACCCTTAACTAACTACTTATGACAGACCCAAAACCGAACCTTGAGGAACTCCACTGGTAACCCCCCTCCAACCTGACAGTTCCCCCTTCAATACTACCCTCTGCAGTCTCCCCTTTAGCCAGCTCCTTATCCACCTCTGGATTTTCATTTCGATCCCCATCTTTTCCAGTTTAACCAGTAATTCTTCATGCGGCACCGTATCAAACGCCTTACTGAAATCCAGATATATTAGATCCACCCTATAGTTCCTTAGCTCCACCCCCTAACAGGTTCTGGCCAGTTAGCCCTCTTCACCTGACTCAAAATGGTTTCTGAGCACCAACAGACAGAATTTTGTGACTATCTTTTCCCCAGGCAAAAATACCTAGGGCTTTATTGTTAATAGTAAAGGTAATTAAGTTGGAGGAGCTTAGTCTTGGCAGGGGTTTGTTCCAGCCCTCAGGGGCTATTTCAGCTGAGGAGTTTAATGTAACTCAGAAATGTATGATAGCTTAGAAGTTACCAATGCTTATGGTTTAGTGTAAGTCTTGTAATATTTGATGCTTTTCCTAGACCCTGGGTCATACAGATATGCTGGAATATTTGCTTTTTTTTTTTTTTTTTTGGAAAAGGTAAAGAATCTTTACAGTTGTAGGGAGAAGATACTTGAAAATTTAACCCTTAAAGATGTAAAAGCCAGAAAAAGAACTTCCTTTAGAAGTTTAGGGGCATCAGGCAGTAGGGGTTCCATAGCACCTTGGAAAGCATATGTCCTATAGCTCAAAATGTAAGAATTTGTAGAATCTAACAGGAGCTGTTGCCCCTCAGCTCCCCAAATAAGAAATGCCTTGTGCTACATACAGAGGTTTTGATGCTTCATTTTTCTTTCAACGATCTTATTGCCTAAATACAAATTTAAAAGCTTCCTAAAAGCTCTAACCAATGCCTGGCAGGTTTCTTCCGTGGGAATCTAGCGTGGTAGCTGGGAGGGGGAAGTGCATGAGTACTTAGAAACTTACTCTTTAATTCTTGAAATAACCCTGTTGAGCCCTGACCATTTAAAATAAGGTTACTGGAGGGTAAGGACACAAAATAAGAAAACCACCACCTTCCTGGGGATTGGAGGGCTCAGGTGATAGGCTCAGTGTCTTATCACTCTCGTGAATGATATCACATCAAATGCAGCCCAAGTTAAGAGTGATCAAATGTTATCCCATGATTACATGGTGGCCTAAATGCAGAGCTGGTCCCATGTATTTTGATGATGTGCTTGGGAGGCACAAGTTCCCTTGTGTACACAATCCCAGTCAGTCCCTACAACACCGTGCTCGCCACAGCCAATGAATGGGGCTGTTTCCTTCCATGCTGTCTCATTCAATTCACTAAAAATAATCTTAGATACTTTTCCCCCCATGCACTGAAAGTGACACTGCTCTGTTTTACAGTCTGAAAGCTGCCAGCAGGAGCAAGGAGTCCGTTCTTTCTGGAATGACCAGGCTGAATTTCTGCAGTTCCAGCTGTGGCCACCTCAGTGAAGCTAGTTGGAGATTTCCTTATGGTAACATAGTGCTGGAAAAAATGAAAGTGTGCCGTTCTCCTCCTCCTGATTACAATTCACTGGGGTTTTATTCCCCCCCACCTGTTTAAGAAGTTCTGTGCAAAGATTCAGATGCGTATTTTAACGTGAACCAGCTTTTTCTAAACACTGTCAGTTCAAAAGCTTCTGCCTGAAACAGCTGCAGTTTGTGTGATCTTAAAAGCTTTCTCTCCGCCTGCCCCCAACCAGGCATTGACAAACTCAGATGACCTGCTTTTCTACAGATGGCACAAAGTGTGATGTGTGCTTTTAAAATTAAGTAGGGCACCAGTGCTCAGGGCCTAGCTTTCTCAAGTACTGAATCTCTGTAGCTCTCCCAACAGTTAATGGGAGCGACAGGAGCTCCGTACCTTAGATGACTGGTTCCCTAATGTTCATGTAGAAGACCCCACTTCAGTTTCTAGTCCCTTTCAAAGGATGGGAGTCCCATGGAAGCAGCATGCCCTGCCCCACAGCAAGGGTGGTCTCCTGTCACTTAACATAATCCATTCTCAATTCAGATTCAGGAACAGCTTTGAGATCTGACAACAAGAATACAATGCCACTCTCCTCAGGCAAAAAAAATCAGGGCAGTATAGTACCTTTAATGCTGAGGGAGTCAACAGTGGGCAAGAAACTGTGTGCGATCGTCAAGGTTACACTGCAAGGCCCATTGGAATCTGGGCCCAGTGGACTGAGAGGTCCCAATGCAGTAGTGAGGGGAAAGCAAGTGGGAGAAAACAAGTCTACCTGCGTGGGAGTGGGAGAAAGGGCCCACTTCCTGGAGCTCAGGATGTACAGCCTCTGCTTATAGAAGTTTGAGGGAGGATTAATGCCTTGATGAGCATGGCATTCTGGTAGATCAGGGCTTAGATTTAATCCATTCTTAGACCATAAGAGATCTGAAGGCCTCCCTGGACCCAGGAATTTCTACACACACCACAAAATGCAGTTGTCAAGAATACATAGAAATGAAAAATCTGGGACTGAAATAATGAAAATTACAGATTAAATAGAAGCTTTATCAAGCTTGATGGGGCACTAATTCAAGCAAATCTTCTTGAAGGTTGCACTTTGTCTTCCCAAGAATGTGCGCTGGAAATTATTTTAACTAGAGATAATTTAAGCCAAGTATTGTCTACACTACCTACTGGACCAGCTGACCTATTGTACTGATTGCTGACTGATTCCCTTAACTAACAATATGCCAGGATGGCCAATAAGCTCTGCATGTTGCTAAATTGAACAAATGTTTATTAGATGCCTTGCCAGGGTTCCTAACCCGTAACTCACCATATAATCCTTCTTTGGGAAGCTATGGTGACTCTTCTATACATGCACAGTTGACTTTCAAATTTACTTAACAGTGTTGGTATACAGCAGCAAAAGTATTTGTTAGTAATTTGCACCAGACATTATGTATATTGACTATGAAGAGAAACAGATGGTCTTAGTTTTAAAAGCTGTAAAGATGCACTATCCCCCTTCATCTTTGTATGCAATATTCATGTAAAAAATGCCTTCGATAAAGCTTACCCTATTAAAGGTTTGGAGAAGGAGAAAATCCCTTTCTCTCAATTTGAGGAAAAGCAGCCATGTACAGAGCCCTAGAGTGAGCTGTGTGCAGTAGGCTATTGAAGCATGCTCTGGATACACTTCAGCTGGCATCCATCCTAACTCAGGGGACCATTCATTCTAACTATGACCCATTTGCTTGGTCTCTTACTGGTGGAGCAGAATTTATCTTGATCCGTACCTACGGGTGATCCACAAAATGTTTCCCCCTTTCAATCCACCCAAAATAATTATTCAGGGATAGTGCATCTCTAGAGGAGTGTGTTGCACACTGTACATTTATAAATATGCTTTTTGTGCATAAATATTTAAGAAAACTGGAATATTAAGATTACTTTTATATGAACTTTACTAAAAATGTCTTTGGATGTGAATAACTCACACTTACGTCTTACATTTATCTTTTTATATCAAATGTATTTTAATTGCTAAATTCACATAATAAACAAGTTCTGAATTTTGCTTGGTTAATTAACTGAATATATGGGTCAAAGCTTCCTGGAAAAGACATCTCTTACCATTAGGCACAACAATTTAGACATCTCTGTGGAGATAGTGCCCCAGATTTGCTCACAGCTGAGTGGTCACATGGGAAGACACAGTCACTGCCTGTAGGAGTTCACAGTCTTGCAAGGCAAAAAGCAGATGCGCGGGGAGGGTGATGGACACATGCAGTGTTCCTAATGTTTTGTGTGAATAAAGTGAAATGCATTGAATACATTGACCCTGACTGATTACCTATACCTAGTTAGAGGCCCAGTGGAGCTCTCTGCTCATACAAGGATGGCAAGCTCTCTCCTTTTTCCTCCTCTCCCACAAACCAGTGGAATCCCCTTGCATCTGGGGGAAGGGAAGGGACAATGATGGCTGCTCTTCATAGCATCGTTCCTCTCTGCATGCAAGGACTCCAAGTTTCAGGTTAATGCTGATCTAACATCCCCAGTAGGGTGGTGTTCATGCATTGCTTGCCTCAGAATTCCTTTCTACAAGATCATGAAAGAGCTGAATATGACTTCCTGACTACATGGCATCCTCCACATGGCATGACCTTGCATGCACTGTACAGGTGAGGCCACCCCTTGCAAGCAAGTGTAGAATTGCATGCCTTACTAAAAATGTCAGGACATGTTTCTGCTTCTTTGCCCATGACTTAGTGAACCCATGTGCGGAGTGGTGGATTGGCAGCAGCCAGTGGGAGGCCATAGCAGCACAGCATAAACGGCATCCTGTGACATGGTCTGAGAAATAGTGCTAAGGCAAATGGGGGGTCTCAAGAGAGCTATAGTTCTAAGGGTCTGATGCCTCTCCTTGTTATTGGCTTCAAGTAGAGCTTCACCTCACTGCATCTGATTCAGTTTCTGCTGAGGCTTCACCAATTTATAGCTAGAGTATAGATTCAGTGGGACAGACATGTAGGGAGGGAAATTGGCAGACTTCATCACCAGATGAGCTGGAACTCTGATGCAACCAGCAGGAACTGCTGCTTCACACTCAAGCCCACCTGACTCCATTTTAATACTTCATGCTAGGTGATTATTACTGAGTTTGATATTAGGGCTTGTACATCTTAGTTAAACTTAGAGACCGTTGGACCCAGGCTGCAGTGGGGAAGGGTACTTTTAGTTAGTGGGGTCACCCATTCAAGATCCTGGCTGGACACTACAAATATCTTTGGTCTTCTGCTATAGATATGGTGGTTCCTAAATACCACCTTTACTTGCATTGTTTGTCAACTTGGAATCTAGAAGATCTACCACAGATAAAACTGGAAGGCAGCTGGTTCAGAAACCATATTTTGAATGTGATAAGACATGAGGTGTCCTAATGTCATCATGATGGAAATGGAAGGAACAGTGACTTTTTTCTCTGACATAGCAT